>NC_143142.1:83263333-83571428 GCF_059928025.1 Delphinapterus leucas
AAAGGCTTCAATGGTTTTTTATTTCACACTGAATAAAAATCTAAACTCTTACAGTAGCCTCACAGAGCCCTCTGTGATCTGGCCCTATCAGCTCTCAGGTTCAACACGTCACCCACTCATTCGCACAAGTTCAACCTCACTAGACTCTGCAGTTGCTCAAAAATTGTAAAGCGTTTGCACAGCCTTTTGTCTCTGATTGGAATGTTCTTCCTCCATACATTCATATAACTTCCTCTCTTACCTAACGAAAGCCTTTGTGTATTGGGCATGCCCTCAGATCGCCTTGTCCCCTTCTCTTACTCTAGCTATTGCTGTGGCAACCGACTCTGCGCAGCTGTATCCTGACAGCACCGTGTACCTGTAACATTCGCTCTGGCGTGTGTCTTCCACTTCATGAGATGCCAGCAGAACTCATCTCAGTTGCGCTGATGCACTGCAGACTTGCAAGCGTAGGACATTACACCTCACGGAACCTCCCTTTCCAGTGTGTGATGGGAGCTGGTGTCTAAGCGTTGCCTGAATTGATCCCTTGGGCAGAGAATGCTGAGACACACTCCGCATGACTTTTCAGAGGATTCCTGGCAGTTGGGTTGGATTTCCTTCCTTCCTTTCCTTCCCATTGCTGTTTCTTGCATCATTTGCCGAAGTAAGTTGCTTGCAAACATCTAATTTGTCTGATTATCCAGTCTGGAGTACAAAAACTTAGAAATCTTTGCTCTCTTCAAGCCTTACTCAGATCTGTTTTTTTCTTTTTCTCCTCTACAATACTTTCCATATTCTAAGATAATATATAATTGCCTGATTTATCCTTTCGAACCTTAGTTATCTGCCTTTTCCTGCTAGAAGGTAAGTTCCATGGGAGAACAGAACTTTGTTTTATTCAATAATATATCTTAAGCACGTACAAAAGTTCCTGGCATATCGTATTATTTTACAAGTATTTGTTTAATAGGGTAACTTGTTTGAACCTCTCTTTTCTAAAGAGAGAAAACAGGTTTTTCATGAACATCTTAAGAGAATCATACATGATTCTGCGCATAAACAGTACTACATTGAGGCCACATTTAAAGGGAGGTACAGAGTAGGGAAGGTTGACCTAGTTCATCTTCAGCTCCTCTCTGGCCCCTTTGTTAGAACACCTGGAGACAGATACATTTTGCATGGGTTTTGGCATTCTCCTAATAGATGCTGGAAGATGTGGTCTCAAAGGGAGTGAGTAAAAGATAAGTGGGAGTTGGCACAAAAGGGAAGAACAGACACCATCAGATGTAATTGAGAGACGAAATCCAGTAAACAACCCGCATAGAAGCTCAAGGCAGTGGAAACGGTAAGCTATTGTTCTCATTCAGGTGAATTACAACTTCCTGAGGTTCTGTGGCAATTTCAGAAAGTTGCACCACATTTTTCATTTTAAAGAAAGCGAAACCACTTGTAAAATAGCATCCCTCAACTCAAACCACCCCAAACCTGGAAATAACTAAAAAGCTCCCTATTCCACAGAGAGAAAGAGATCTAATCCAAGGCTCAAAAATTACAGCAAAGTCTAGCTTCTCTGTGAATAGACATCTAATATAGTTTGGCTTAATGTAGGGGAAAAAAAAGCCAAAATTAAAACTTCTTAAGATTAAAGAGATGGCCTAAAGGGAAAAAATTGGAAAAAGAAACAAATTTCTTTTCTCTTATTAAACACACAGTTAAAACTAGCTGATACTTCAACAGACACTAAAATTCAACTTACATACATCTTTTTCAGTAGTGATGCAAATATTTTCAGTCTAGAGGGACAAGTAACTCCAGAAATTATGGCTTGTAGCCCTGTTGACGTCAATTAGCTTCTTTTTTCTTCAATCAAACCCAGCAATCTTGTCCTTCTGTTAATACCCTAGATTCTATGATGCTCTTTGAACTGATTATACCATTTTACTGGTTCCCTTATCCATCATCAATTACTGAGCTCATGGAAATTTTGTTTCTTGGTTTGAGCCTTTGATGATTTCCAAAGTCAGATGAATGATGGAGATTTATTCTCTAGTGGGTGAGGCACGACAGAGAATCTGATTTGCTAGTTCTTTGTTTATCTCTCTTCTGCACTCAAATCAATTAAGAGATCTATCCCAGTTGGGAAAGAGAACAGATCGTTTGAGATTTGAACCAGTACTCTGGATTTCTTTTATTAATTTATGCATTTTTTACTAAGATGTTATATGTATTGAATAAAATACACTCATTTAAAAGTATAGGTTGTTGAGTTTTAATAATCGTACGGAATCACACAGCCATAATGATAATCAGGATATATATATTTTTCTTATTCTAAAATGTTTCTTAGTTCCATTTTGCAATCAATCCACTATTCCTACCCCTGGATCCAGGACACAGCTGATCTACTTTCTTTTATTATAAATTTTCCTTTTCTAGGATTCAGTATAAATTGAATCATACTGTACACGATGTTTTATATTTGGCTTTTTCCCATTAGCATAGTGTTGCTGTATGTATTAACATTTCACTGATTTGTATTTCTGAGTAAAATATTACTGAATATATTGGGGACCTGAATGGTTGGCTAAACTGTCACTAGCTTATACATTTGACAGTTGGGCATTTGTGGTTTTTTCCCCCCACTTTGTGGCAATTTATAACAATGTTGCCATAGATGTTTACCTACTCATCTTCATATGAGAACACAGTTTCTTTTCTCTTGGGTGAAAACTTAAAAGTGGAATCGCTGGGTCAGATAGTAAGTGCATATTAAACTTTATGGCACTGCTGTACTGTTTCCAAAGTGGCTGTACCATTCTCGTTTCGTCCCAGTGCTATATGACAGCCCCAGGCTCTGCATTCTCACCAGTACTTGGTATTGTTAATCTTTTGAACTTTAGCAATTCCAGTAGGTAAATAGTATATCTCATTGTGTTTTTAGTTTGTGTATCTCAGAGAACAAATCACATGACTAATGGTGTTTAACATCTGTTCATATATATGCTTATTGGCATTTCTGGAGTGTTTACTCAAATATATATTTTTAATTCTTTTTTTTCAAATGAAGTAAAATTGACATAACATTACATTAGCTTCAGGTGTAAAATGTAATGATTGACTATTTGTATATATTGCAAAATGACCACCAAAATTAGTCCAGTTAAAATCCATCACCATATATAGTTACCAACATTTTTCTTGTTACGAGAACATTCAGATTCATTCTTCTAAGTACTTTCAAATATATCATAATGTTTTAACTATAGTCACCACAGTGTATATTGCATCCCCATGACTTAATCTATTTTATATTGGAAATTTTTACCTTTTGACTTCCTTCACCCACCCTTTTACTCTGCCACCTCAGGCAACCACCATTCTGTTCTCTTTATCCATGAGATCTTTTGCCGTCGTTGTTGTTTTTTAGATTCCACATATAAATGAGATCATATGGTATTTTCTCTTATTTTACTTAGCAGAGTGCCCTCAGGGTCTATTCATGTTGTTACAAATGGCAAGGTTGCCTTCTTTTTTTATGGCTGAATGATATTCCTTTGTATGTATATAACATGTTTTCTTTATCCATTCATCCCTAGATGGACATGTAGGTTGTTTCCATGTATCGACTATTGTAAACAATGCTACAATAAACATATGGGTGCATACATCTATTCAAATTAGTGTTATCATTTGCTTTTGACAAGTACCCAAACATGGAATTGATGGATCATACAGTAGTTCTGTTTTCATTTTTTGAGATACTTCCACAGGGCTTTCCATAGTGGCTACACCAACGTACCTTCTCACCAACAATGCACGTGGGTTCCTTTTTCTCCACGTCTTCGCCAATACTTGTTATTTCTTGTGTTTTTTTGATAATAAGCATTCTATCAGAGAGAGGTGTATCTCATTGTGGTTTTGATTTGCATTTCCTTGATGTTTAGTGATGTCGAGCACCCTTACATGTACTTATTGGCCATATGTATGTCTTCTTTGGAAAAATGTCTATTCAGATCCTTCATTGTTTAATCAGATAGTGAAGGTTTTGTTGCTGTCATTGTTGTTGTTAAGTTGTATGAGGTCTCTAGATTTCGGATATTAACCCTTTATCAGGTATATGATTGGCAAATATTTTCTCTTATCCAGTATTGCCTTTTCACTTTTTATTGATAGTTTCCTTCGATGTGCAGAAACTTTTTAGTTTGATGTAGTCCCACTTGTTTATTTTTGCTTTTGTTGCCTTTGCTTTGGTGTCAGATCCAAAAAATCATCACCAAGATTTATGCACAAATATTTTGGACATTGTCTTTTATGGGTTATTTGTTTTATTACTTAATTGTAAATGTTCTTTATATCTACTAGATAGTCCTTTGACATTTTACATTAAGTCTAACTTTTGCTTAAGAATTTTTCTTAACTATGTTATGAAAAAGAAAAGTTTGCTTTAAAGTTTTATGAACCATATTTTAAACATTTTTCTCTTACAGTTGTATTCTTTTGTCCTTTTTAAGAAAGCATTACCTGGCCCAATGTTAGGTAAAGTTTAATAGATTAGCTATTACAATTAGTACTGTGAACCATTTTAAGTTACTTTATGTGTATGTTTATATGTATAATGTAAGGTCAGTGTTTTTGTTTGTTTGCTTTGAAAACACTGTTGGTTCAGGAATATTTGACTAAAAGAATACATTTCCCCATTTAATTACTTTGGACTATCTGTGAAAAATCTAATGACCATACAAATGTGGGTTGATTTTTGGAATATCTAATTTGCTCCATTGATCCTTATGTTATTAACACTTTAATGTTATTGAAAATGGAATATCATTTTAAAATTTCATTTTCTGAGTGTTTTGTTTTAGAAGATAAAAATATAACTGAGCTTTGCATTTTGACTTCGAATGCTGTGTCCTTGCAAAGCTCACTTATTATTTTAGCAGCTTTTTTCTTTTTTAGATTCTTCACATTTTCCTAAGTACACAATCATGTTGTCTATAAATGAGGATATTCCTTTCCAGTTGGTTTTTAGTTTGTTTTTTATTGCCTGATTACATTGGCTAGAACTTCTACTACAATGTTAAATACCAGTAGTGTTAAATCATATTAATTTTCTTGCTTGTTTAGATAGAAATCATTGAGAATTTCACATTGTACTTATTCTGCATCTATTGAGATGATTGTGTGCATTTCTCCTTTATTCTACCATCAGTAGATGAGTGGATAAGGAAAATGTGGTATGTTACATTCAATGGAATGTTATTCAGCCTCAGAAAAGAAGGAAACCCTGTCATATGTTACATATGAATCTTGAGGACATTAGACTAATTGAAATAAACCAATCACAAAAGACAGATATTTTATGATCCCACTTATATGAGATATCTAAAATAGTCAAACTCTTAGAAACAAGAGTAGAATGCTGTGTGTGCGGGGAAGGGGGGAATTATTGGTCGATGGATACAGAGTTTTCATCTTGCATAATGACAGAGTTCGAGGTTTGTTGCCCAACAGTGTGCATACAGCTAATTTTAGATGGTAAATTTAATGTTATGTGTTCTTAACAACAATAGAAAAAATCAAGTGATATAATTCTGCTAGGTTTTTTCCGAGACAGGTGACTACTCTAGAATTTTTGCGTTGCTACATAACGTGTAAAATTGACTTGTCAATTTGTCAAAAATATCCTGGTATTTTGATTGGAATTGCAGTGAATTTATAGATTATAGTACATCTCTTTATCTAGGTCTTTAAAATCTCTCAGCAGTGTTTAGCAGTTTTTCATGTAAAGACCTTGTGTAACTTATATTAATTTTATTCTGAAAGTAATTATGCTATTGTAGAATTTGATAGCCTAAATGTATCACATTTTAAAGCAAATTGTATATTTAGCATATAATCAGTACATTTTGGTATTTTATATACAGAAATAAACAAACTACAGTTATGTGTATATATGTATACACATGTATATAATATAATATACGTTCATAATACATAATACACGTGACATGTATGTTATGCGTGTGTATACGTATTTATAATATTTTGTATAGAATATTGCGCTGTATTGTTGCTTTGTTTTGTTCCTTCCTTCCCAGTGAATTGAAGTTATTTCCTAAATTACTGTATTTGGCAATAAAAATAGGAGGTGGTTATTTATTTCACCAATCCTGAGTGGGACCAGCCTATTTCTTTGATAAGATTGTTTACCTATGTTTTCCAATGCCCAATGCACCAAGGACTGGTGCATCTCTTGCTGAAGGCTGATCTCTTTGATTATATCAGATTTTGTGTTCAGAGAGGATAAGACTGTGCTTTCACATTTAGATTCAACCACTGCAGGTTCAGGATCTAGGAACCAAAAGAATGAATAAGACAGTCTTTCCTGTATTTCCATACTGCTTTACTTGTATTTCTCACATCCGTTGTGTGTGTGTGTGTGTGTGTGTGTGTGTGTGTGTGTGTGTGTGTTTGGGGGAATGGTGATGGCAGAGGGAATTGTCAAACTGAGGAGGCTGTAGATGCATTTAGGAAACTTGCAAATTCCAGTCCATCCTGCCATCCAAACAGTGGTCCATAGTGTGGCTGGCCTGTTCTTAATTGGCCAATCTCCAGTCTTTGGTGGCCTTCTCCTCAGCCTGGCATATACAGGCATCTGATCCCAAGACACTTGTATTCATATATAAAGCTCTCTCTCTGGAAATCTGTTCACTTAGGCTTCCTTTCATCCTTTTCTCTTTAACAGGTCCATAGGTAAGTATGATATTTATTGCATCCTTATTTTTATTGGTACTAATCAGAAGAAAGAAATTCTACATTCTTTCACATCTATTTGGAAGACTATCCTATTTATTTGTAAGTTTTTTTTATACCTAGGTCTTATTATTTTTATTTGAATAAGTAGAGAAGCATAAATGGAAGGAACTGAGAAAATGTCTAAAAGTTCAAGTGTTAAATTTTTCCACATTCCCAAAAGTCATTTGGTTTCTAAGAAAGTACTTTTGCTGTGCTTCTTTGTATCTTACAGACATTGATTTTTATAATACAAAAGCTCTATAAAGTTATTTCTTCTCTTTCAATAGTTGATCCTTTTGGTCATGAAACATACAATACATGTAAACATCAAAATTGAGTCCACCTTGATCTCTTATAGATAAGCATTATTGATTCCTGTCCTTAGACTTAAAATACCATTAATTTTAGTCTATCATTAACAGATTCTCAGTTTATTGTAAACAATATCTCCTTTCAGTTTTGATATTCTGAGTGAAAATTGTCAAACTATAGGTTATGATATTCTTCAGTTGTTTGTAACACGTTACAAAAGGTCAGTGATAGATTTATCTAATGTGTTCATTTTCTGTGTGCTTCAAAATTTTCATTTATGGGATGATATTAATATTTCCAAACTTGGAGAAGATAAAGCACTATTCACATGGTCAGTCTGAGAAGTGAGAAGATTTACTGAAAATACTTGCTTAGGTTTTAGTAGTGAGACTGGTAGAACCAGGTGTTACTTTTCTATATCTAAGGCTTTCCCTAACAAAGCACTTTAATAAGATGACAGCTGCATTGTTGACAAGGTCCTGTCAGCAAACATTACTGGACATTGTTAAAGGTAAAAATCATCCGTAGCATTGATTTATCATGATAACGTTCAGGGCAGCAAATGTTAAGTACTATTGAATAAAATAATGCCAACAAAGTAACCAAAGTTACTGCAGCCCACAGAGTCAGGACATTACATTTGTCATTGAATTAAGGCCACATATTGGAAGGTGGTCTGCTGCTTCTCTACATGTATAGCATACTTTTTTTATGAATTAAATAGAATTGTGCAGTTGGTTTGATTTTCGCCAATGTATTCAGGAACTTGTCTTTCACACAGTAGAAAAGCCATTCATTTTCTCCTCTAAAGCATTTATTTAATGCTAGGTAATCACTGTACCACTGTGGTGAGCTTTGCCTCAAGAGTATACTCCATTATTGATATATTACTCACAGGAACAAAGTACGTTGAAAGGAGCATAAATCAAAAACACGTACACAAATATTTCAAAAGATTGAATTCTTTGTTCTGTATTTTTAAAAATTTTAATCTACCAACATACTGTCACCAACTGTGTCAGAGGTAGAAACACACCTGGAAATGACTTCAGCCTACAAATGGATGCACAGTTGAATTTGCAAAAGATGCTTTTTCCTATTTTAACATAGAGAAACAATTCCCATTTTTGTGGAATGTATAAATTGGGGATCTAGAGATACAACATTAGTCATATCTAAAGGTATTCAAAAATCAAGGCTTTGAATTCCTGTTGTGTATTTGAAAAATAGTTTACGTTACTTCGATGTATAATTGAATACTAGATAAGACTTTACAAGTTAAGTATTTCATAGTTTGAAATTTGCACTATTTTTTGTCTAAATTTTGTTTTTCTCCTAAAAGTTGAATTGCTTTTTAACATTTATATATATTTTTAGTAACAAAGTTAATTATTTTACTAGAAATAATTTATTAATGTTATGAGAAATTTTGCTGTATTTTCCCAGAATTAATTACAAACTCTGGATATTATAATAATTAATTGTAGACTCTACTATAATTTACTTTAATATTTCAATTGTAATTTAATATTTAATGGAGTTTCTGTATAATATAGTACAATACCTTGATGCCCTTTATACTATTTATTTATTAACATATTTATTGGAGTATAATTGCTTTAAAATGTTGTGTTAGTTTCTGCTGTATAACAAAGTGAATCAGCTGTATGTGTACATATATCCCCATATCCCTTCCCTCTTGCATCTCTCTCCTACCCTCCCTATTCACCCCTCTAGGTGGTCACAAAGCACCGAGCTGTTCTTCCTGTGCAATGCAGCTACTTCCTACTAGCTATCTATTTTACATTTGGTAGTGTATATATGTCCATGCCACTCTCTCACTTTGTCCCAGCTTACCCTTCCCCCTCCCTGTGTCCTCAAATACTTTCTCTACGGGTGTCTTTATTCCTGTCCTGCCCCTAGGTTCATCAGAACCATTTTTTTTTAAGGTTCCATATATATGTGTTAGCATAGGGTATTTGTTTTTCTCTTTATGACTTACTTCACTCTGTATGACAGACTATAGTTCCGTCTACCTCACCACAAATAATTCAATTTCATTATTTTTTTCTTTTTATTTTAATGGATATACTTTTTTCTTTAATAGACCTTTACTGGAGTATAATTGTTTCACAATACCATGTTAGTTTCTGTTGTACACCAAAGTGAATCAGCCATATGCATACACGTGTCCCCATATCCCCTCCCTCTTGAGCCTCCCTCCCATCCTCCCTATCCCACCCCTCTAGGTCATCACAGAGCACAGAGCTGATCTCCCTGTGCTATGCGGCTGCTTCCCACCAGCCAATTATTTTACATTTGGTAGTAAATACGTAGATGCTACTCTCACTTCGCCCCAGCTTCACCCCTCCACCCCATGTCATCAAGTCCATTTTCTATGTCTACCTCTTTATTCCTGCCCTGCAACTAGGTTCATCAATACCTTTTTTTTTTTATAGATTCCCTATATATGCGATAGCATATGGTATTTGTTTTTCTCTTTCTGATTTATTCACTCTGTATAACAGACTCTAGGTCCATCCACCTCACTACCAATAACTCAATTTCATTTCTTTTTATAGCTGAGTAATATCCCATTGTATACATGTGCCACATCTTCTTTATCCATTCATCTGTTGATGGGCACTTAGGTTGCTTCCATGTCCTGGCTATTGTAAATAGAGCTGCAATGAACATTGGGGTGCATGTGTCTTTTTGAATTATGGTTTTCTCTGGGTATGTGCCCAGTAATGGGATTGCTGGGTCATATGGTAATTCTATTTTTGGTTTTTTAAGGAACCTCCATACTGTTCTCCGTAGTAGCTGTATCAATTTACACTCTCACCAGCAGTGCAAGAGCGTTCCCTTTTCTCCACATCCTCTCCAGCATTTATTGTTTGTAGATTTTTTGATGATGCCCATTCTGACTGGTGTGAGGTGATGCCTCATTGTAGTTTTGATTTGCATTTCTCTAATGATTAGTGATGTTGAGCATCCTTTCATGTATTTGTTGGCAATCTGTATATCTTCTTTGGAGAAATGTCTATTTAGATCTTCTGCCCATTTTTGGATTGGGTTGTTTGTTTTTTTGATATTGAGCTGCATGAGCTGCTTGTATATTTCGGAGATTAATCCTTTGTCAGTTGCTTCGTCTGCAAATATTTTCTCCCATTCTGAGGGTTGTCTTTTGGTCTTGTTTATGGTTTCCTTTGCTGTGCAAAAGCTTTGAAGTTTCATTAGGTCCCATTTGTTTATTTTTGTTTTTATTTCCATTTCTCTAGGAGGTGGGTCAAAAAGGATCTTGCTGTGATTTATGTTATAGAGTGTTCTGCCTATGTTTTCCTCTAAGAGTTTTATAGTGTCTGGCCTTGCATTTAGGTCTCTAAACCATTTTGAGTATATTTTTGTGTATGGTGTTAGGAAGTGTTTTAACTTCATTCTTTTACATGTAGCTGTCCAGTTTTCCCAGCACCATTTAATGTCATTGCCTTATCTATTATTCCTAGTTATATACCCTTGTATGAAAAAATTCATACTATGTGTCCCCCCTTTCCGTGATACAATTATTTCTTGAAGTTTTAAATACTTTTTATTCTACAGTATCATGCTCAATGGGTACGTTGCTCTCTGAAATTAATTTCCTTTTCGAGATTTAAAAATTTTTTTTATTTTTTGATATTTTTGAGAGTTTATTTTTTGTCCTGGCCATTATAACCAGAGAATATTTTCACTGAAAAGTCATGGCTGGGATTGAAGTGACAGGAAGTAAGTACTTTTTGAAAATCCAAGATTGAAAAGCATGACTCACAGTTTGATACTTTTTACAGGAAAAAAATTGTTTTGTAAGAAAGATGATGTGAAAATTGAGTGGCGGTGATAGTGTGGGAAGCAGAGACTAGATGATTTAAAGCCTTTTTTCATTTTGAAATTTGTATTAAGGGCATAAATTTCCAGTTTGTGTCCTAAAAAAAGAAGTAGTCTGAAACCACAAAACTGAGAGCAACATAATATGGTGAGTATATGAATATACAAATAAAAAGGAGTAGTGGATAGTTTTTCAAAAATATTGTGTCTTTAAATTGAAAGCCGTATAATATTTAAAAAAGACATCAAATCGTGTTGTCTCTAAAATGTCCATATTCACATATAGATGTGTGCATCCAAAAATTATTTATAACTTTCATCATCTAAAAACCATTATGGTTATTGTTGCTGTTTTTACTGCTTCCGGTGCTGCTGTTTGCTGTTTTTAATCCCACCTCTATTTAGGGGCCAATGAAGCCTCTCATCGGTGATTTTTTGTGCTCAAACTCACAGTAATTCAAATTTCGCCTTTTTCTGATATTGTCTTCTGTTCGTATATTTTTCTGAAGACCTTCTCAGCAGGACACAGGCAGAGCATGAGAAACCATATAGGATTATATATATATATTTGCTCTTTTGTCAGCCTTCATTCATTATAGCTACACTTGGCACTTTACGTACACGTTCTGAGTTAATCCTCTCAACAGTGGTATGAGGTGGTATTTCCTCCTTTTGAAAAAGGTGAAATTTTCACTAATGAAGAGATTTTGTAAAGATACATGTTTTATCCTCACAATGTTAGCAGGTAGATTGAATATGGGGAGTTTGTTCATTTCTACTGCCTTAAGTTATATTTGAAAGTTTCCTTTACCTTACGGTGAACATCATCCCTGCTGTGTCTTAGTCAAATTTCATCCCTTCCAACTTTGATTGTTTAACTTTTTCAGTCTGCATTCTTCTGTGATTACTCATTGACCTATATGAAATTGGGTGAGTCAACAATACATGTAAAATAACTGAAATTAATAAACTATTTGAACGTTTTCTTCAATGGACCTAGATATATTTTAAGGTAGGAATCATTTGGGTATCTTAGTTTTCTCTTATTTGGGCTTCTAAATTCCCCTGTTTATTCTTCAAATGAGACATGGTGATAATTCTTTTGAAATATAGGTGGGCAAGTATGAACAGAAACTACATTTGAAAATGATAGGACAGAATTAAATGACTGGAAGACTTAGGAAATTTGCATTAAGAGACACAAGTACAGTATTTCACTCCCAGAGACTCACTATATATTTAAGAACTTTATATATGTTGAATTTTACTTTTTCTGTTAGGCAAAATAGACTTTAAAATAGCTGTATTTATAATATATTTTATTACTTGTAAGGTTTGTTCAAAATAATAAAATGCATAATTATATGACCAGAATATTCTTCCTACTCAGTATCCAGAAAGCTTATGGGATTTATCATTTACTCTTTAGGGAATGTACAGACATTATTTTCCTTTGCATTAAATGCTATGTCCTGTGACACCAAAAGGAAATAGTTGACCTGTGATAAATAATTTTCATGAATATAGAATTTTTTTTTGCGGTACGCAGACCTCTCACTGTTGTGGCCTCTCCCATTGCGGAGCACAGGCCCCGGACGCGCAGGCTCAGCGGCCATGGCTCACGGGCCCAGCTGCTCCGCGGCATGTGGGATCTTCCTGGACCGGGGCATGAACCCGTGTCCCCTGCATCGGCAGGCGGCCTCTCAACCACTGCGCCACCAGGGAAGCCCTAGGATATTTTTATTACATGCATCTATCACTCCTTTACTTATTTTAGTGTTAAAAGCTAAGTTTCTAAATAAGTATACTTGATATGCTAAGGAAGGAAAGGACATTGGCTCGTATAAAATGCTCAATTAAAAACAGGGGAGCCAGAAGGAGAGAGCAAGAAATATAATTAACAAAAATAAGTGTAGCAAAGTGAAAATAATTGCAAATATGGTAGCTATTAGTCTAATTATATATATATATGTATAAGCACTCTAACTAAATATTATCTAGAGAAAAAATTATAAATATATTCATACCAATAAGGCACCTAAAAATTATACAGGATATCTCATCACCATAGAAATAACACCTGTTTGGCTTTGGAGGCACAGGAATCTAATTATAAATTAAGTCATATCATTGTACAATTAATTAATATACTGATATAAAGACCCACCTTAGAGAACTAAGGTAAACTAGACTGATAGATGGCTTTTTACTTTAGTAGTAAATATACAATTGGACTGCATTATTTAGGATGAACCTGAAGTAAGTTTTCGTTAGATATTAAGATTTCCAATTCTTCCCTGTTTCCCTTATTGTAAAAGCAGTTTGTCATTAAAAAGTGTCTTCTCACATCACCTTTAATCATTTTCAGTACACAAAATTCTTCTTTAGCTGTTCCTTTGTCTAAATGTTACATTTACATATGCCAAAAATAAAATATACTGTTTTCATACACATACTTTGTTTCCTTCCCTCAGTTTAAAGAAGCATATGTCTATATCATTTATCTATCCATCTATCTATCTACTGACTTCATGCTATTAGAATTTTTTTTGCTATAATTAGTAATTATTAAATAACATAATCATTTGGGGACTTCTCTGGTGGCAAAGTGGTTAAGAATCCACCTGCTAATGCAGGGGACACGGGTTCGAGCCCTGGTCCGGGAAGATCCCACATGCCGCAGAACAACTAAGCCCACGCGCCACAACTACTGAGCCTGTGCTCTAGAGCCCACGAGCCACAACTACTGAGCCCACACGCCGCAACTACTGAAGCCTGCGTGCCTAGAGCCCGTGCTCTGCAGCAAGAGAAGCCACCGCATTGAGAAGCCCACACACCGCGATAAAGAGTAGCCCCTGCTTGCCACAACTAGAGAAAGCCTGCGTGCAGCAACGAGGACCCAGTGCAGCCAAAAATAAGTGAATAAATAAATAAAAATTAAAACAATAAATTTAAAAAAATTATCATTTGGAAATATTATAGTTTCCTATATAAGATACATGTGATTAATAAATTTTGAGAATGTGCAGAACATGGGAGTATGGATAATCCATTTGTCAATTAGCTTATATTATTAAGATATATCTTAAAGAACCTTTAGCACATATACAGTAGACAATTCATGGCTTCCACATTAATTCTGCATTTTTTGTCCTGTAGCACGTGGGCGGGGGAGGGCACAAGAGACTGCCCAGTCTGCTTGATGTGGGTCAGTCTGCTTCGTGGTCTCTGGGTGGGAGCCAGGGGTCTCAAGCCCTGTCGATGAATAGACTGCTTCCTCCACCACTTGTTGCTGTGGGTTCTCTGTTGCTGTCCTTGTTTGCAGGGCCAGACCCTCCTGATGTCTTAGCGACTCAATTCAGGGGAGGAATAAGCCTACCAGGGCTGACTTCTGTGGCTAGATTGAACCCAGAACCCAGATGTTGGGCGGGGAAGTAGGATGGCCTGCCACTGTGGTGTTCCTTCTGTTCTGGGTCCTAAAGCGATTTGCATTCTCTTTACCGCCGTGCAGAGCCCTCTTTTGGTCGCCTCCTGCATCATTTCCAGGGATTATAGCTGTGCTTAGCAGAGTGAGCATCGAGAAAAGGATTATGCCCTCTTGTCTGGACCCAAATCTGTTATCTCTTTGTTGTGATATTCTCTCTCTGAAAAAAAAAACAAAAAAACCCTGTTTTGAAGCATACACAGTTTGTGAGCACCTATTCATGTGTGTATGTATGTATGTGCACATGTGCATGGACATTTATAACAGGGCATTTTATGCTAAATCACCCGTTACTATTGCATTTATATATTTTCTCATGATATTTCCAATAGTTTTAGACCTACCTGTGTTGATGAAATGGTATTTGGATCATAAAGGTTTACAACAGTTTTTTCTTTGTGAATGGAAACTTTTAACAAAATATTCTCCTTTCATGCTCAACACTTTAGCTTTGAAAATCACTTTTCTTTTTTTGATCCTGCTGAGTTCAACTTGCATCAGTTGTTTTGCCATAGATGTTGAACAGTTCGTTCAGTCTCTCACTGCTTCAGTTTATAACACGGTATAAAGTCCAGGCTTTGGGACCCGTGACACCTGGGTAAAGATGCTACAGTCTTTCTATGCTGACTGTGGAAGGCTGGGCAGTAGGAGTTACCTCTCCTCATCTCCATCTGTCATATTTAAATAGAAATTATCATGAAACCTACTGCATAGATTTTTAGGATGAGTGCATATGTGAACATACCAGTCATATGGTGAACTTTATATATGTTATGTGAATTATATATTAATATATAAAGTTATCATATATTAATTATAGCATACACATAAAATTACATATTAAGATATATTACATAATATATATCAATTATACATCATATATATTTTGACAGTGTAATTATATTATTGTTAACAGAAAATAATTACTATTAATTTTTTCAAGCTTTGTTTTACAGCATCTCTGATTAATTATGATTTGTTGGTCATTACGTTTTATTTGTTGATGTATTTATATGAATCTACATAAGAATTTATTCCATAAATTTTACTAAAAGAGGGGTTCATGCTTTCTTTTCACTCGGCTCTGGTTTACTTTATAACTAATGCTCCTAATTCACAATCTGCTCTTTTGTAACCTCTTCATTCTTTATATAATTTTAGCAATAAAACCTTTTGGCCTTTAAGTTTAATAGGCCCAGCCTCTGTGAAGTTTTGAAATAAGAGACCTATGTATTCTGGTGCTCAGATTGGAATCAACCTTGAACAGGAAATTTATCTCCAGGGAGCTGCAGGGAAAAATGAGCACATTTCAAATTGTAATTCAGAAAACTGAGTACTGAACTACTAATATGTAGTAGGCATTTTGTTGATACATTATTTTATGTATTTCTCAGAAAACTTGCATGGTCAGTAATATTGTTACTCTTTGTAGAGCACTTACTCTCTTTACCTTCTCTGTAAATTCCCAGAGAAGCTTGTATAAAGTCCATCTTTGAAACTAATAGTAATGTTTTTCTTTAGTGCTTTCTCCCCCGTTTTTCTGAGCTTCTTGAGAGCGGGACCCTTATCATTTTGAGTTTTCTATCCTGGGGGCGTAGCACACTGCCCAGCACATATTTGGTTATATGAGGAAATGAACAAATTGTCTCTTAAAAATTAGGGAGACTCTATCAGTAGCCTTCGTAGTGGGAATTCCTCACAGAGATCATATTTTATACTCTATAAAATCACGCTGTGATTGGTGAGACTTCGTTTAAATGGAGAGTCAACTTGTATTTGAAAATCATAAGCACTGAGCTGCTGTATCCAGGAGGATGGTAATTCAGTCAATTGAGATTGCAGCTTAAGTGACTAATATATTGACTTTTGTAGTTTTCACTATTAAGGAAAACAGTTACATGATGCAAAGGGGGAAAAACTACTGTGTGCATTTGAGAATGAGTGTGTGTATGTGTTGGTGTGTGTGTGTGCTGGTGTGTCTTTCTGCCTTGGGGGACAAATGAGGATGCGGTGGGATTTGATTGAGGATGGAGGTGGTGACTCTGTGAACATATGTCAACCCTATACTTCGTACCGGTGCCCTGTCTTAAATTCTCTTGCCTCACGATTAAATTGTGCCTTTGAGGTTCTGTTTTCTGACATCATAAATTGTACGAAAATTTAACTAAAACTCTTTCGTAGTTAGTTTTCACTTCACTATTACGTACAGTAGGGTAATTTCGGAAAGTAGCATTTAATTCATCCAGACTGACATATTTCATTGGCAAGTTTTCTAACAACATCAGAGCATGTATGAACAATACTTTTATTAATTACCAATATGTTTACTTTCCAAATGTCTGTGATGTGTTATGTTAAATATAAGTACTGGAAATGTCTATGTACAGAGGTATTTTTGAAACACAGCACTTGATGAACATTTCTTTTAACAACAACAAAAAATCAGTCTAAATTTGTGCTTCAGATAAGGGAGTCCTACATTAATAACCTCTTATTTACTCAGAGAATACATAGCAGTATATTTTTTAAGAAATGATACACTTTGTAATAATAAAGCTTTTTTAGTTCTTAAATTTTCATCTCAAGAATATTATTTGTTTCATTTAAGGTTGTGTTTGCTGCTTTAAAAGCTGTTAATTTTGCTTGGAAATTATGGCTTTTGTGATGTATGAAACTTATAAAGCTGTCAATCACATTGGAAAAAAATGTAAGGATCATGGAAAGCTTGATGTTAACCGTGCACAGTTTAGGAAAATTAGCAATCTGGGGGGCTCTGTATAGATGTTCGTCAGTCCATAGAATAAACTGTAAAATATATTCCTGCTTTGCTATTGACAGATAAATCTAGAGAGACAATAATTTTTGTACGTTTATAATGGGTTCCGTTGCTGAATAATAAACACAGGTAAATTCATTTCTGATATTAGAAATGGCAGAGCTTATCTGGGGGAAAAGTTATCTGAAGCCATTTTATTAGCAGTGCATACTTTAAAAGTCTTCCCACTGGTACTTGTTTCTACTTATTTAAACATAGAAGGACGTTCTCATGTAGCTGGGGATTGATATTACTACAGATGCAAACAATAATTTACTTGGCCCTGCATTCTTCAGAGTCACCTGAGAAAATGTATTTAACATTAGGTAGCAGTTAAGCTGTGTGTTCTGAACTTTCCTTCCCTACTGCATACCTTATTTCAACAGCTAAAAAGCATACTTCTACTATTTATCCAGTTGCTTTTAGAGTTTGCCTACTATTATAAGTGCTAAGTCATAATGTGGAGTGACTTATTATTACTATTTTGGTAAGCATTCATCGAAAGGCATTGTCACTTTAGGAAAAAAACAGAAAAGAAATATGCCACTGATGTATTGTGTAACTTTCTGGAAATATGAGCTATGAATAAGTATGATTAGAAACTCCCTTTAAATTCATTATGTTAGGTGCAGATAGCTGTTTTGAACAAAGCAAAAAACAATGAGGAAAATTTGAGAAAATGAAGTTTAGCCTATGGCTGTATCTGAAGTAGAAAGTATGCCCTCTATTAGATAAAGAATATATGGCTAACACTTATGAATGAAAGAATTCTGTTAGAAACTTCTATAGGAAAAATGGATTTCTACTCAATGTTCATATTTTCCAACTTAATTTTTTATTTTAATAATAAAATATTAATAAATGAATTGATTAATGATAAATTATATATGTATATATATATATAAATACCAGGCTCTAATCCATGATCTGCAGTACCTAAGAGACATTTTTATTTCCCCATTTCTACCTATACATTTTGCAATCTATAAAAATTAAAAAGAATAAAAGATATGTATGCTATATACGTATCTATATATTTTATTTTTAAAAGCTAAGCTATCTTTGATCATTATAGGTTTGCCAAGGGTTTTAAAAAATCATAATATAAACACATAATTCTTAAATATTTGTGTTGAAGGAAGAATAGAAGTTTACTGAAAGGTGAATTTATCTCTTACAAGATTACAAAAATGATTCTTTTCTTTTCCCTAGAGTATGATGAACCTTATATTTCAGCTAAAAGGTAACATGCCTCCATAGTACTATAAAACTTGTCTATTTTCCCAAATATAGTGAAGCCCCTCTAAATGTTGTGTTTGGAGCTCAGATGGAAGGTTTTCCTGGAGGACAGAGAGAAACTGCTCCCATGCAGGCTGCAGACAAGTGATTAAAGGTCTAGCTATCCTCTCAAAACACGGAAGGAATTGATGTTTCAAACGTGTTTCTCATGAAATTGTGGGACATGTGTAAACAGCACATACAGTTCAGGATACAAGTCACAGGCACTGGAGGCTATGATCTCACCTCCTGTCCAGGGTTTTTTCCAGCTTAACCCTGGGCAACACCTCCCTTGGGATAAGGTGGCGATCTGTCTGGCCGGCTCATTGGGGTCTCAGCAATCTTGTGGGCTTCCTTGAAGAAGTCTGCACAAAACAAGGTTCTGCCTGTGTCTTCAAGCTCAGGTAGCAGAGATGGGCTGAGCCTGTCCAGTTTGGGGAAGTCACAGAGGCACAAAGCACTCAATGTGGAGATAGAAAGCAAACCTTAACCAAAAGCTCTGGGGCACTGCCGCATCTGCTGGGAAACTCTTGGTGTTTGCCTAGACTGCAACACATAACAGAAACCATCTACAGTGGCTCAGCCAAAAAGGAATCTGTCTTTCCCACTTTCCCTCAAAGCAGCTTATCAACTTCAGCAGCCTCTGTTATCACCATCCCAGGATCCATCTATATTTTTACTTTTCTATAATCTGCTTGTGACTTTCATCCTCTATCTCAAGGTGAAAAGGCAAAAATTAAACACACACACACACACACACAAAGAAACAAACACAAACGTGTTGGCAAGATTTTCGAAGCTCTTCTGTGACTTTCAGTTACTTTTTAGCAGCCAGAACGTCTTCTTAGGTACAAGTGATTCTGGAAGCATTTTATCCAGAGACAATGCTGCCCAAAATAAAACTGGGAATCTGTTACTCAGAAAGAAAGGGGAATCGACATTTGGTCGGCACCAGGAGTGCCAATCATTTCAAGAGGATAGCATCCATCTCTTTAGTCAAAGTAAGACTAGTTTACCAACTTGAATTAATTTGAATCTGACCATAACCCTAGTCTGCTCTATACCGAGGGAATGTTCCTTTATTGTCTCATCCACATTGGAGATGGAGAAGTTTTTATATAAGTTATAATCTCATTATAGTAGGAAAAACGTCTCAACATCAACTGGTATTTTATATTCAGTAACATAATATTAGTAAAAATCGGTTTCATATACCGGACAATTATGTTTTTACAATATAATAATTGATTAGAATGACTGTTAAAGGAGGGCCCGTTATTTAAAAAATCTAAAATTTTAATGCATTAAGACACTTAATAATGGCCTGTGGTTTGAGAAGATTTCAATTTTCCGATGTTCCAATTTTTCTTTCTTCCAGTGATAGAATATTGGTAGAGTATGATTCACCATAGGCTCAATGTCTGAACGTATTAAGATGTTCGTTCACATTTAAAGCAACTGTGACAGCTGTCTGGCAATCATGAGGAATAATGATGTGGAAGACTTTCAGAAAAGGCTTGGGCATCAACTGGTGTCACTTGTCATCTAGAGATTTCGTTCCTGCTAAAATGCCCATGAAAATTATAGGAATCAATTTATTTTGCTTGGAGTTATATATAGAGATAATTTCATACTTAGGAAAACGATATAAATATGTTGAACATCTGTCAGAGAAAATGTACTTGATTAAGGAAGCTATCAGAAAAAATCATTTGGTTAAGAAGACTATAAGTTATACAGTATGGCAACTATTATAAAGTACGTTTTATTTGTCATTTATAATCTCACTCTACTTGCACCCATTTTTTGGATGATGTATTAAACGTTTTGGACTGTAATTATTTTGGTTTGGATCCATTAAATTTGAAGAGGCTCTGGCCGCTAAGCCTTCCCAGATTTTTTTTTAAGGAGTCGTTTTTTGTATTAATTTAAGCCAAACCAATAAGACTGGCATTTAGCTCATTAACAGTTCTGAGAATTTACTGAGCATAAAGTTTAAATGACTTCCCTTATTTAATTATTCAGATTATTATTAAGTGAAAACTATTTTTACTTTGCCTAAAGCTCTTTCTTTGACCAACACGATACCATGAAAACACTTTTGTTGTTAAAATGATTGTTAGTTTCCGGGGAGGAATAAATAATAGTGGCATTCTTTTGGCACTGTTCATCTAACCACACGTTGGCATGGATGCTTAAATGCCAGATCATATCTTGGGAGTTCTCTTGTGGAGAAGGATGCTGTCTAAAACCTCACCGGTTCCAGAAATATTTTCACCTAAGGGGCAAACCATGGCTAAAACCAAGGATCTGGTTCTCTGTCTTCCATTTGTTTAAAATTGTTCTGTTTTCAAAGGGAAGGGATTCATGCTGCAGGGACCACAACAGAGAAAGTTTTGCAGATTCCAGGTTATCTAAATTCTTAACCTCAACTTTTGGGATCCTCTAAACTTCTGTGAGGGGATTTTTAAGATACTGTATCTGTAAACTCTGACAAGTACAACCCATTTTTGACACTTACGGTCTTTTGAGTAAAATTTCTATATTTGTAATCAGATTCTGAAAGGACTCTGACCAATAACAATTAAGAATGACAGATACAGGCAAACCCCCTCCATCAGAAAGAGGCAGGGCCAGGACTCGAAAGCAGATCTTCTGAGTTTCTGTTCAGGGCATTCCCTATTAACCACACTACCTCTGATTTGAAGGTAACCTTCCTTTCTCTGGCGAAGGAATATCAGTTTCCTTTTTCCCTGAGATGTAGTGGATATCTGTGGTTTTTAGACAAGTTTGCAAGTTTGTGCTACATATAATAAAGGAAAAAAATATCTTGGAGAGAGGAAGAACAAGGCCAATGAAAATCATATGTTAGCACAGTGTGTGTTTGTGACACCTGTTGTGTAAAAACGGTGCTAGGCATACTTTCCATATTTTCTTGAGTGAAACTTTTGCTCTGTTCCCCAGGGATCTTTAGTCGTCAGGCTGACCAACACTCCCAATGACAGGTAATTTTCCAAGGGAACAAATGAGAGCCTTGCCCATTAATGTCCCCTAGTGGTTTGGAAATCATCACGAAAGCAAAAGATGTTCTATGCACAGAAAATATCCCAAACTCCTATCCTCCATGTTTGCTGTGGATTGTCTCTCTCACTTTCCGACAGAAAGTGAGGCCAAAACCAATGTTTATGTGAATGTCTAAACAGATCTTAGCACCTTGATCTTATAAACCACGCCGTGTGCATTTCCATCCAGCCCTCTAAACCTTTCATGCAGCTTGATTTGCAGTCAGCATTCATTTCATTCAAGTAGAGAAAATAAATAAATGGATAGACACACACATTGACGCCTACTCACTGGCAGTATAAGTCACTTGTTATTTTACATTTTAATGCATAAACCATCCCTTAAAGCTAGTTTTCCCAAATAATTATCGACTCCACTTGAGTTATATATCCTGAAAAGAAATGCTTTTTCGGAGCCATTCCCACTTGGGCTTGTGTGAAAAGCACCAGAAAATCCTGTTCAGGAGGCTTATTGCCTTGATTCCTTTTCCTGTGATTCCAGTTACTCATGCACTGTTTTCCACTTCTTTGCCTTTTCAATCTGCAGCTGACAGGACTGTGCAGATGAGATATTTTCCTGTGCAGCACACACGTGCCTTTTTAGAGAGCACTGCATGTGGCTTTCTGGAGGGAGATTAAGTCCCTCATTTACTTTCACATTCTTGATATATGCTGGGAAAATGCATTGAACATAAATTGCTCTATAAAGCATAACTGCCTTTTTTAATTTTAAAAAAGTTTTAGGGAAAATGATTCATGGTTCAGATCTACTGCTTTATATTATGTAATAGCTAAAATTCAGTTCATCAATCTATATACAAACAGTGAAGAGATTTTTAACCCGAATTTGATAATACAGAAGAAAAAAACACAGGCTCTGTGTTAGCGAGCTCGGGCTGCCGTAACAAAATACCATAGATTGGATGGCTTAAAAGACAGATGTTTATTTCTCACAGTTCTGGAGGCTGGGAAGTCCTAAATCAAGGTGCTGGTAGATTTGTTTCCTAGTGAGAGCCCTTTTCTTGACTCAGAGAAGGAAACTTTCTTGATGCATCTCCACATGGCAGAGAGCAAGAGAGCCCTGCTCTGTCTTCCTCTTCTTATAAGGACACTAACTGCATGCTGGGGGCCCCACTCTTCTGACCTCATCTAAACCTAATTACTTCCCAAAGGCCCTGCCTTCACATAGCAACATGTTGGGGGTTAAAACTTCAACATAGGAATGGGTTGAGGTGTGATATACAAATATCAGGCTGTTACCGAATTTTCAAGTCAATTTATCACTTTCTTCAGGTAGTTTACATTAAATAATGATAACATTCATCATTAAATGCTTCTCTTTTCAAGGGGAGAATTAAAGTCCTCTTTCCCACCGCCTGTGCTCCCTTATAATCTTATACTGAACAATTATTTCATATATGACATCTGTCCAGCTCTCCATCACAACCCTAGTAGGCATGTATGTCACTCTATAGGCGTACAGACTTCAGTATGGCCTCCCTGTGTTCACGCTGTCTTCTCAGGTGTGGGTAGAACCTGTGACTTGCTTCTCGTCAATAGAATAGGGTAAAGTGATGGGAGGGAAGTAAGATGCTGTTGTGAGCAGACCTATTTTCTTTTCCTCTCTGGTTTTGAAGAAGTAAACTGCCATGTATCTTACATCACATGGAGATAACTTCCGCCAACAACCTGAGGGAACTTGGATGTGAATCCTACCACAGCTGAGCCTCTCATCCTCCCAGCCATGGCTGCGACTTGGATGCACCTTAGTGAGATGCGAGCCCAGCTAAGCCAGCTTAGATTCCTGACCCATGCAAACCGCTAAGTAGGAAATGTATGTTGTTTTAAGCTATTGAGTTTGTGGTGATGGTTATGCAGCAATAAGAAACTAATTCATATCGGTTTCATCGTACCCATTGTCAGCTGAAGAAACCGTCACCAAGCAGCTAGATGGCAGACCTAAGAAAAAGATGAGTAAATTGATTTAAAAAAAAAAGATTAAAAAATTCTCCATCCAACCGCAGACTAAAACACAGTGGGTCTCGGTTACTCTTTTCCTTCAACCCTGCTTGCCTCCAGGTGGCAGAAAACTGCTCTTTCTGGGCAGCATATTCTTTAATTCGCTGCGGGGGTGGGGGGGCAGAGGTTGTCTTATATTTTCAGCAGCATAGATACGTGCTTTCTGAGAGGAAGCCCTGCCTCTGCGGAAAAGGGTAAAAGAAGCAAACTCAAGAATCCCAAAGGGCTCCCCAGAGCAGCAGTCAGCTGTAATCCAGGTACTGGTCCCTCTCCCTCAGCCTGGCCTCACCTCCTCCACCTTCATCTCCACCCACACCCACACTCCTGCCCACCCTCCAAAAAGAGCTTAGCTGCTCAGGAACAAATCCTTAGTAATAGTAACCGCGTATTAATATTTAATAGTATAAATATATTTAGAAAACACAATAACCCACAT
The DNA here is from genome assembly GCF_059928025.1 of Delphinapterus leucas. Taxonomy (NCBI): domain Eukaryota; kingdom Metazoa; phylum Chordata; class Mammalia; order Artiodactyla; family Monodontidae; genus Delphinapterus; species Delphinapterus leucas. The sequence continues at coordinate 83,287,381 of NC_143142.1, forward strand.
ACATATTTATAAACTTAAGACAAGTGTTTTGTTCTGGACCTCCTGTGAAGGAGGGCGGGCCACTGGGTGACTTTATGTCATAAATGGAATGGCACTGGTGCTGCAGTTTCCAGATAAGACGCCTCCTTGCGATTCGACACTTCTTAGAGAAAAAGAGTCAACCTGCAGAGAGTGTAATCTGTCATCTGGTTTTCAACAAAAAGATTATAATGCTTCAAACGGGTCCCTCATACTGATCAATATAGCAAGTTTTAATATATGAGGTTCTTGCCAAAGCAAAAATAAAGTGTTTTGTCCCCCCTTTCCTTAAATACCATCTCCCTTCTTGTGCCGAACTGCTACTTAATTTCTTGGTTAAATTTCTGTATTATTCCTCCTGGGCAAGACATTAGAATCCGGGGGGGTGGGGGTGAAGGGAATTCTTCAGTTCCTGATTGCCTTCAGGTCAGCCAGGAGCTCTAGAAGGAAGGGCATTGTAAAAGCAACAACTTCAGTAATTCAAGATATTTCACAACCTATTGCATAATTATGTCTTCAGATATTTACAAAGACCAGAATCCTTGCTATAAAACATACGCAGGGATGATTTATGACTCTGCTTTCACATCACTGCTGAGGACAAAAGCAAGGCCCTTCGTTGTAGACGGCTGGTGTTCATTATCAGTCACAAAACTATCAAGCAAGCTGGGGATAAGGGTGGAAAGGAAGGAGAGAAAGCAAAGGGAAGAGAAAAGCCTGTTCCGCTCGCCTCTTCCCTGCCAGGTCCATATATTCTTTCAACATCTATCTCACTAAATCCAAGGTGACAGGTGCAGTAGGAAATTAACTTGCGTCTCTTTGGGTCACGCTGGGGAAGGCTCTGGTTCTTTCTAACAAAAACTTGGCAACTCGCTGTTATTCCTGCTCTCCTACTCATCTTCCCAGGAATCTGTTCTGCATAATAACTGTGTGCAAAAATCAGAACATATGGCACAGCAAACTAATTACTATATCAATATTTCACTCTGTTGTCAGTGATGGAATCTTCGTGGCAATTCTACAAGTGTAGCTAGGGAGCAATGCCAGCATGTTAAATACTGTCACTAGTGGTACGCCTCCTATACCTAGCTTAGTCTTAAGTCATGTCTTACGGAGTTGGTCACTTGCTGTGTTTATGAAGTAGCGTAACCTCTAGAGGGGGGCTCACTGACCTCTTAAACAGTCATCCTCCATTATGATCTCGCCTAATTAGGAGCCATATGCTCTCAGGATTTGCACACCGTGGATATGGCACTTAAAAGAAAACGTGCTCAGCATCTGGATTCCAAATGAAAAATATTACTCGGCAGCGTAAGCGTTCATTCGTCACTCAAACAAAGCTGTTAGGCGGACAGACAGTTGGGGTGCGGGTACAGATGAATACTGAGTGGTGATGATGGTACGGTGGAGGTAGCTGTGAGCATTTATCGCGGGCTCATTATGTACTAGACAGTGTTCTAAACATTTTTGGCAAAGATGACCTCATTAAACACTCATTAAAGAACCTACTAGACAAGCGTTTCTACAAGCATCCATTTAACAGGCGTGGAGACTCAGGGAAGGGGATTTAAATGTCTGCAAGTCTGTTCACCACCGAATTAAAACTGGGGGACTTAAATACATTGACCAGATCCAGTGACACTAAACAGTATTGTACTGCCTTCACCCGACTTGTGTGACCGTATTTATCTGCAATGTGCCACATCTTACCCCGGGGAGAAAACTTTTCATAGGTCCTAGCTGGCATCATTTGGAGGGAATAATGAAAATACACTTAAATTTTCATCCAGAAATTCTGTTGGTGGACATTATCCCAGCTGATGTATGGATGCATGTGTACATGAGTCCTTGTGGCATAATCATAGTAAGTGATTGGAGACAATGTAAAATTCTCTCCGTGGTTTGGCAGGTAGATAATTATGATAAACCAGTCTAATGAAGTACAACACAGCCATTCAGAAGAATAAGATAAACTTATCGATTCAGATATGGTGAGATTGCTATGAATCGCTATTATTTGAAGTCAAGATGTAAAACAATGTTTACGTACTTATAAGATAGAGAGGGAGATTAAAAACAATACCGGATGGATAAGATCTTAGTATAGGAATTCAGGGTTTTAGAGTCTAGGGTGGAAGGGAGACTGATCTTCATATTTAATTTGAATTTTTGAATTTCTTGTCTAAGCAAAATGTAGCATCATGAAAATAAAGTAATGAGGTAAAAGGTAGATTTGAAAACAAAGGTAACAGAGCAGGTGCCAGATTGACTTTCAGTGAATTATCTGCCCAAGTGTGGGCTCTGCCTCCTTACCTTGAAGCTCGTGGTGTTCCGTTAGAATAGAGGCTGGCAGGACATATTTGAGGAAGTTGTTACAGGATGGCCGGCTGAAAAGCTAGCTTGGTAGAATTCTGCCAATCAGCCAGTTCCTCATGGAACACTGCATCCTTCACAGATTTTCTGCTGCAGCTCTTAGAACTGACTCTCAATTCTATTTCACTCCAAGGACTGACGTACTTCATAGGCATGTCAAGGGCAGAAAATGAAGGAAGTTGTCTGATACATGACACCACCGCTGGATAGTGGCAGAGGTGGAATAAAACCGTGGGTTTCCTGATGTCAAATCGGTTCTTTTTGACCCCTTATATAGGAGAAGGGAGGTTTCACTTCCCTGAATAGGATGAGCGGAGAACAGGGAGGGAGATGGGAGCACAGGGCACATTGTACACAAGCAAATAAAGCTCTGGGCCGGATGTGATGCCTGTGGTGCATGTTCCCCGTGGAATTTTCTGGACATAAAACTGCTTTCACAGAAAACACAACCCTAGCTAAAGGTGCCCTGGGCCTTTTTTGGTACTTGATGCTCTTTGAAGGTGCATGAATAAAATGTGTTAGGTTTCCCAGTGCACAGAGGCCATCTACCACAGTGACAGGCTCCAGCGTTGATTGTTGGAAGCCAGCTGGGGCACCCTTTTTCAGGCTTTTGCTCAGCTGCCCCAGAAAGATGGCCACATACTTCGACTTCTGTAATGAGCTTTCTAACCCGGATTGACAGGTTTCCTTTTGGGAACTGTGTGAGATACATAACTGGGACTTCGTGCTTTCGAAAGGCAGGATGTGACTAAAATTGCCCCATACAGACAGTCACCTCTGCCTCGTCTTCCTCTAACACTGGAAGCGGACCACATATCACATACACATGCATGCATGCACCCATATATGTATTCATATATTTGTAACTATGTATTTACAGTTAAAGAAACATTGAGTCTTGAGTCATAAGACTCAATGTCATAAGACTCAATTTATGACTCATAAATTGAGTCATAAGACTCAATTTCCTTTCTAGTTTCTAACATCTTCTTTCATCACAAAAAAGTTACTGAACATTCTAACAGTTTCAGTAAACCTAGAAAAACGTTACCTGTATTTGAGGATTTGGGGGAAGTTACATATGTTCTTAGCACTGCTGGTAGCTCTTCAGTGAACGTTATATACTTTTGTTTCTCTCTTCCCTTCCTTCCCGATGCCTTAAGGATACACTACGTACCGTAATTAACTTTGTACTTGGGTACCATTGAATGGTGTGGGAAACCTGACCATGTTGCTATAATATGCTGTTGAGGATGACACTTTTATAAATACTGTAAGGAATCTAGAAAAGAGAAAATACCAAAAAAGTGTGAATCAAAATGTGACTTTAGGCCCGTACTATGAACAGGAAGAAAAAATCAAATTAAGTGAAAGAGAAAGGAAGCTTCTCTATTGCTTTTGTGTCTCCCTGTACTGTACTCTTTTATATGCCACCTGCTTCCAGGGTCCAAAGTCAGACTAATAAAATTCATGCTTTTAAACTACATTATAGGTTAAATGGACCGGCCTGGAAATATCTCTACCATTTGTAAAAACTATGTCTGGATGAAAACGTGATCTAAATACTAAACAACCGAAGGATCTTTTTTTTTTTTTTTTTTTTTTTTTTTAAACATCTTTATTGGGGTATAATTGCTTTACAATTGTGTGTTAGTTTCTGCTTTATAACAAAGTGAATCAGTTATACATATACATATGTTCCCATATGTCTTCCCTCTTGCGTCTTCCCCCCTCCCACTCTCCCTATCCCACCCCTCCAGGCTGTCACAAAGCACCGAGCTAATATCCCTGTGCCTTGCGGCTGCTTCCCCCTAGCTATCTACCTTACTACGTTTGTTAGTGTGTATATGTCCATGACTCTCTCTCGCCCTGTCAAAGCTCACCCTTCCCCCTCCCCATATCCTCAAGTCCGTTCTCCAGTAGGTCTGCGTCTTTATTCCTGTCTTACCCCTAGGTTCTTCATGACATTTTTTTTCCCCTTAAATTCCATATATATGCGTTAGCATACGGTATTTGTCTTTTTCTTTCTGACTTACTTCACTCTGTATGACAGACTCTAGGTCTATCCATCTCATTACAAATAGCTCAATTTCATTTCTTTTTAAGGCTGAGTAATATTCCATTGTATATATGTGCCACATCTTCTTTATCCATTCATCCGATGATGGGCGCTTAGGTTGTTTCCATCTCCAGGCAATTGTAAATAGAGCTGCAATGAACATTTTGGTACATGACTCTTTTTGAATTTTGGTTTTCTCAGGGTATATGCCCAGTAGTGGGATTGCTGGGTCATATGGTAATTCTATTTGTAGTTTTTTAAGGAACCTCCATACTGTTCTCCATAGTGGCTGAACCAATTCACATTCCCACCAGCAGTGCAAGAGTGTTCCCTTTTCTCCACACCCTCTCCAGCATTTATTGTTTCTAGATTTTTTGATGATGGCCATTCTGACTGGTGTGAGATGATATCTCATTGTAGTTTTGATTTGCATTTCTCTAATGATTAATGATGTTGAGCATTCTTTCATGTGTTTGTTGGCATTCTGTATATCTTCTTTGGAGAAATGTCTATTTAGGTCTTCTGCCCATTTTTGGATTGGGTTGTTTGTTTTTTTGTTATTGAGCTGCATGAGCTGCTTGTAAATTTTGGAGATTAATCCTTTGTCAGTTGCTTCATTTGCAAATATTTTCTCCCATTCTGAGGGTTGTCTTTTGGTCTTGATTATGGTTTCCTTTGCTGTGCAAAAGCTTTGAAGTTTCATTAGGTCCCATTTGTTTATTTTTGTTTTTATTTCCATTACTCTAGGAGGTGGGTCAGAAAGGATCTTGCTGTGATTTATGTCATAGAGTGTTCTACCTATGTTTTCCTCTAAGAGTTTGATAGTTTCTGGCCTTACATTTAGCTCTTTAATCCATTTTGAGCTTATTTTTGTGTATGGTGTTAGGGAGTGATCTAATCTCATACTTTTACATGTACCTGTCCAGTTTTCCCAGCACCATTTATTGAAGAGGCTGTCCTTTCTCCACTGTACATTCCTGCCACCTTTATCAAAGATAAGGTGTCCATATGTGCGTGGGTTTATCGCTGGGCTTTCTATCCTGTTCCATTGATCTATATTTCTGTTTTTGTGCCAGTACCATACTGTCTTGATTACTGTAGCTTTGTAGTATAGTCTGAAGTCAGGGAGCCTGATTCCTCCAGCTCCTTTTTTCGTTCTCAAGATTGCTTTGGCTATTCGGGGTCTTTTGTGTTTCCATACAAATTGTGAAAGTTTTTGTTCTAGTTCTGTGAAAAATGCCAGTGGTAGTTTGATAGGGATTGCATTGAATCTGTAGATTGCTTTGGGTAGTAGAGTCATTTTCACAATGTTGATTCTTCCCATCCAAGAACATGGTATATCTCTCCATCTATTTGTATTATCTTTAATTTCTTTCATCAGTGTCTTATAATTTTCTGCATACAGGTCTTTCGTCTCCTTAGGTAGGTTTATTCCTAGATATTTTATTCTTTTTGTTGCAATGGTAAATGGGAGTGTTTTCTTGATTTCACTTTCAGATTTTTCATCATTAGTGTATAGGAATGCCAGAGATTTCTGTGCATTAACTTTGTATCCTGCTACTTTACCAAATTCATTGATTAGCTCTAGTAGTTTTCTGGTAGCATCTTTAGGATTCTCTATGTATAGTATCATGTCATCTGCAAACAGTGACAGCTTTACTTCTTCTTTTCCGATTTGGATTCCTTTTATTTCCTTTTCTTCTCTGATTGCTGTGGCTAAAACTTCCAAAACTATGTTGAATAAGAGTGGTGAGAGTGGGCAACCTTGTCTTGTTCCTGATCTTAGTGGAAATGCTTTCAGTTTTTCACCATTGAGGATGATGTTTGCTGTGGGCTTGTCATATATGGCCTTTATTATGTTGAGGAAAGTTCCCTCTAGGCCTATTTTCTGCAGGGTTTTTAGCATAAATGGGTGTTGAATTTTGTCGAAAGCTTTCTCTGCATCTATTGAGATAATCATATGGTTTTTCTCCTTCAATTTGTTAATATGGTTTATCACATTGATAGATTTGCGTATATTGAAGAATCCTTGCATTCCTGGTATAAACCCCACTTGATCATGGTGTATGATCCTTTTAATGTGCTGTTGGATTCTGTTTGCTAGTATTTTGTTGAGGATTTTTGCATCTATGTTCATCAGTGATATTGGCCTGTAGTTTTCTTTCTTTGTGACATCCTTGTCTGGTTTTGGTATCAAGGTGATGGTGGCCTCGTAGAAGGAATTTGGGAGTGTTCCTCCCTCTGCTATATTTTGGAAGAGTTTGAGAAGGATAGGTGTTAGCTCTTCTCTAAACGTTTGATAGAATTCACCTGTGAAGCCATCTGGTCCTGGGCTTTTGTTTGTTGGAAGATTTTTAATGACAGTTTCAATTTCAGTGCTTGTGATTGGTCTGTTCATATTTTCTATTTCTTCCTGATTCAGTCTTGGCAGGTTGTGCATTTCTAAGAATTTGTCCATTTCTTCCAGATTGTCCATTTTATTGGCATAGAGTTGCTTGTAGTAATCTCTTATGATTTTTTTTATTTCTGCAGTGTCAGTTGTTACTTCTCCTTTTTCATTTCTAATTCTATTGATTTGAGTCTTCTCCCTTTTTTTCTTGATGAGTCTGGCTAGTGGTTTATCTATTTTGTTTATCTTCTCAAAGAACCAGCTTTTAGTTTTATTGATCTTTGCTATCGTTTCCTTCATTTCTTTTTCATTTATTTCTGATCTGATTTTTATGATTTCTTTCCTTCTGCTAGCTTTGGGGTTTTTTTGTTCTTCTTTCTCTAATTGCTTGAGGTGCAAGGTTAGGTTGTTTATTCGAGATGTTTCCTGCTTCTTAAGGTGGGCTTGTATTGCTATAAACTTCCCCCTTAGAACTGCTTTTGCTGCATCCCATAGGTTTTGGGTCGTTGTGTCTCCATTGTCATTTGTTTCTAGGTATTTTTTTATTTCCTCTTTGATTTCTTCAGTGATCACTTCATTATTAAGTAGTGTATTGTTTAGCTTCCATGTGTTTGTATTTTTTACAGATCTTTTCCTGTAATTGATATCTAGTCTCATGGCGTTGTGGTCAGAAAAGATACTTGATACAATTTCAATTTTCTTAAATTTACCAAGGCTTGATTTGTGACCCAAGATATGATCTATCCTGGAGAATGTTCCATGAGCACTTGAGAAAAATGTGTATTCTGTTGTTTTTGGATGGAGTGTCCTATAAATATCAATTAAGTCCATCTTGTTTAATGTATCATTTAAAGCTTGTGTTTCCTTATTTATTTTCATTTTGGATGATCTGTCCATGGGTGAAAGTGGGGTGTTAAAGTCCCCTACTATGAATGTGTTACTGTCAATCTCCTGTTTTATGGCTGTTAGTATTTGCCTTATGTATTGAGGTGCTCCTATGTTGGGTGCATAAATATTTACAATTGTTATATCTTCTTCTTGGATTGATCCCTTGATCATTATGTAGTGTCCTTCTTTGTCTCTTGTAATAGTCCTTATTTTAAAGTCTATTTTGTCTGATATGAGAATTGCTACTCCAGCTTTCTTTTGGTTTCCATTTGCATGGAATATCTTTTTCCATCCCCTTATTTTCAGTCTGTATGTGTCTCTAGGTCTGAAGTGGGTCTCTTGTAGACAGCATATATAAGGGTCTTGTTTTTGTATCCATTCAGCCAATCTGTGTCTTTTGGTGGGAGCATTTAGTCCATTTACATTTAAGGTAATTATCGATATGTATGTTCCTATTCCCATTTTCTATATTGTTTTGGGTTCGTTATTATAGGTCTTTTCCTTCTCTTGTGTTCCTTGTCTAGAGAAGTTCCTTTAGCATTTGCTGTAAAGCTGGTTTGGTGGTGCTAAACTCTCTCAGCTTTTGCTTGTCTGTAAAGGTTTTAATTTCTCCATCAAATCTGAATGAGATCCTTGCTGGGTAGAGTAGCCTTGGTTGCAGGTTTTTCTCCTTCATCACTTTCAGTATGTCCTGCCACTCCCTTCTGGCTTGTAGGGTTTCTGCTGAGAGGTCAGCTGTTAACCTTATGGGGATTCCCTTGTGTGTTATTTGCTGTTTTTCCCTTGCTGCTTTTAATATGCTTTCTTTGTATTTAATTTTTGACAGTTTGATTAATATGTGTCTTGGCGTATTTCTCCTTGTATTTATCCTGTATGGGACTCTCTGTGCTTCCTGGAATTGATTAACTATTTCCTTTCCCATATTAGGGAAGTTTTCAACTATAATCTCTTCAAATATTTTCTCAGTCCCTTTCTTTTTCTCTTCTTCTTCTGGAACCCCTATAATTCGAATGTTGGTGCGTTTAATGTTGTCCCAGAGGTCTCTGAGACTGTCCTCAGTTCTTTTCATTCTTTTTTCTTTATTCTGCTCTGCAGTAGTTATTTCCACTATTTTATCTTCCAGGTCACTTATCCGTTCTTCTGCCTCAGTTATTCTGTTATTGATCCCATCTAGAGTACTTTTAATTTCATTTATTGCGTTGTTCATCATTGCTTGTTTCATCTTTATTTCTTCTAGGTCCTTGTTAACTGCTTCTTGCATTTTGTCCATTCTACTTCCAAGATTTCGGATCATCCTTACTATCATTATTCTGAATTCTTTTTCAGGTAGACTGCCTATTTCCTCTTCATTTGTTAGGTCTGGTGCATTTTTATCTTGCTCCTTCATCTGCTGTGTGTTTTTCTGCCTTCTCATTTTGCTTATCTTACTGTGTTTGGGGGTCTCCTTTTTGCAGGCTGCACGTTCGTAGTTCCCGTTGTTTTTGATGTCTGTCTCCAGTGGCTAAGGTTGTTTCAGTGGGTTGTGTAGGCTTCCTGGTGGAGGGGACTAGTGCCTGTGTTGTGGTGGATGAGGCTGGATCTTGTCTCTCTAGTGGGCAGGTTCACGTCTGGTGGTGTGTTTTGGGGTGTCTGTGGCCTTATTATGATTTTAGGCAGCCTCTCTGCTAATGGGTGGGGTTGTGTTCCTGTTTTGCTAGTTGTTTGGCATAGGTTGTCTAGCACTGTGGCTTGCTGGTCGTTGAGTGAAGCTGGGTGCTGGTGTTAAGATGGAGGTCACTGGGAGATTTCCACCGTTTAATATTATGTGGAGCTGGGAGGTCTCTTGTTGACCAGTGTCCTGAAGTTGGCTCTCCTACTTCAGAGGCAGAGCCCTGACTCCTGGCTGGAGCACCAAGAGCCTTTCATCCACACGGCTCAGAATAAAAGGGAGAAAAAGTAGAGAGAATTAGTAGAAGTATGAGGAAAGAAAGAAGGAAAGGAGGAAAGGAAGGAAGGAAGAAAGAAGCAAAGAAGGAAAGAAAGGAGGGAGGGAGGAAGGAAGGAAGGAAGGAGGGAAAGAAGGAAAAAAGACAGAAAGAAAGAAGATACAGTAAAAATAAAATAAAGTATAATATAGTTATTGAATTAAAAAATATTTAGAAAAAAAAAAAAAAGAGGGACGGATAGAACCTTAGGACAAATGTTGGAAGCAAAGCTATACAGAGAAAATCTTACACAGAAGCATACACATACACCTTCACAAAAAGAGGTAAAGGGGGAAAAATCATAAATCTTGCTCTCAGAGACCACCTCCTCAATTTGGGCTGATTCGTTGTCTAAAGGAGGGAAGGACGGAAAGAAAGAAAGAAAGAAAGAAGGAACGACGGTAAAGTATAATAAAGTTATTACAATTAAAATTAATTATTGAGAAAAAAAAATTTTTTTTTTAAAAACCATGGACGGATAGAGCCCTAGGACAAATGGTGGAAGCAAGAGTATACAGACAAGATCTCACACATAAGCATACATGTACACATTCACAAAAAGAGGAAAAGGGAAAAAAAATCACAGATCTCGCTCCTAAATTCCACCTCTTCAATTTGGGATCATTCCTTGTCTATTCAGGTATTCCACAGATGCAGGGTATATCAAGTTGATTGTGGAGCTTTAATCCGCTGCTTCTGAGGCTGCTGGGAAAGATTTCCCTTTCTCTTCTTTGTTCTCACAGCTCACAGGAGCTCAGCTTTGGATTTGGCCCTGCCTCTGCGTGTAGGTCGCTGGAGGGCGTCTGTTTTTTGCTCAGACAGGAAAGGGTTAAAGGGGCCGCTGATTCGGGGGCTCAGGCTCACTCAGGCCGGGGGTGAGGGGCGGGAAGGAGGGGCACTGCGTGCGGGGCGGGCCTGCCGCGTCAGAGGCGGCGTGACGTTGCGGCAGAGGCCGGCGTGACGTTGCACCAGCCTGAGGCCCGCCGTGCGTTCTCCCGGGGAAGTTGTCCCTGGTTCCCGGGAACCTGGCAGTGGCGGGCTGCACAGGCTCCGCGGAAGAGGGGTGTGGAGAGTGACCTGTGCTCGCACACAGGCCCCTTGGTGGCGGCAGCAGCAGCCTTAGCGTCTCCCGCCCGTCTCTGGGGTCCGCGCTTTTAGCCGCGGCTCGCGCCCGTCTCTGGGGTTCGCGCTTTTAACCGCGGCTCGCGCCCGTCTCTGGGGTTCGCGCTTTTAGCCGCGGCTCGCGCCCGTCTCTGGAGTTCCTTTAAGCAGCGCTCTTAAACCCCTCTCCTCGCGCACCAGGAAACAAAGAGGGAGGAAAAAGTCTCTTGCCTCTTCGGCAGGTGCAGGCTTTTCCCCGAACTCCCTCCCGGCTAGTCGTGGTGCACTAACCCCTTCAGGCTATGTTCAAGCCGCCAACCCCAGTCCTCTCCCTGCGCTCCGTCCAAAACCGAAACCCGAGCTTCAGCTCGCAGCCCCGCCCGCCCGGGCGGGTGAGCAGACAAGCCTCTCGGGCTGGTGAGTGCCGGTCGGCACCGATCCTCTGTGCGGGAATCTCCCCGCTTTGCCCTCCGCACCCGTCGCTGAGCACTACTCCTCGGTCCCGAAGCCCCCCCCTCCGCCTCCCGCAGTCTCCGCCCGCGGAGGGGCTTCCTAGTGTGTGGAAACTTTTCCTCCTTCACAGCTCCCTCCCACTGGCGCAGGTGCCGTCCTTATTCTTTTGTCTCTGTTTTTTCTTTTTTTCTTTTGCCCTACCCAGGTACGTGGGGAGTTTCTTGCCTTTTGGGAGGTCTGAGGTCTTCTGCCAGCCTTCAGTAGGTGTTCTGTAGGAGTTGTTCCACGTGTAGATGTATTTCTGGTGTATCCGTGGGGAGGAAGGCGATCTCCGCGTCTTACTCTTCCGCCATCTTCAAGGTCCCCCCCCCGAAGGATCTTTTGAACTAGAAACTACTGACCATTTAGGACTGCCTGCACTTATTTTTTTTAACCATTTAAACCCCACTTTCCAGGTTTGTTATTTCTTGGTGCTTTGACATATTATAATATGGATAATACAGTATATAAAATCACCAGCTAAAGTCCATAATATTTCCTTTCTAGATATCTCCAATTCTGTTTCTCCTTTTCTGTCTAATATAGAATCGTGAAGTTATTTCTGTAAGAGTCTTAGAATAAAATATTATGCCATTTAATTTAACTTGGAAAAAAATCTTATAAAATGAATTGGGCTTTTAAAAATATATTTTATATAATTTATATAATTTATCATTGATATTTAATGCATCTTATTTAATAAGGTGTTATTCTGACCAGAGGGACTTTCCTAGCATATTACTGCCCCTTTTGTATTTGATGGAACTGCCAATTTTCAAATAGATGTGTACACACACACACGATTAGGGAGACTAAAATTTTTATTAAAATTATTGGGTCTGACATGAGAAGCATTCTGTTTTAATAAAACAGTGTTCAGAGTAGCAGCTACTTCAGGCTAAATCAATATTAAATCTTTCAAAAGAATCAGTTCAGTAACAATTTCAGTTTGCAATCAACCTCTTTCTATGCTGATAGAAACCAAAGCAACCAGCTATATCTTATCAAAGGTAACTTTCTAAATTACCCAGGTCATGAGCTTTGCTTGAATGCATTTTTCCCTGTACGTAGCTAAATCATCTCCTATTTGGATTAATTATCACTGATAATGAATTCTTAGCTTCTTCTTCCCTGAAGAATTTAAAGAGGTTATAAGAACAGCAGAAATATCTATACATAGATCGTATCCTGTTTAAAAAGATACTGTTTCCCTCCTGAGCTATGCTGGGTAGAGGCACTGGCTCTATTAAACAAACAGTATTGTGGATGTGAGTGTTTTATTCTTTACCACATTTGTCAATATAGCAATGAAATATAGAGAATTTATAAAGTGGCAAGAATTGGATCTCAAAGGTCCCTAATATCTAACCTCTGCCTTAGGATATAAAGGTATAGCAGTGACACTTCTAGGTTTTCACCTTCTCCTTTTCAAGCTTAGCTAATATGTAGAAGTTACAAGCTTTTGCCACTTGTGAAAATTATACGTATTTGGTTTCTTCAACTCCACTTTTCCCATTAAACTTCCAGATTTAAAACTGGAAAATTTAGTATATCTCAAATATTGCATTTGAAAGGCATCTTCAAGGGACTATGAACTGGGTCCCCTAAAGCAAATGGAGTTTTAAAATTTCCCTAGAGAATCAAGAGATAAAGTTGCCTGAGTTATACAAAAACTCTATGAATTCTTTTCAACAAATAATCTCCTTGCATTTTGCAAAGCGATGTGTTTTCATTTCTGTTGGTTCTTCCATGGAAACCTCTCAGAAACTGTTTCTCTTCCTCTTACCAGTGCCTTCCTTATTTCACACCTGGAGGATGGTTATCTTCCTCCTAGCCTCCTCCCACTTTTTAGTCTCTTCTCTCGCCAAGTTATTAACGAATTAATTTTCTCTAAAATTCTGAGTTATTTTGTTTTCTATTTTAGAGGAAACCTTTAAGCCTCATTTTCTAGAGAGAACCCCTGAGCCACTGGAATTTGTCATTAAAATATTTACAAAACTTATTTCTCATCTGATCTCCTTCCTTCTGTGTACACCTGTCCGGCCCTTCAGTTCATTTCAACTTTTTTTAGTAAATATGTGTGAGGCCATACTTGGAGACAGGTATTGAGAATTCAGAAATAAGTAGGGCAAGTTCCTTGTCCTTGAGAAACATGAAGTCTGGACCAGGAATCACATTTGAAATAAAAATTCAGACGCTCGTGGAAGCACAGAAGAGGGGCATGACACTTCTGAAATAGACCCATGCCGTCACATCTTTGATGACCTGATCAGGTTCTCTGATTGGAAGATCTGGACATGGGGGAAGGGAAGTTGGAGGCAGCTAACTAGATGCAGGGTATCCTGGGTAACTGATCTGGGGCGCATGTTTTGCTTTTTCTGGTTGGTAGTCAGTTGGAAGCAGGGGAGGCAGGGAGGGGGAAGAAAGGGGGTCAAAATAGGGAAGCTGGCCATCATTAATCAAACCCTGACCAAGTCCTGATCTTTCCAGGACAGGTGCTGCCAAAGTTGTGGTTTGGTTTGCCAGGCTAGTTGCTGCTGAAGTTGTGGTCACGGGTCTGTTTGTCATGTACTACCTGCCCGTTGTCCATTTGTATGTTCACTGTCTGAGACTTGAGCTTAAGGACCTTGTCAATTTCATACCTATTGTGCATTCCTCTCATCACATAGTAAATATTTAACAACAACAAAAAATACTGAATGAACTAATTATGCACAGTTCTTTAATTGTCTGACTACGTGAGTATTGGGTCCTTATCAAACATATCATCCTAATTAATGTTTCCAGGAGAGTCACAGATTAATGTCTGCATTGAAGAACAATAATACCTTGTCAGGTTAAATATGGAAATGTTTTCAATTTTACGGGGTGTACGCGTGAAATTGTAATAATTTAAAGGACATTTGTTTTAACCTGATCCCTGAAGAATGATGCTGATGTGGGAGGGGTTATATGATGGGTCTGTAATGGCTCCCCAGCTGGATCATCTTAATAACAGGTCTTCAGTATGGTTAGCTTATGGTGCAGGCTTATGTTATTCACATATAATTATAGGAATAATTAAAAAACTGAAGTGTAAATGTGTGTTCAGCATAGAAGTATTGCTCTTTTCAATATTTACTGGACCTTCATGTACCGGCTCTGTCTCTGTTCCTGCAAGAAGTCAAATTAAGTCAAAATAAAATCAGAGGTTGCTTTGAGAACATGTCACTAGATCCCATATGTCCCAAATACCTGTTTCATGGCTTTCAGGTAGTCTGATGAACTAAAAGGACAATAGTTTCCTTCAGACAGAATATACTTCCTCCTGGGCTGTGCTTTTAAGTTCGACATTTGCTTAAATGATTTTTTTTCTTTGACACGTTACTCACATTACAACTTATTTTTGTCAAAATATTTCTTAGGGTTTTAAAAAAATGTTTCTTAGCTTAAATTTGTTGAGATTGATCCCAATCATTCAGGTTGAAATGAGCACTTTTCTGCAAGTTCTATACATCCGCTCTGAGTTTCTCCACTTCACTACTTCATTTCCATGTTTCAGTCTACCATGCTAATTCCTTTTCCAGAGTGTTACAGATAAACTTCTTGAAAATGTCTAAATTACCTCTTTCTACTACCAGCAGCTTTTGCTCTGCCAGTTCCATGCCAGTTATATTCTGTCGCTGCTAAGGTCACAAAAGAATTCTTCGTGGCTCTCTCTCTCCATGAGTCAGATTTGGTCCAGATTTTGCTTGACCTTGCTGATCATCCTGTTACTCAGAAGACCTTTACCCCTCTGTGCTGCATGATGGTGGGGAGTTTCACATAAGAGAAAGAGGTTTATTCTCTAAATTACAGCAACTAAAATGAGTAAAGACTTTGTATATGGAATATGGGCTATCCAGTCTCAAAAGCTTATTAACATTTCTAGACTTAAGAGGCTGAAGAAAAATAGAAGCAGATAAAAAGGACAGAGTGGAAGAAAGGAAGGAAGGAAGAGGGAGAGGCTGATGGAAGTCACATGAGAATACTTTTCCTAGATTCTTCTTGGAAGCTTAAACTAGTCACGAGGACTAACTCTAGAACTTATTAAAAATGCTTGCCATAGACAGGTTGGGGAAGAAATGGCAGAGGATACCATAAGTGGCTTGTTTTTAAGGGAGAGTGATGGGAAATGTTGTGGAGGGCTACAGAAATGCAGGGAGTGGCTGAATCCTAAGAGTTGAATCTTGAAATAAGCACTCGAATAATACTCAAACTCCCAAGTAGTCAGGAAACTGTAAATGAAAATAATAATGAGATATTACTTCCCACTTATCTGCCTAGAAATTATTGAAAAAGGATAATATTGCCAAGGGGGAATGTCAGCGACATGGGCCTCTGTTACATTAGCTTGGAAATGTAAATTGCTACACTTTGCAAATAGCTCTTCAATAATACGCATTACAATTAAAAGTGTATTTACTTCAACCCAACAATTCTACTCCTGGGAATCTTCTCCACACAAATATCAGCACAGGTACTTAAAGAACCATGTATTTATAGTAGCAAATAGAATGAAATTAATACCCATCATAGCGGAATAGCTGAATACATGAGGATACATCTAGTGATGTTCAAAATATAAAAACAAAGGAATGTAGATTTATGTAAATATATCAAAATGAAATGTATGCATTTTTATTAAATTAAAAGAACTTTATGACAAAACTGCTTATCAAGTAATGTTAGTGCAAATCATTCATCAAGTCATTCTAGTAATCTCTAAATCACTTGTAGATTTTAAAAATAAATTGTTTACATATTTATTCGAGATAAATGTCCCTAATTAAATGCTTCCCTGCATTGGGATACAATTTGATACATGAAACTGTAGCCACTCTTTTAATGATTCAATAGTAAATCAGTCGTCACTGGTCCCATCAAATTTTCCTCAGAATCAGCGGTGCTTCTCTCATCTTTTGTTAACCTAGCAATTGTATTGAAACAGTTTGACCTTTGATGTAACTTTTACGTTGAATACGTACATTATCAACCTTATTCACAAACAGTAATGGAAATCTGCATTTAACTGGATAAATCATTAAGCACATACATGGTGAAATGTGAGACAGAGCAAACTCTCTTGCCAAGCTGCACCTCTGCCCCTAGCTTTGAGTAACCTTTGTGCGCTTTTATTTCTTCATATGCAAGATAAAGACCATGATAGCCTGCTTTCCTAGTTCTCAAATAAGGTAGTTTAACTGCAGCCTGGCTGAGAACAGTGTCCACATTAACTTAACATGAATGCTTGTGTCTGGTGGGCTATCTCTAGCTGTTAGCCGCCTAGACGTCTTCAATGGAGAATGGAATTTAATAGGGAGAAGAATTCTCTGGCTTCCATGGCAGCCTCCAAATACAGGAGTGGCCACCCTACCAGAAGGACCTGTAGCACCCACTCACTTTCTTCACTTTTCCCTGCCAGCTTTCTTAGAGTCCAGAATCCAGTTTCCATCAGGCACCCAATCACGTGTGACTGCAGGGAACACTGAGCCGTGGTGGTGCCAGTTTATGGGGCCACTTAGCATTGCTCACTGTGGTGCCAGCACCTCCGCCAGTCTCACTGTCTCCAGACCTGAGACCTTGACCCATTCTGCTCAGAGGGAACTTGGGGACTCAAGTGGGTGCATGAGGCATGTGGTTGGTGGACTTTCAGGTGCTGAATCTTGAAGGGAAGCCAAGTGTTCACTAGAGGTGTGGGAGAACTGAGGATCTATCAGACCAAAGTTAAATATTGTAACTGACTTTTAAGCTGCATTGAAGATCTCTGCTGGATAGATCCGTAGCATAGTTACAAATAATTTGGAAATTACGTTTGATATCTATATCTCCTTCCTATCAATCTATCTATGTGTACACTTGTAGGTGTGCATTAACAATATATGTGAAAGGGGACCATTAATTAAGGAGAGATTTCAAGTGATTTTCATTTTCTTTTAAAAACTTTCAGAAAATTTATTTCTTTTAAATAAGCATGGATGGTTTGTGTGGGGTAAAATATCAAAGAATGGAACAGTTACTGTTGAAGTACAGAAATCAAAAGCCCAGTCCTCATTTTTCCTGGAGAGAATGAAAGTGTCCATTCTTGGATGGACCATGTGGCTCCATACAGTGAGTGCCTCAGAGGCCGTATTGAGCTTTGATGAAGCAGTTGCGTGTCCAGGCACTGTTACCAGGGTCTCATGCCCAGGTTTGGTCACTTAATTCTTAAAACATCTCTAATGCTTCGAAATTCCCCCTATTTCTCAAATTCTCCTGTGTTATCCCCAAGAACCCATGATTGTTATATTTTTCATAGTTAAATTGATGATCTATCTGGAAATAATTTTTATAGAGAGCATGATATAGTATTCTTTTTTTTCCATTTCTCCTTTTTCTCCTTCTTTTGAGTATGGACATGCAGCTGATCAAGCACCATTTAGTGAAAAGGCCCTCCTTTCCACATTGCTTTGTACCATAAAACATGACTACGCCCATGTGTGCCTTGTTCTAAGGTCTTTTGCTCCGTTTGACTCTTTGTTTATCCTGGTTCCAATTCCTCACGGTGTTAATTATTGTAGATTAGAGCACTCTGGCATCTGGTGAAGCAAAATCTTTTGTTTTTGTGACCCCCTTAGTTATCCTTGGCTATTCTTGGGGGAGATTCCAGTATGCCTCCAATTAGCCATTTTAAAACTCTGTAAAGCTTATCAAAATAGCATATCCGCAATTGTACTGGCCTGAAGGTGAAAATTCGTCTGTATTCCCTGGCTGAAAATCTCTGTTGGTAATTAGATGGATTTTATAGCTGTCCAAGTCAGCATTTTTCTCCCTTAGCAGTTATACTCTCTTCTTTGTGTCAAATTGACATTTGAGTGCAATTGTGGTTCCACAAATATTCTGACAGAGCCAATACTTTTCTTTTATGTTACAAAAGGTCTTAAGACTTTGCTGAAACATATATAGTCTTTTTCATTTGTGATATTTCCACAAATATTGTCTTTTCTAGTCCATCAGGCAGATTTGGAGGAGGGTGGGGTTTGTAAGGGGTGTTCTATTCAAGGGAGCAGGAAGTATTTCAGAGTTGTCCTTCAGAAGAGGCGGGTTATTCTGGTTAAAACATTGTAAGATACAGAAATAAGAATATATGACTAGGTCCAGAATGTTATTTATCTCAAACTACATTTAACGGACCAAACTAGTCCCGTGCTCATTGAAGCATTCAGCTGTGCATGTCTTGGTAACTAATTAGCACAACTTCTTCCTTGTCTTCTCCCCTTATGCTATTCCTTAGGCAACCCCGTATTTCCCTTCAAAATTTAATTCAATAGTAAAATAAATAAAACCTTTTAATTCTCCAAAGAATTACATGATACAATAGAGTTAAAATAAGAAAAATTAATAAAGAGTACACATCATAATATGATTCATAACTTAATGCTTTTTTAGTATTGTGATTTAATTGAGACACATTTTTACTGAAATAGAATTGCAGAACTTGTACCTTTAACATGTTACTAATAGTATCAGATTATCTACTGACATTATAAATATGAAAGAAATGATACGGTTGTTTCATTCCCCAATCAATTATCTAAAATGGAAACCTGTGTCCCCTCCCTGCTCCTGCTTCCAGGGCCCTGAATCCTCCCTCACCTGTTCTATATTTCATTCCCATTGAGTAGTCCCATTTTAACTTTCTGTAAGATTTACTTTTTTACAGTACTTGTTCTTTGTTGTCCGCCCAGGTCACCCCACCTCCCAATCTGAGTTCTGAGAAAGCAGCCATCCAGAGCTATTCCCTTCATTCACATATTGCCAGTGCCTAGGAGGGAGGGTCTTCCTTGTTGCACTTCTATACGCCATGCTCAGGGTTGGCCTTACTTAGAAGGTGATATCTGGTAAATTGCTTGATAGAAGCAAGAAGGCTAGTCATGCAGACATTAAATATAGGGAATAGGAATCAAAAACTGCAGACTTTAGGTGGGGGGCTTGTACGTTGGAATGATGGCAAGGATTTCAGTTACACTGGGATATAGTTAGTGAGGGGCTGGGCACAGAGGGAAGGTGGCACGTAGCAGAGGGTCTCGTGGGCCCATATCATGGTTTTGTTGTTGCCTCTGAGTGAAATGAGAAATATTGATGTGTTTTGAACAGAGGAACGACATGAGCTGACTTACGCTTTCAAGCAGGCACTCGGTAAATATCGAGTTGAATCGAACTGAATTGATTTTGAGGGAAAAAAGCTACAGCTCTTGCAAGTTCTGCAAGTTATCAGACACTGATATATGACAAAAATCAAAAAAGAGGTTATTGGGAAATATGTCTAGAACAATGGGAATAAACTGAATTTATATGAAATAGTGACCGCAGGTTAGAATGTTGACTTTTCCTTAATGATCTAAAAGTGATTTCTCAAGAGAACTTCAGTGGAAAAGTGTACACACACTTGTGCACACAGCTTTACATGGAAGGTTACAGTAGTTGATATTTTAAAAGGAAATTTGCAGTGGGAGTTCAACTACCTAAGAATAGACCCATGTTTACAGTAATGCTTAAAGGATTATTCTTTTTCTTTTGGGATATTTTAAAGTAGATACTAATAGATGCGAGCTGTTGATGACAATACAGAAAAGGTTTGAGAATTCCAAGAATAGTTACAAGAAGTCAAAATCTGTGCCTCCCTTTTGTGCTAAAATTCTTATCACATGGTGACGTATCAGGATTATACTTAGAAATTTAACATTCAACAGATTTTATTTACTCACAGGATGTTTTCTACTGACAGAAACAAAATATAATATGTTCACTAATTTGGATGGGAAGTTGGGATTTTCCTGTGATGAAAAATTGTCATTTGTTCTGTGATACCTACTTTTAATGCATTTTTAGGAAACAGATTCTAGACTCCAGCCAGCCTCCCTGCTGTCTGCTCTGGCAGCTGCCAGCTATTCCCAGAAAAGTGCTGGAATTTTCGGTGACACTAGCACGTATATCAACAAGGAAGTAGACCAAAACAGAAGCATGCTTCTATAAGGAACGCTGGGGTGGTAAATCAATGTTTTCCTAAAGGGAAAGAAAAAAAGAAAACATGACAGTGGAGGAAGAGTGTTTTCTTTTCAAGCTTCTCAGAGAGCATTTAGCCAGAAGCTGAAATAGAGGTGTCAGTACAAAAGCTTAAGCATTTTAAATGTAATCTATGAAGGACCAGTGGAAGAAAGTAACAAAAAACACGCAAGAGGAATCTGAATTATCAGAGACAAATGGATATATTATCTTGTATGTTATTTTGAGGTTACCAAGACATTCTTAAGGAAAATTGACAAATACTGATTTTAATGATAGTGAGGGAATTTGGAGATAGTTTGAGAATTTTGTGATTTCACTCATTCACTCAGAAATTTATATTAATAGGACATGTTAGACCTTTACTTCTATTAATAGTATATATAGGAACCTGGAGCAACTCTCTTACTGAGGACAAATAGAGATGTCTGATATATATTTTTTGATAAAAATCTGATATAACATGTATATAATTCATCAAGAACATTCTCATTAAAGGAAATTCTAGGCGCCCTTTCTCAGAGACCCATTTCACATAATATATGGCTATAACAGCATGTGTATTATTATCACAGAGGTAAATATATATAAAGAGTTCTAAAGTCTTTTTACTGGACAGGGACAGATAAAAGTAAAACTTTATATTAGTCTTTGACTATTAATGAAGTATGTTGTAATCTTGGGTAACCATTAAAACAATCTTAAATGTTTAGCTATGCCAGGGAAATAGTACAATAAAAAACACACAGTCAGATCATAAAGGAAGCCATGACAGGAGGTTAAAAAAAAGATAATAACATATCTGGAATAATTGCAAAGAGTAACATGGAATTTTTAAAAATCTGAGTAACTATATTACGTGTCATTGGAATAGCTCTAGAAATAAAAGCAAGATTGTCAGGCTTGAGTATAAACAAAAACTACATGCTGCTTATAAGAGACACATAACGTATAAATTTTTGGACAGTTTGCCCATGGCTGGAAAAAATTAACACGCATATAAGGACCAGAATATACCTGATATCACTCTACGAGTACCAAATAATATTTAATGGCAGGTAGGATTACTAATGATAAGAGAGAGAGTTCATTATGATAAAAATTTCAATTCACAGGGAAGCAATAGCATTATCTATCTATATGAAATTAATAACATTTCCACTCAGTATAATAAAATAAAAATGAGAGTCAAATCCTAAATCATCTACATACATGTAAGCATACTTCTCTCAAAACTGACTGAACATGAAAAGAATTACAGAGCAAGGAAACAACTCAAATGACATTTTTGACATACGTAAAACACCACAAAGAACAGCACAAGATACAGACCCTTTTTGCGAACCTAAGGGTTATAAAGAAAACCTGTTAATATGCTGGTCTCATGAAGCAAGTTTCAACAAAATTCAAACGATTGAATTATACAGAAAATATCCTCTGACCATAGTAGAGGTAAGTTAGAAATTAATAATAAAAATACAATCTTAAATTTTTAGAAATTTTAAAAACACACTTTAAGTAATAAGCCAGAGAAGAAAATGTAATGGTAATTAGAATATTTGTTAATTTAAAAATAATAAAATATCATATTTGTAGGATGATGCTAAAGCAGTCCCTAGAGGAAAATATTTAGCTTTAAAATCATATAAAAGGAGAAATGCTAAACATTAATGATCTTAGATTCCATCTCAAGAAAATAGAGGAAGAACATAATTACACTCAAACTAAATCGAAGACAGGGAATTGTAAAGATAACAAATTAATTGAATAAGCAATAGTACTAATGGTATTTCAATTTCCTCATTGGCTATGAGTACTAGATAGTGATTCTGGATTCTCTGGCTGCTACAACAGCTGGTTATGAGATAAAACAAAATATTTAATAATAAATAAGATTTTAACATAATAAAAATATGATGAGACCTCAAAGAAGAAAGAAAGGAGATAGCACTGTATACATTGTAGGATGCCACTGAACAAAGTTGGGGTAATTAGAACATCGAAAATAGAAATGCCTGCAGTTTGTTTAAACATGGCCAATATATGATGCATGAGGTCATACTTTTGCATTAGTACAAATTGTTCAGCTTTAGAAGATTCTATGAAAAGAAGTCACTATCTGAAAATCACAAAGGAAAGTACTTTGTCGTTTCTGCATGACCTTTACCCCAGACCTACCAAATAGTCCATGAAAAATGTCAGAATTATAACTTCACTATTTTATAATGTCCAACTAAATAATATTTCAAGGAAATGATCACAAATGTCTGTTAAAATCAATGGGTAATAAAAGAAAAAATGAGAGTGAATTTTATAATGGATGTGTTAGTCTCCAAATGCCTGAAAATACTGGTTAATCTTCATATCAAAAAATAGGGACAACCCAACATTCTATGTTTACAATGTATTATATCAGGGCTTAAAAAACAGCGACCACTAATTATTCTTGCCAAATTAAGACACTGAATCTGATCAAGACTCTAGATATAAATTGTACTTTACAATAAATATGTGGGTCAGAAAAACATGTAAAGTACCACTGAGGAAGCAATCAGCAAAATCCAAAATGTGTAAAGTTGATCTAGTGCCTTCATGAACTAAATTAAGCAAAATAAAAATGTGAGGGTGGGTATAGACTAAGGGATGTGTTTGGATTACAATTCAAATGAATCAATCATCATAGATAAGTAAGTATATATTTAGTGGAGGAAACATATTGGGGAAAACTGAGGGAAACTGAATAGCAGATTTGTATAATATTAGATCTCACTACTATTAATTTGTTCAGGTGTAAAACTGGAATTGGGTGGTACTTCAAAATAGTCACTGGAAGGGGTGGGGGGAGTATAGATAAAATAATATTGGCTACGTGTTGGTAATTGGTGAACCTGATAGATATATGGGGATACACTGAACTGTTATTTTTACTTTTGTAAATACTTAAAATTTTTTAAAGTTTCAAAATCAACGTAATTCACTAGATTAACAAAAAAAGGAAAACCACATGATGATCTTGATAGTTGCAAGAAAATTTATGGTATTAAAATTCTAACAATGAAAAAGGTGGAAATCATGAATCTGCAAAATATTATGTACAAAAAGCGCTGCAGAAAATGACTTGCCAAATATTGAACTATTGACAAGATGCTCACTATTTGTATTTAAATTTACTGGTGTTTCTGGAGAGTGAAGTAAGTCAAAAGAAAGAATACAGAATTAACAACAACAGAAAGACAAAAAAATGTTAATTATTTGAAGGCATTTTATTTGATTATATGGAAAATTCAAAATATTCTATGAACTCTTAGTTAATAAGTGAGCTGATCAAGGTTCTCAGATGCGAAATTATTATATAGAAATCATTTACATTTTTATACTAGAATTAGCTAATGAGAAAATACGATTTTACCATTTACAACGCCATAAAAAACCAAATTTCTAGGAACAAACACCTTAAAAAATGTACAAGATTTCTTCTCAGAAAATGACTCAGTTGTGTAGGGAGAAAAAGACAGCTAAGTGGAGGAATGTATTATGCTCATGGATTGGAAGGCTCCATGTTTAATTTAAAGAACCAATTGTCACACAAGAAATACTCTACAGATTTAGTGTTATACCAAATACCAAAGATAAATCCCAGGAAGTCATTTTCCCCCAAGCAGAACGCAGTGTTTCCATGGCAGTGAAAGGAACCAACCTTAGGTCACACAGTTAAAGAAGTAGAACAAGTGGAAGACATTTTTTTCTAGATATCAAAAGTGATGATGAACCTGCAGCAATTTGCAGAGTATGGTATTGATTCAAGGATACAGGAGCAGTAATTAAGCACAGGAGAAACTCTGCAAGGACACACACACACACACACACACTCTCTCTCTCTCTCTCTCTCTCTCTCTCTGTCTCTCTCTCTCTCTCTCTCTCTCTCTCTCTTTCTCTCTCTCTACAAATGCAGCTCCATGGACCAGTGAGGAAAGAGCACTCTTTTCATTAACTGGTACTGATTAATTGTAAAAATATAATTTCTGATGCTTTCTTCATACCATACCTAACCTTAATTCCAAGCTGACTATAGATTTAAATTGTAAAAGACCTCTAAAAAATAACAAGGGAGAATAACTTTTTGTCCTTGGAGTAAAATTTTTTTTAATTGTCCATTACTAGTACAAGGGAAATAAATGATCATTTGGAGCACATTAAAATGAAGAACTTTTGTTCATTAAAAGAGACAGTCAAGAGAGTGATAAAGCAAGCCGTTCTTTGGAAGAATATATATATATATATACACTCATGTACGCAACTAAAGCTGTTGCCCAGAGTATATAAAGATTTCCTAAAAATTAAAAAAAAAATCTTTTCAATAAATAAATGGACACAATCATCAACAAAGTACATTAAAAAGACAGTGTCTAAATGGCAAAGGACTCAATCTCATTAATAATCAGGTAAATTAAAATTAAAGTTAAAAGGGCACCTGTTGAAGAACCATACTATGAATAGCCCAGAGTAGAACTGTTTTTTCTATTAGGGATCTTAAAATGTACCCTGTAGCATCTGGGTTCATTGAAGTTTTTATAAACAGGTGAATGATATTTTGGTTATGGATGGCTTATCCTGCATCAGTGCGAAGTACAGATTTGAAGATGACACAGTTAGATGAAGAAGAAAATAGAATGCTGACTGCTGTAGATGATAATCTGAATGAAAGATGAGGAAGGTCTTAACCCGGTGAGGAAGGCGATTTGGAGTTAACAGAATAAATATTTAGCTCAGGGTTCATACACTCCCTTTCTCCTTCCTAAAGGGAAGCGTCTGACACTTTCCCATCGCTAGGCTGAACCTTATCTATGGGGAGAAAAAAGACATCAGACACATGGACCAAAAGACGCACAGGGACAAAAGTTAATTCGAGGCTACCTGGCTATGAAAGGAAATATACATTAGAAGTGAAGGGGGAAGGTACATATATAGCTTTCTAGGTAAAGAGCAAGTGTCTCTGTTACAGCTTCATTTGTTTCACCTTTCAGTTTCATGGTTGGGATTAACTGCTTAACCTATTTCTGTAAGACAGATGACCCTTCTGTTTCTGTAGGATGTATGCTGTCTTTCTATGCATTTTCTGCCAGCAGTGTCTAAATTCTGTGTGACTCCCACTTTCTCTTTCTTTTCCCACAGTATACCTTTCCTACCAGGATGAAATTTTTATCAGGATAATAAACTGTAAAATTGAGGTTTAAGCTAAAATAACAATAATAATAATGCTAAATCTCTTCTGACCATGCATGTTGTAAGAGGGTCAAACATTCTGTTTCCTCTTCATGTTGTGGTTCAAGGCTCTGTGTTTGTCTAGTTTCCTCACACTCTCAAAACTCCTGTCCAAAGGCACTTCAGGAAGCAAGCACATGGCCAACCAAAAAATTGCAATTAATTTGGTGTCTTTGGAGCAGAGGAGAGCGTGAGGAAGTACAACAAAGACCCTCACGCTCTGGGCTGGTGGGCAGTGCAGGAAGGTGTTTATTTCATATTTTTCCAATCACGAATGCTTCCTTCCCTTATATAGCACTATGTTATCTAGACCTTTGTGCTCTATGGTATGCATTTTGTGACTTTAGTCCTATTTTTCAAATCAATGTCAGGAATAAATGTCACTTTCTCACAGAGACATCCAAAATTAGGGAATTAAGGAAGAAGTGTTTTACTTTAGATTTGGTATCAAAATGCTATAAAAATAGAATAGTGGTGAGTAAGTATCATTTTATAGATACTACTCAATTTCTTCAAAATTGAATCATGAATGTTTAAAGTCATAGATAAAACCATATCAATTTATGGCCTAAAGCATGCATAAAAGTAAAAATTACGCTGGCTTTTCAAATTTAAAAAAAGGGTCTGTATTTCACAGTCTCCTCTGAGGTGTTGTTGTTTTATTTTTTTCTTGTTTTATCTCTGATTTCATTTCAATGGCAAGGTGAAACTTTGGCGATGTTTCTTTTCCTCCTTCTACTTCACGAAGAGTGCATTCTCTTTAATCCATCATTTCCCTGTGTTGTTTGTTTGCTTTTTAGTATATAGTGGGCATGTGTGCCCCTCCCTTTCAGAGGGATGCCAGAAACATTTTTCAAAGAAGACAAAGAAAGCATTTTTTTTAAAAAAAGATGGTAAGCCTGAATTATTGATAGGCTCGCTCATTCAAAAGGGTTGACCAGGGTGACTGTGGCTCCTGTCTGCTTTCCTCTGGGTTCTGCCTTAGGGCACACCTTCTGCCAGTGGCTCTGTACCCTGCCGGGAACACCAGGCTTGTTCTTTGCTCCTTTTCCCTGCCGGGTGATTTTTGAAAGCTTGACTGTTTACTGGTACAAAGCAATGACCCAAACAGAGCACAAAACCCGATGAAGATAGTCTATGAGGGGGCCTGCCGGTACATGATTGCTGGCTGCAGTTAGGACATGGAGAAAAGAAAACAAAGCATCTATTAAGAAGTAGCCACAGGAAGAGCTGCAGAACTGTTCTACGAATTATTTTCCTGTGATAAACAAAGGACTGAAATAGATGTCCACAAACTCCATGTTGGTTTTCTTTTCCTTTTTTTATTCTGCACCAAAAATAATTAAGTAATGATGAGAGAGGGCGAGGGAGAGAGAGGGTTTGTGTATTTAAGGAAAGAGACTTTTCTCTCTTTAAGGTTTGAGTGCTGTGTGTTGGGTGAGGAACATGTAAGGAAGGGAGCGGGCAGGGAGAGAATACATAAGCACACAACCTCAGTTTTTTTTTTGTTTTTTGTTTTTTTTTGCGGTACGCGGGCCTCTCACTGTTGCGGCCTCTCCCGTTGCGGAGCACAGGCTCCGGACGCGCAGGCTCAGCGGCCATGGCTCACGGGCCCAGCTGCTCCGCGGCATGTGGGATCTTCCCGGACCGGGGCACGAACCCGCGTCCCCTGCATCGGCAGGCGGACTCTCAACCACTGCGCCACCAGGGAAGCCCTCAACCTCAGTTTTTAAAAGAGATTTTGGCAGAAAAATTTTCTGAGATTCTGGTCTATTTTTGCCTCGTGGATGAAGTTAAAGCCTGGGAGAGGATGAAACACTCCCTGTCACTATTTTCCCTAACGTTCATAAACAGGGTGTTCGTATTTTTCCCTTACCAATCATGGAGCAGGGAGGCAGGCATCCTGGTCATAGGTCACAGGATGGGTCATATAATGACCCAGAATCTGTCTTTTCTCTAAGCCCATGAGGCTGAGGGAAAGAAAAATATGCTAAGATTAATATTTGCCAGATAGAATCAAATTTAATTGACTCTTAGTGTACTTGCAAAGGTGCATAGAAATAGTTAACCATTTCTATGGCCACGAAGCTATGCCAACGACAATACTGTCATTTGTTTTCCTAATATCATCTTATCCTTACCTACCTGAGATGAAGTACATTCAACAAGTAGCACTATTCTTGGAAAATGAAAATATTGTTGCATTTGATTTGCTATTTTTCACTTTAGGATTTTGGGGTCAAGGTTAATATATTAAGTGGAAATACACTGAACAAATTGAAGTTACAGAATTCCCAAGGAATTCCAATTCCATAAGTGTTAACTAAGCATAAAAATAAATGAAACTCTAGTTTATAACATACAGGATGGAGAGGTAAAGTATGAGTATCTTAAAAATAAGAAGCATTAATAGATGGATACAGGATTGGGTAGGTATACATGCAATAAACAGGACTGCACAAACTGGTTCTTGCGGAAGTTAGGTAGTGCCCCATATCCGCATTCACTGTATACTTGCAAATTTTCTACATTTCAAGGTTTTTATAAAGAAATACAGGAAATTAAAGTATAATGTGTACTGAATAATACACTCTGCTTCATTATAGATTCTTACAAGTGAAACAATAAATAATAAATTTTTTTGAATCCACGTAAATGAATGGCTTTCTATAACCTCTTTTAATAATATTTCATCTAACAGTTGTTAAAAAGAAACCCACTAAGATCATGGATTCCCTGATGACCCCTTTGCAGATTAAAAGCATGCCACATTGTGTCAGGTGAATTCTTAATGGCAACAACTTTCCATAAACAGAGAAACTCAATTAAGGGGGATGCCATTCTGAGGAGATTTCTTGAGAGTATTTGGGAGGAAAGTACTTGGCTGGGGACTTGTGTGCTCTGATTCATAAAACATTCTCAGGATTCCCGGTTCCAGCCCAGTTTGGCAAGCAAAGTGGAAAAGTAGTGAACTCAAATGATCTTTCAACATGTTTCGGTAAAGTTGCATTAGTAATCTAAAAAGAGAATATTTCTTTCAAATATTTCCTCTATCTGTCACCCACTAAACATGGAACTTTGATAGATAGAATTTTAAACTATTTTAAACTATGATTTCCAAAGATTTGATAAGTAAAAATGTGGAAAATGTGTGTTTTGGTAACAGAAACAAGGTATAATTGGGAAATCTTAAATTTCTTAAATATGGTTTAAGGTTTATATGTTTTACTATTTTATAAACCCGCATGATAATTTACAAAAATATGTAGAATGAACATTCAAAAAGTGAATGAGTGCAATGACCAGGTTTTAAAGCAGTTTCATAAAGTAATGGCTAAGAAAAGGTATCCCACCCAAGTTCTGTGAATATATAAACTATCTTCCTTAAAGATAATGTAGTGGAAATGGTTACAGCTTCTGTGCAACCTTGCAGAAGGCTGAAAAGAAATGCGCTGGCTTCAGGAGCTGTTTGTATTGTGTGAGATGCCCACCAGCAACTTGCATTGCCATTGCTAGGGGCTTTCAAGAGAAATGTCACTCCTCACAGCAAGTGATGAGATTTGACATATGGCATCAAAGCATCATTAAAACCACACCTGCTGCAGAAGAGGCTGTGCCTTTCAAGACATTTTCAAGCAGAAAAGGTTACACTGAATATCCGAAAGGCTAAGGCTTATTTCTTTTCTTTGCAGACAATTAAATGCTCTAAAGAAGAAAGTAAATTTCACAAATTTATGTAAGAAAAAAATCTACTGCAGTATACCTTTTTTAAAACAACTTTATGAAGGTAACACTTTTTTTTTTTTTTTGCATCACTAGAACATACAATATAACCTAATAAGTATTGATTTCTGTGAGAAAAGTTTTGTCAGGAATCATAGCACACAGGGGCCTGAAAATGTCATGGTTTTGCTCTTTGGGAAAAAGTCTACTTTTTAAGAACTTTTCACCTCTGCTCTATATATTCAACTCTGGAAAGGAAGGTGGTGTAATTTATTGAGCATTAACTCTATGGCAATGGTTTACATATTTTCTTCTCTAGTCTCACCTGGTGATGTATATAGATAAAGAAACTATGTCAGGGTGGTTAAATAATTTTTTCAAGCTCATACAACCAAAGCGGCAGAGTTGGATTTTAAGTCCGAGTTGGTCAAATGTAAAAGCTTTGTATTCTCGTTTCTTTAGGCTAATGATACTCTCTATGTTCCAGACTGGATTGTATGTATCTGGCAAAGGAAAATAAGTGTTGGTCTCTGAGCTCACATATTTTATGATTAGTTTGTGAGATAGGGCATATTCATAAAAGAAAAAAAAAGAAACATGGTGTGGCATCTGTTAAGCGTTAAATAACTAGTACAGACAATATGCACCACCCTATCCAATATAGCGCAATGAACAGGCACTCAGGAAAGGCTCCTGTGGGGCGTGGAACTGACATGGGATCAGACGAATCGGAAAGATTTAAGGCAAAAGCTTGAGGGACACGTTTCAATAGGAATACTGTGAGCAGTATATATGCGGCATTTTTTTTTTTATTTCTTTTTGCGGTACGCGGGCCTCTCACTGTTGTGGCCTCTCCCGTTGCGGAGCACAGGCTCCGGACGCGCAGGCTCAGCGGCCATGGCTCACGGGCCCAGCCGCTCCGCGGCATGTGGGATCTTCCCGGACCGGGGCAGGAACCCGCGTCCCCTGCATCGGCAGGCGGACTCTCAACCACTGCGCCACCAGGGAAGCCCTATATGCAGCATTTTTAATCTTAATGGGAACAGTCAACTGAGACCTTGAGTTGGCTTCTGTTTCTGCTACATAGACTGACATATATTTAGTCTCTCTTTGTATCTCCAATGCTGGTGAATTGTCCTCATAATCAGCCTCTCTCATCTCAACACATGATTTACAGACATGACAAATATTTTTACAGTAAAATTTTCGTACTGTTATCATGCTTTCATCACTGGGAAGAAATGTTCATATGTCATTAAGGAAACATATTGTGTTTCCTACAAACAAAAAGTCACATAATTTTCCATGTGAAATCAAATCTTAGTTTTCCTACATCCAAGAAAGAAGGAAGGATGCCTTTAAAAATATGTCCAAAAGAGCAAATGGCAGACTGTGTAATGAAGGGTCAAGTGAAAGGTCAGCATGATGAAATGCATATCCCAAACTCTGTATTTCAGAACCAGTGTGGAAGAAACACTATCTGTGAATCATTTAAAGTATTGGGTTGGCCAAAAAGTTTGTTCACATTTTTTGTAAGATGTTACAGAGAAATCTGAATGAACTTTTTGGCCAACCCAATACTTTATTTGAGGATACACACAGTTTAATTTTAGTATGTATTCCATCACGTAAAAATATGTCTGGAATATTTACTATATACAGATAACATGCTAACTACTAGACACAAAGTGAGTGAAAATAGTCATATTTTCTGCTGAGTGGAAACAAAGGTGAGTGACAGTAAATGTAAATTTTAAAACAGAAAGGTTTTTGGAAGCATACAAGAGAGGGCTCTATAACCAACAGGGACATACTGTATAGCACAGAGAACTATACTCAGTATTTTATAATAACCTAGAAGGGAAAAGAATCTGAAAAAGAATATATACATAAAATGTGTGTGGGGCATGTGTGTATATATACATATGCATACATATAACTGAATCACTTTTCTGTACACCTGAAACTAACACAACATTGTAAGTCAACTATGCGTCTATTAAAAAAAAAAAGAGGTCTGATTGGATTTAAATAAACTAAAATTCAAGAAAAATGATAAAAATCACTCTAGGAGAGAAAACAAACATCAGTTTCCCAGTTCACGATGGAGAACAGGATATTTAGAGAAATGCAAGACAATCATTGGGGAGAAGAGAGAGTGGTGGGAAAAGTGCAGGGTTCTTGGGCTCCAGAGGCTGCAGGGCCAGGTTGTGAACACCCTGATCAGGAAGGGTGGACATGCTGGGATTACAATTCCTTTTCAGTGGGTGGCTAATTTAGTCACATTTTATTTTATCTTTGCAAGCAATCCCTCTGGCTTCAGTGTGGACAGTGGGCGGGGTGGAGGTAACACAAGGTGACTGTGGTCCCGGTGTCAGACCTGAGAGCTGATTGGACGTCCGGGACGGGGATGCGGAGAGGGTGGTGGGTTCGGGAGCCGGAAGGGAGGGGCTTGTGCTTCCCGAGCTGCAGCCCTGGAAGTGAGAGGGAACGAGATGGCATGTGGAGAAACCCTAGGGGGATAAACAGAAAGTGACTCGCGTGGGAAGGTCATGGCAGGTTGGGGCAGAGGAGATTCAGGGCCACACCAAGGAGACGGTTTTGAGGAGAGAGTCTGCCCAGCTAGTGTTTTTATTCCCTGTCCTCCACAGTGACCCGGCTGGAACTTTGTCTGTCTTGTCACCAATGAGAACAGGAAAAACGATGCACGCTTTAGGTTTTGTTTGTTGTTTTTTTTTTTGCAGTACACGGGCCTCTCACTGCTGTGGCCTCTCCCTGCTGTGGCGTCTCCCGTTGCGGAGCACAGGCTCCGGACGCGCAGGCTCAGCGGCAATGGCTCACGGGCCCAGCCACTCCGCGGCATGTGGGATCTTCCCGGACCGGGGCACGAACCCGTGTCCCCTGCATCGGCAGGTGGACTCTCAACCACTGCGCCACCAGGGAAGCCCCACACCCTAGGTTTTTACAAGGCAGCAGCCCCCCGTGCCTCCAGGAGTTACCCTTAGGAACCCCCTTAGGGCTCCTTCCTGCCCCAGGGCCTCTGCACAGCAGACAGTAAACAAGGCACAGTCTCAGCGCAGGAGCCGGTGTGCACCATGCAGGGCTGCAGTCAGAGCCAGTGCGTGGGGAACTTCTCTGGCTGCAGGGGCTCCTGGGACGAGGACTGGAAATCAAGAATCACCATATCTCGGCTGTGGGGCAATAGGCTTCTCCCCGGCCCTCCTCGGGACACCGTTCCTAGGCTCCTGAATTCGTAAAGAATAACAAAATGGAGAAAATGCAATTTGGCTTTCCCCATCTCCCCAGCCTCTCCTGCCACCCTGTGAGTATATCATCGGCCAGTATGCCTGACTCCTGAAAGGGAAAAATAAGATCACAGGCACACACGTCTTCAAAGTCTAATTAAAGGGGGTAATCTGTTCTAAACTCTGACAATTTAGCTGAAGACATTACCCAATTTATATTTATTTATCTTGGCTACACCAGGTTTTAGTTGTGGCACATGGGATCCTCCTTGTGGCATGTTTAGTTGAGGCTTGTGGAAAACAGGACCTTATTAATGCAAAAAATGCAGATAGGTAATTTTTCTGAAAGTAAATCATGGAAAAAAATAAAATTCATGGAACCAACATTGGCAGTATTCAGGGAGGAAGTATTTGGGGGAGCTGCCTGGTTGCTGAGATCAATTTGTTTTTCTTGGAGTCCAAGATATTTGGTTATTTGAGCCTGAGGCCTGAACATATGTGAATTGTGTGCTTACGCCCTCACCCCTTGCCCCACTTCTCTGCTTAAAGTCGGTAGAGAAAACTCTGTACTCTCTCTACATATGTAGATTTTTAGGGAGAGAACATGCTAGAGGAATAGTGTGACTGGTTTATTGTTGGGTCTATTTATCTTTGTAACAGAGAGAAAGGCATTTTCAATTCAGACATCAGTCTCAGAGTCTTGGCTAAAGTGACTCTCTTCTGACTCAATCAGGTTCCCCAGCCCTCTGAAAAAAAGGCCAGATTTTGTAGATCTCCACAAATTAATTTAGGTAATTAGCTCGTTGCCATTCTCCTGGGAGACAAGCGTTACTTTTTCCTCGCCTCTCTTGGTTGACATCCACTGGCATTGGACTATGCAACATATTTTTTCCCATCTTCATGCAGGAGGTAATGACTGAACAATACTTTATGGGACAAGTATTTCTTCTAACGAAGTTATCCACCTTAAATTATCTAGAATATTGCAGCCGATATCATTTGGGAAGAATCATGAAAGTAAAATGAGGTTGACTAACTTGATTAATCTTTTATAAGTTAATTGCTCTACTGGAAAGAAAAGAGCTTTGAGTTCACTAATATTTTTTTATCATTAAGAAATATTGATGAATTATGCTTCTGGCCAAGATGGAGTAATAGAGACTGGATTTACTCTTCTGCCTGGAACAACCTAGAACATTTTTTTTCAATGTATAAAATAAATAAAGCAGCCATCTACAACACATTGGACCTTAGGCAACAAAGGATAGCTATCCCTGAGAAGCAGAAAATAAAGATGACAAGACCTAGTTGGCTGCCCCAGAGTTTCCCAGTGTAAGGGCAGAGGGGGCATTAGTTTGCCGTGGCTGGTGGAACACATTTCCACAGAATTAATGGCTTAAAACAATGCAAATTTTTTATCTTACAGTTCAATATGTTAGAAGGCCAATGTGAGTCTAATGAGCTATAATCACAGTGGCAGCAGAGCTGCATTCCTTTCTGGAGACTGGAGGAGAATGTGTGTCTTTCCTGGTCCTGCTTCTAGAAATTTCCCGTGTTCTTTGGCTTATGCCTGTTTCTATCTTCATTGTCAGGTCCCCATAATGCTTCACTATATCCCTCTTTTCTACCTTTATCTTCTCCCAAGAATCTTGTCATTACATTGGTCCCACCCAAATAATCCAGAATCATGTCACAATTATAAGGCCAGATGTTTGGCAAGCTTTCTTCTAACTGCAGACCTTAATCTGTTTATGTGAATAATGGCAAATGTATAGGTAAAAAAATGCTTTGTCTTATTATTTAAATTTTGTTAAAAAGTAATTGACCATTTTAACAAAATTGATATTAACAGTGTAGCGAGGCTTTTAGAATGTGTAAAATTAGAATGTATTTATGACGATATTGGATTGGGACTGGACAAATGGAAGTGTTAAGATATCTAGTAGACTGTCCACAATCCT
This sequence comes from Delphinapterus leucas, assembly GCF_059928025.1. Lineage (NCBI taxonomy): Eukaryota > Metazoa > Chordata > Mammalia > Artiodactyla > Monodontidae > Delphinapterus > Delphinapterus leucas. The sequence continues at coordinate 83,321,919 of NC_143142.1, forward strand.
TTTTCTCCAGTAGCTTTATACTTTTCCTTTCCCTTCTTTTCCTCCTTCTTCATGTTATTACTTCTATTATTATTATATATAGGACATCTCCACTGCTACAGAACATCATCTGGGCAGGACTGTATCTATTTTGTTCGTTGCTATATCCCCACATCCACCATAACTGTGCCTCTCTTATAATAGTCTTTTGATAAATGGTTGAATTGGCTTTTATGCCTGCATTTTATTACTTCCAGAGTAACAACTTAGTAAACTTTTATTTATTTATTTATTTGTTGCGGTACGCGGGCCTCTCACTGTTGTGGCCTCTCCCGTTGTGGAGTACAGGCTCCGGACGCGCAGGCTCAGCGGCCGTGGCTCACGGGCCCAGCCACTCCGCGGCATGTGGGATCCTCCCAGACAGGGGCACGAACCCGCGTCCCCTGCATCGACAGGCGGACTCTCAACCACTGCGCCACCAGGGAAGCCCCAAGCTTTTATTTTTTTAATATGAGTATCTAATTAATTTTTAAAAATGTGAAAGTCAGGGTGAGCAGTTATATTTTGTCAGCCACTTAGCTTCTTGTCATCTGTGTACATCCCTTCACTGATGAAGGTTTTCCTCTTTTGCTTATTATGATGAAGTGTGGGGAAAGGATTTTCCATCTTTTATAAAGATGTGTGCACAACTGTTCCAAGAGATCATTTTGTCAAAGCTCAGCTGATAATTCCAGGCTTGTTGGTGGAAATTAAGTAATCATATCTCTAGTTCAGCTGCCTCTCTCCTTTATTGCATCTCTGCCCAAATCTTCTAAATGATGCTTAGAGATGCTCCTTCTGCTTCTAAAGCTATTCTCTTCGCCTCTCTCCCCATGGTTCCTCTTTTCGCTGTTTTTCCTTTGCTGAGGTTTCTTTTTTGACTTGGAAACAGGAATCTAAAGTGGATCAAAGAAGCTCTCTTCAGTTTCAAGTGCAGTCACTCTATTGAAGGGAGGTATGAGACTTAAAAGAAATGGAAAACAGGAGTTTTAAAAGAATATCCCATTCTGGGTATCCAGTACTTTCTTCTACAATATCTTAAAGTAATAGATGTATTTGTAATTTGATAGAATTGTTTTCATGCCTAAGTTTTATGTCTGTCTTTTCTCTGATGTTACTTTCCAGAAAACCAATTGTCCTACATTAGACTTTGAATAAAATAAAATTACAAAGTCCATGCACATTAACTTGGTAATTAGACTTAAAGCTCAGTCAGTCCTTAGTAATTTTTGGTTTGTCCTCGGATTGCAGGGGATAAGGTTAGAGAAAAGTGTGACCACAGAGAAGAGAAAGCGTTCTGACCCCCTGAATCATCTCCATTCAGTGATTTCAAATCTATTTTTCATTATTACTGGCAATCTTGTTTTCTTGGTTTTACTAAAGAGATTTTATTCCCTTTCCCACTTATAATATGTAATTAATGTACTCCTTTTCTTGTATGATCCCAAAATCTATTTTCTCAAGAGTGATATTTTCCCTCAGGATATAATTTCATTGTAGCCTTCCGATCCTAATGTTATCTGTCCTGCTGGAAAACTTCTGAGTACTCGGTCCAATTTAGGCTATGCTTTTTGTAACCAGGTCTCCTTTAGTCTCTTTATAAGGGGCTGTCTCTTTCTCAGTTTGTTTTCTTGGTGTAGATGATGGAGCCACGTTTCAGGTGCTCATTTGAAACGACAAGATGATCAGTCCAGGTACCATGTAGTCCTTAATGTGTCTCTTTTTTCTGGAATAGAACATTGTTCTCTTGACCAAGTCAGCACTTGTCAAAGCGTTGACTGAGAGAAGGTGACTCCATTAAGGCATTTCCATCAGCACAAAAAAAAAGGAGAAAGAGAAGGAAAGGAACATATATTTTAGGTTGTAGTTTATCATACATAGTATATCATGCATCTTAGCTCCTTAAACATACATTTATCTGAATATATTCTGATGAGAAATAATATTAGGCATTAAAAATTCTCTCACTGTGAAGGTAATAGATTCCAAAGGCATGGATATAATGCCTCTATCTCACTCATGGTAGATTTTTCATTTTCATGTAATTTCTTTCCCTTCAAGATGTTACAATTTCAGATAAAATGACTGGGTGACAGGTGTTTTTCCTTTACTCCTCCCATGCTCCTTTGCTACTCCAGCTGAGAGATCTCGTAAAAATGTCAGCTTTCCACTTGGCAGGGCATGCCGCACCTGCTTGCCAAGCACTTTGTGACTACTAACATTTATGTATCACTGTATTCCAAGTCAAATAAATTGATAAAATGCAACTCAAAACGCAGCACATTACATCTCTAATGCTTTTAAGGAGAAATGTCTTCTCTCCCAATCTTAATGAAAAATGGCCATTCCTTATTCTGTTCAGTAAAAACATGGCTGCTTCACTATTCAATTTAACTTGGAAAATGGTGCTGAAAACATATTAAAATAATATATGTATGCACTTAACCAGACAAAGTCTCTCTAATCTACTTTAAGGATTGTTTACTAATGTCACAGAATATGCTAAGCCAGCTAAGATTTCATTCTCTGCTAAGGCTTGTACAAGTTAATAATTCGTCTGTTCATACAATTTCCATTAGAGATGTAAAAAGCTGTGGGTGATAGCAGAAAGTAGCATTAGAACATTGATGTATGCAAATGGTGCTCTGGCTCTGCCTTTCATTTTCACGAAAACTTTTACTTACTTGCCGTCTGAATTTATTTTTTTTTTTTGCCTCAGCTTGCTTTCATTTACTGAAGGTATTGCTCAATTTATCACAGTAACATGAGAAACATCTTCTAAATTGTTCCTTAGAAGAAATTATATGTTTAATAATAATAACAAAGATATATTTCTAAAAACTAATAAAAGAGATAACAATGAGGTAAATTTGTTGATCTGATTTTTAAAATTTAAATAGATACTTGACACTCACCTTTTAGATCCATGCTTCATCTTACTCACAGATTCACCAGAAACCTTTTCCGTGAAAGGCTGATATATCCTTTCAGAGTAGAACTGCTAATGTCTCCTGTCATATTATTCTTAAAAATGTATAATGTGTGAGTTTCCGTTGCATCTTTTTTTGTGCTAATTAGTATTTCTATGAAGGGAAAAACACCCAGCGTGGACAGTTACTTGTTGTTTGGCAGCAGTGATAGATTAGGAATAACCTTCTAGAGATATACTTGAAGATGGATCCTGAGTCTGGGTCCCTATCCATGATCAGTGGGAAATGATGTCAAGATCAATTTACTAGTCTCAAACTTTATAGGCTAAAGTAAAACAAATTTTGTTTTATTCAACCTGCAACTGCAAAATGATACAGGTGTTGTAAATATTTTTGTGGTTGCAAATTTCTCAGTAAATTACACTTCTAGAAAAATCTGTACCTTAAGTTGCAAAGACCCTGGTTTGGGTTGTAAGATCTATCATTTAGTAACACCTATACTTGAAAATGTATTTACTTCTTTTAAATTTTTAAAAATTTTATTGAAGTATAGTTGATTTACAACATCGTGTTAATTTCTGCTGTACAGCAGTGACTCAGTTATAGTATAGATATATACATTCTTTTTCATATTCTTTTCCATGATGGTTTATCACACGATATTGAATATAGTTCCCTGTGCTCTACAGTAGGACCTTGAGGACCTTGTTGTTTATGCATCCTATATATACCAGTTTGCCTCTGCTAATCCCACACTCCCAATTCATTCTCCCCCCACCTGCCTCCCCCTTGGCAACCACAAGTCTGTTCTCTATGTCTGTGAGTCTGTTTCTGTTTTGTAGATAAGTTCATTTGTGTCGTATTTTAGATTCCACATGTAAGTGATATCATACGGTATTTCAAAATGTAATTGGAAGTTTTGCTCTTACCAAGATACAGAAAATAACTCAAAATCAAGCATGCATATAAGATGCATATAAGATGCAATCATATTAATGCATGCATGTTAAAAATGTATTTCATATATTCTTTGATTTTAAAACAAAGAAGATTAATAATTAATTGATATGACTCAGTAGTACTTTTGAAATAATCATCTTTCTTCAAGTTAAATTCTGTAGATGCTTTTAGTGTTAAGAAGAGAAATCGTGAGTCTAATGATAACCAGTAAATATCTTTTAAACAATTCTTTATCAAGGTCTATATAAAAAGAAATTACCAACATAAAGTGAAAGATGTATAATTTTTATGTGCCAAATGCATTTTATATTATTTCTTTCAGACAGCATTATTTAAAGGTCAGAATCAGCATACTCCAAATAACTAAATAATTGTGGGCAATTAAGTCAAGTTTAATACAAGCTTTGGGAGTAATTACTACTTTTTATTAGACTACATCAAGGCCACATAAAAGAATAGGACTAATTCCCAGAGATTGTCATATTCTAGTAAAGTAGAAAAATTGCCTAACGTAGATAGTTTGTAAGTCTTGGCTTGGGTCTGCTTTATGTCTAAACAAAGATAGATAATGAATTGATTATTAATGCTCATTATCAAGTTGTTTTGCTGTTCTTATTTTTCATATGGGATATATTAAGACAGTAGAAGTAGATTCAGAACATTTTCAAAAGCTTAGTTATATTTGTTATATTTACATATGTCTTCATGTTATAGGTCCATTCTATCAAAAGTTTATATTAGGCATTCGTATAGGCATAAACATTTGCTTAGATGCATAGGAAATTTGAATTCTAGTTACTCAATGTTTGTTTATCTGCTACACTTATCTGATCGTTATATTTAACAGGTGGTAATGTAGTAATATTTAAAAAAGCAAAAGAGTTGTCTTCTCACTCAGCATTTTTGAAAATCTTCTTATCTGGGATAGAATGGGTGATGCTGGATCCCTAAGTTAGAAGAGGCCACATAAAGACCTCCAAGCATGTGTGTTTGTGTGTGGGGTGTGTGTGTGTGTGTGTGTGTGTATGTAGATTAAATATAGGATAACAGTCGTCCACCACAAAACAGTTTTTTATTGTTTGGAAAGTCAGAAGGAATAATCAAATTAATAGTGTTTTAATACCAAAGAACCTCTGAAAAATCTAATTTAAGGGGATCTCGTAAGCTGTCACATTTTCAGCATCTTTCAAGCCTTATCTAAAATAAGTGTCATCTATTAATAATTCCTTTACTCCACATAAAAATATTATTTTGCATTTAGATAAACATCTTTGCATAATCGGTATTACAGATCACTATAAAGATTGCAAGACCGGGATCTAAATTACACACTTTTTATGTCTTCCGGTGTTTTTGTATAGTGTCTAATATAAAGATGCCACTCATGGATATTTATTGGATTAAATATCTATTACTGAGTTGTGAAATATTTTTTAAAAATATTGTTTTCAAGATTAGAAGTGACTGTTGAATTATCAAAATTAACCCTTCATTTGGGAATTCGGCAGAAAAGAAATTGTGTGTGTGTGTTACTGTATATTTTCCTATACATACAAGTTACTGACTTTAATGTCTATGTGACTGTAATATACATTTGTTAAAACATTTTAGGTGTAAGTTATATTGAAGATTTCATTTTCAAGCTGGTGATTTAAATTTAACATGGAAGTCTGTTCTGACATTCAGGTGAAATAAATGCACCAAATTGTGTGTAAAACCTTGGATTAGGCAGTCAAATTCTGTGGCAGTTAAAATAATGCTACACGGATTGCTACAGTTCAAAAACTTGAATAGTCTGTTCCTTCCTGTGGACATAGATAATGTGGATATTTGGGGGGAAATCACAGTGGTATGCTAGGGACCAAGCTTAATAAATGAAAATAATCAGGTTTTAATTGGTATATAAATTTCCCAAATTAAAATCCATACTTACAGTTCAATTTTCTCAGAGGAAGGCTAGTAGTCTCATTGCAGAAAGTTATTTGTCTTGGAAGAGAAGGTTTGTTGGAGGAGAAGTGTGCTTTCTATGAAATCATAGGTATTTTACATTCATTCATTTATTTTTGTTCATTTATTTATTTGCTGTATGTATTACTTTAACAGAATAGACTCTGAGACTTTATCGTAAGATTCATACTGATAGGGTGAGGGTGCCCTTTATTTAGGTTTGTGTTCGTAAACATTAAAACTTTCAAAACCAATTTTATCATCTCTTAAATAAAGGGTTTGGTTTTAAAAGGCATTGTATCACAGTGATTAATACTACAGACTTTGGACTCCACAGTATACAGCTCAAATCGCAGTTCTGCTCATTTTAATTAGGCAAACTATTTAGTCTCACAACCATTGTTTTTATCTTTTTCAATTATCTTTCTCTTAGTTATGTCAATATTATCTACAAAATGTTTATTGCGAGCATTCAGTGAGGTCCTATGAGGATTCAGTAAACACTCCCAAATTATTTTTATTCCATGGTAACCACTTCCTCTTCCAGCTGGATCATTTCGTAAGAACACACACATTGTAGATAATTATTTACAATGGACTGGTCAGGCACCCAGGAAATACTCACTGTCGACCTCCTTAAACACTGGCCAAAACACCCCCAATAATTGGCATCTGTGGAATCAAAAATGGAAGTCGCTTTAGGTCATTTTCAGCAACATCGATCTCAGTTTTGCTGACTTTCATTGTGTTCTGTCATGTAGATGATCTGTTTCTCATGGCAAAACCCCACAAAATTAGTGACTGATAACCCTTGCATGGCCAATGGGTAACACTGAATTTCACGATAAAAAAACATACCATCATCCTAAACCGTTCTTAGAGAGCCTGTGTTGGTCCACGTGGCATCGACGCACACTGTGATTCTTCTTACATCTTACAAGCAAAAGGTCTGTTTTCTGTGCCGGGAAATGTGGCCTTAGGTGTCACTATGTTTGCCTGAGTATGAGGACCAAGGAGATGGAACTGTTGTACACAATGCCTTTTGGAGTACGTAGGGGAACAAAATTTGTTACCCCTAGATGTCTCTTTGGCATGAGGATTATTTTGAGCTAAAAACAATCAAGGCCCCAAACACTTTGACCTTCCCCCTAACTGCCTAAAAGAATGTAGATAGAGGAGTTCCAGGAAGGAAGCTATCACCCTAGATAACTGTGGTGTGAGCTAAGTGTGTAGACAGGGAAAAACTTAGCAAAGTCTGCCTGTTAAGATTCCTTTCTGTGTCCCATTGTCTCTGCCAGGCCCAGCAAACATTTACCAAATATTTGCTTTTCCGTCTCCATGTCAATTGCCTTTCTCCGTTTGAAGTCCTAAACCACTACACCCCCCCCCCCCCCCGCCCCGACATGCTGCTTTGTCTTTAGCGGAAGACGGTATTTAAGGTGAGGGTTTCAGCCGTTTGGGTGAGTTGCTCGGTTTTCCTGGATCTCTCCCATATACACATGTTGTTAAAATTTGTTTCGTTTCCTCTTGTTACTGTCTCATGACAATTTGATTCTTGAAACCAGCCAGAAGAACCTAGAAAGGCAGAGGAAAATTTCTTCCTCCCCAGCAAGTATTTATAACGAGGCTTTCTTGACTGCAGCTGAGGTGCTCTAGAGGAAAATCTGGGGCTTTCTATTCACTTTTCACATCTTTCTCTGTCTTCCCCTGGAATTCTGCAAATTACAAGATTGCTTGAAGAAAGAGTTTAAGCCTCGTCCTTAGCACTAGTGGGGAATGATCCCATATATCAGGTATGATTTTGTATGTGAGTCTCAGGTAACACTCTCTGTCTGCCTGATTAGTGATCAAAAATGTGCCAGTTTCTACTAAGATAATTTAGGGGAAAATATAAGAATCAAGAAGGCTTAAGGAATATAAGCGTTCTCCTCTCTCCTGTACCAGACTGCACAACAGACACAGAGGTCCAGTTGTCACATTCAGAAATCCATCATTATGCTTGCAGGAGACCACATTTCCCAGACTGCTCACAGCCTAGGGCTGAGCTTGAGCTGGATACTAAGGCAGGCTCTTTCCGGGGCTACGTGGTCTGGCCTTGCTGAAACTTTCTTGGACTGCCCATTAGTCTAGGGCACTTCCATTCAAAACTTCTCCCTTTCCTCTCTACTTCTCTTGGGGCCAGACTGCAGTCATGGCCTGATGATTCTCTCACCTTCTTTCTCCCTGTTCCCGCTCCATTTCCTGTCACAGGTGTTTCTCCTAATGAAATCATAGGGCAGGTAATTCCATCTTTGTTTCTGCTTCTCAGAAGACTGGAGGACTAACATAGCTCATCTCTTTTTAATCTTTCAGCTCTGATGAAGCGTTAAGATTATCATACCCTTCAGCTGATGGCCCATTAAAGTTACTGGTCCCTGCAAGTCTCCTCTCTCATTTGATTTTCATGTTAACTTTTATTTCCCCCTAAATCACAATAATACCCCAACAGCCCTTTCATCACTAATATCCTGCCATGATTTTATTGCACTTATGTGTTATTTTGTTTGTTTATGCTCTTTCTAAATGTGCACTTTATTCATGTTTTTCAATTTCCATCTTTCAATTTTAATTTTATAAACCATGAGTTATATACATTCATTATATTTCTGTTTCACAATATTTATATTTTTTTCAGATACAACCATGCTATAATATGTATTTCCAAGTGGTTTTTTTTTCCCCCTGTTATTCTGAGAATGTTCATCCACCAACTACAGCCTATCATTTTTACTTTAAGATAACCAGGTTCCCTACAACTTCCAACTACTAAGGTAGTGCTGTAATAAAAATCTTTGTACATGTGCCTCTACAAACAAGGGTGGGAAGTTGTTAAGATACATACTCTGGAGCAGAATATCTGGTTCATAGTCTATGCATCTACATACTTGATTATCTTCTTGAATTGTGCCCCACTTTTTACTGCTGTCAGCTCTTCATGAGGATCACAGTAGCCGCACATCTCTACCCTAGGCAAACACGATTAACTCACTGTATTTTAATTTACTTTTTCCAGTCACTACTGGTTTTAAGCATTGTTTGACATGCTTGTGGCTTTGTGTGTTACCATCTCTGTAATTACTTGCTTATATTCTTTGTTCATTTTTCCAGTTCAGTTGCTATTTCTTATGTATTCTTGCTAGTAATTCTTCCTAATATATTGCTAGTGCCATATCTTATTTTTATATACACCCATTATTCTTCCTTTTTTTTTTTTTTTTTTTTTTTTTTTTTTTTTGCGGTACACGGGCCTCTCACTGTTGTGGCCTCTCCCGTTGCGGAGCACAGGCTCCGGACGCGCAGGCTCAGCGGCCATGGCTCACGGGCCCAGCCGCTCCGCGGCATGTGGGATCTTCCCGGACCGGGGCACGAACCCGTGTCCCCTGCATCGGCAGGCGGACTCCCAACCACTGCGCCACCAGGGGAGGGGAGCCCCCTACACCCATTATTCTTAATTTTTAGGTAATAAACCCTATCAAACTTATTTTGTCTTCTATAGTTTAACAAATTCTTCTCTATTCTCAGATCAACACAATTTTCCAATTTTTTTCAATTCCATTTTTTAATTAGCTTTCATATATAGCATTTAATTTATTGGTGTTCACCCTTGTGTCTGCTGTTAGGAGGGATCGTACTTATTTTATTTCTTATATCAAGACCCAATATCCAAAATCATCAGTAAACAATACACCATTTTCCCGTATTTTCTCATATTATCTCTTATTTCCCATAGCGTCTCTACCATATTGTATGCTTCCATGTTGGGTATATTAGCCTGAGTTTTATCTCTTCATGTTGTTACATAGTTTTATTTGTCTGCTCTTGCACTGATACCTCACTCCTTTAATTGCTGTTGCCTTGCTGTGTTAATATCTGTCCAATGCTTTGCCTTCCTTTACTTAATGCTTAGCTTCACAACAGGTAGACTTTTGGCTTCCTTATATGCGTGCTGTATCTTATCAAATGCATTTTTCTGTACCCCTGGTTTTGCACACTGTTTTCTCCTTTTCGCCTTTTAACATGGTAAAATGCATTAATAGATATTCTTATGTTGAACCATCCTTTGCATCCCTGAAATAAACTTAATGTATATTTTTAATTCACAGTTAAAATATGCTATGGGATACTATTTGTGGAATTTTTATGTTTATCTTCATACATGAAGTGAACCTATAATTTTCTTTTAATGTATTAGTTTTTGGGTTTTAGAAATATGATTACACGTGTCCCATTAAATAATCTGGCCAACTGTCATTCTCTTTCTGTTTTCTGGAAAAAATCTTCAAAAAATGGGAATTAGCTGTTTCTTGAATGTTTGGTATAAGTCATATATAAGCTTCTTTGATAAGGGGACACTTGAGCAATGACTGGAAGAGTCTTAAAAAGTCCACCCTGTGGGCATAAAGAAGATGAGCTTTTCATGCAGAAGACAGAGAAAATAGCTAGTGGGAATATAAGAGGGTAATTGGTGTAATAAGTGAAGAGCAAGAAGGCCATCGTAGGGCTTCCCTGGTGGCGCAGTGGTTGAGAGTCCGCCTGCCGATGCAGGGGACGCGGGTTCGTGCCCCGGTCCGGGAAGATCCCACATGCCGCGGAGCGGCTTGGCCCGTGAGCCATGGCCGCTGAGCCTGCGCGTCCGGAGCCTGTGCTCCGCAACGGGAGTGGCCGCAACACTGAGAGGCCCACGTACCGCAAATAAAAAAAAAATTAAAAAGAAAGAAGGCCAGCCTAGCTAGAGCTCAGTGATTTAGAAGGACAGTATTTTGGTGTGAGTATTTTCAGATCACATAGGCGTCATAGGACACTGGGGTATGTTGGCTTTTACTTTGCGTGAAATAGGCAGGCATTGCAGGGTTTGGAGGTGGAAAGGGCCGTAATTGTCACTTATTTTAAGGAATTACTTAACTTCTTCTCTAAAGTAAACTGTAAGTGAGTGAGCATTTAAAAATGGACAACTGTGGGCTTCCCTGGTGGAGCAGTGGTTGGGAGTCTGCCTGCCAGTGCAGGGGACAGGGGTTCGAGCCCTGGTCCGGGAGGATTCCCGCATGCCGCGGAGCGACTGGGCCCGTGCGCCACAACTACTGAGCCTGCGCTCTAGAGCCCGTGCTCCGCAACACGAGAGGCCACCGCAATGAGAAGCGCGCGCACCGCAGCGAAGAGTAGCCCCCGCTCTTCGCAACTAGAGAAAGCCCGCGCACAGCAACGAAGACCCAATGCAGCCAAAAAAATAAATAAATTTTTTAAAAAAACGTTAAAAAAAAAAAAAGGACAACTGTAAGCAGATAACTGCAGAAATCTATTTGAGAAGGGATGGCGACTCAGATTAACCTGGTAGCCATGCCAGTGGTACAGAGTGTTTAAGCTCTGGAGATGTTTTCTGAAGATGGAGCTAGCAGGATTTCCTGCAGGGTGTATACATTGTGTGAGAAAACAGAGATAAGTGGGGGATCTGGCGAAGTCTTCTAGGGGAACAAATTTGGAGAAGTGTTCAATTTTAATCATGCTGATTGGACATTTGGAGAGAATAAGTTTGATTTTTGACCATATTCAAAATTGCAGTAAGAGGGTGATCTGCATTGACATTCGTATGGAGGGTATTTCTAGCATGAGGGAGAGTAATCACAAAGACCCTGTTGTGGACTGGGGTGTGTGTGTAGAACAATCACGTATGCAAATTCACTGTAGTCAAGCTGGGAGTAGAGTAGCAGGAGAAACAGGAGAAAAGTGGTGTGTGAGGTTATGGAGGAAGATGGAGCTGACATTCTCAAATCATCAAGTCTAAAGGGCAGATAAGAGGTTTGGTCAATAAACTAACATTAACACAGGGAAAGTAGACAAGGTGAAGAGCAGAGGGTGATGAAGTGTCACTCTATATACTGAATACAAAGAAAGCAAAACAAACACGCACAAAAAATTTAAAAACTCCATTTGGACCCATTCATAGCTAATTCATTCACATCTAGAATCCGCACTGACTCAGTCTTCCAATATTAGTTGATGGCTGGTCCAGGAATCTGTAACCATTTAAATAAGGTTAGCTTTAGGGTCAAACAAAGTTCTCAGATGAAAGATGATTTGTAGAGGAATTTCGTTTCCATTTTCTGATTGTTTACTTCTCATAGTGGCAGAGCCAGGCTCTGAATAAATCGTCATGTCACAAAGACCATGCATATGTATAGTGTTTCCCTTCCTTAATGTTGCCCATTATTTTCCCATTAAACAGCAAATACTTTGCAGACCTTTTTTATTAATCATAACAGTAAATAATATTTTCTTGATGAGATGCTGGAAAAATACTGAAGGAATGCAGGTGGCTAATTGAGGTGCTTCTGTGATTTATTCAAAATGAGGAACTAGTTCTCTGCTTTCTCTCACCCTGCTGCTTTGAATAACCTGAATAAGAAGATAGCAAACAAAATGAGTTGGCTTCATATTAGAAACGTTATCATCTGGAAACATTCAAAGAATGTGTTATTATGCCATCTTCCTTATAATAAGAATATACTCACCCAACATGAAGCCTTTAAAGGCTTATATATATTGAGATTATATCAGTTACTCTGAAAATATCACTCCACTTTAAACGTACAATTTAGACAAATTTACAATGAAAGCGATTTCTGTACCTCTTATAGTTAAAAAAAATTTATAAAATCTTTGAGAGAGTCTCAGTGCAAATAAATACCTTACCATTTTCACACTTATTAGTAGTAACATAAATCAAGACACCTACTTCTTGAGATTTCTCCCTTTCTTTCTTTCTTTTTCTTTCTCTTTCTTTCTTTGTCCCTTTCTTTCTTTCTTTCTTTCTTTCTTTCTTTCTTTCTTTCTTTCTTTCTTTCTTTCTTTCTTTCTTTCTTTCTCTTCCTCTTTCTCTCTCTCCCTCTCTCCCCCCTCCACCACTCTCTCCCTCTTTGTCTCCCCCACTCTCTCTCTCCCTCTCCCCCCTCTCCCCCCTCCCTCCCTCCCTCCGTCTCTCTCTCTCTCTCTCTCTCTCCCCCCACCCCCTCCCTCTCTCTCCCTCTCTCTCAATACATTTTTAGATTGATATTCTCTCCATATGTATAATGTTTTAAACTGAATATACAAGACAAGCCCCTTAAACAATAGGCAAATGAATTGAAACACATACCTGGAGTCAGTGTTTGAGCAGGGTTTAAGTTTGGCTACTCACAATATTTAAAACATACAAACAGTACATTTTTAGAGCTGGAATTTGGAAAAGGATATGGGGGATTCTGACATTTTTAGCCTCGTTTCTCCCTGATGGAAATTTACAGGCAAGGAATAACTCATGCTGTATAAATTTTAAATTGTAATTTCCAAATAAATTCACTAAAACAACAAGAATTAAAACAAATACAGAAAAAATGCTTCTGAAGCACCTCATAGTATTTTTTGCCAGAGTCTAGGATTTGTATTTTAGCAAATGATGAAAGACCAGTTTTTTGACTGGAAATTCATATAAACTGTCTTAGAACTGCCCCTTTGATCCTAACACCCAGAGGCCTGGGCTGTGGGCCTTCATTACGACTCCTGTTTAATTGAATACATTCAGCAGTTGTGCTGCTTAGAATTTTAATAGCGCAGATGACATGACCAGAACTTCAGAGCTACACGGAGGCCCTTGCATATTTTTAACAAAGCTTTTGACAACTTGTCAAAAAGTTGTTTTTTTTTCCTGGGTGAAGAAACTTGATGTTAAGTTACATGAAGCTACCATGTATGCTCCTGGAGATTCCATAATATATTACCTATCTCCTGAACATGGGTGCACTGATTTGACTCTCAAAAAAAGAGACATTTTGTGTGACTCTCTGAGCTACAGAATAGAATACAGTGTTTGTTCTAAGGATTGTCTGTATGTAGGATGGCTCTGTGATGTAGTTATAATTATTGGTGTTAGGATCTTGGGTTTCATTCCTAGCTCAGTTGTTGATTTGTTCTGTTATTTTTGGTAAGTCGGTACCATTTGAGATTCCATTTTCCCCAGAGAGTGACAGTATATATTAAGTGGCTCATGCACCCTAGCCCCCAACCTGGGACCTGGTTTCTTTCAAACATTTCTGCCTCTGTCTTTGGCTCATACATTCTCAGACAGTCCAGGCTCACAGGCTTAGCGTAACTTTTGGCATAACTCTAGCTATGCTACATATAATCAACACCAAATTATGCTGATTCTTCCTTTGAATTTTCCCCTCATTCTTTCTTTTCTCCTCCCCCTTATGGCCACTGATCTCATCAAATTAAATGTAGATTATTGTAATTGGGATTACTGAGCATAATTTGTCTTACTCTGTCCATCCAGGAACAACACTGCCTACATGCATAACATATTAAGAACATACTGAACTTCTGCTTTGAAACAAATGGCGTTGCTTGCAAGGTCTCCCAGAATTTGATGCTGATGTGCCCATATAAAGAGACTTTTCTCTCTTCCTATGGTTTTCTTATTTCTCATCTGATTTTGGCATATCAAAATCTCGTATATCTAACAGACTCATCATTCCTTTCTCTTTTCTAGGATTTATCTTTTTGGAAGATGAATAATAGAATAATATTCTAAAATGACTTTAATTGGATACTTGAATGTCTGCGTGGGCTCTTGTGATTAAAGGGATGAAATTGTTGAAACAGATTCACAGGGCTGTTAGCATCTATTATTCTGCTCTAACTTCCTGCTCGATCATCATGTTCACCTGATGGGTAGACTCCTTGAGGGCGGGGAATATGTTCAATGACCTTTGGCCCACAATGCCTGGTGCACAACTGGGCACGTGGTATATTTTCAGAATTATTTTTAAGTGAGAGAATAATATTCAGCTTGATCTTTTATCTACTTTTTCTAATCGTGATCTATAGCATATGTGTTCTTACTGCCCTATCACCCTAAGAAACTTTCCATCCAATTTCTTCCCTAACAACGCCTAAACTAAATTAGTCTCTAAGTATAGAGAGAAGAGGCAATTTTCCTGTTTTTTTTTTTTTTTTTTTTTAAGATTTAGGGACCTGATCTCCTCTTAGGGCACGATGCTAGACCTGAGTGAGCTATTAATGCTTTTAAGAAGATTAACTAGTCCCAACAAACATAAGTCAGCGAATTTGCGTCTGTGATAATTTCCAGAGGTAAGAAGGCTTGTGGTGCCAATGAATATGGTGCATAGGACGGGGGAGTCACTGAAAACCACTGCTTTAGGGAAATGGCTTCTGTTCAGCGCTGTCCACTGCTCCGCCCATGAGAGCGGCTTCCTTCACTATTCAGGCCAACTCCCTGCGTGTGTTCTCGGTGCAAGTCTACATGGAGGGTACGAAATACTTAACAAAGGATATAGCATCTGGAAGATTTTGGTTTTCTATGTGAATATTCGTCAAAAGTCTTTTTCGAATTTCTCTTTGTCAATTTTTAGAGCATATATTTTAATAACTTTGGGTGATGTTATGAGAAACAAAGGAGATAGGGATACTTTTCCTTGCTGCCTTGAAAATATTTTTGAACTAGGTACTGACCAACCATCTCCACTCTTTTGCCCTATAGCAGCACTATCGGATTTCACAAATGCTCTGTCTCCCTTCTACATTAATCATCAAGTAAATGTGGCAGCTAAAATCAGCCTGCACAAAATAATCAGTGCAAAAAAAAAGAACAGATAAATTGATAAATTGGGGGGTTTTCTTTATAATTTACGTGTGCTTTTCTAAATTATAATATACTTTTCTACTCTGCATTCCATGGCTTTCCATACTATATCTTCTATACGAAAATAATCAACAATTTTTAACGGTGACAGAGTGTGAG
This sequence comes from Delphinapterus leucas, assembly GCF_059928025.1. Taxonomy (NCBI): domain Eukaryota; kingdom Metazoa; phylum Chordata; class Mammalia; order Artiodactyla; family Monodontidae; genus Delphinapterus; species Delphinapterus leucas. The sequence goes on from NC_143142.1 coordinate 83,337,606, forward strand.
AGCTGCTTATCAGAGAAACTACAGTCTTGTCATCAAAAACATTTTACGGATGTTTTTGCAGACATTGTGTGATTTTGCTGTTTCAGTACTCTATTCTTAATGTGCTTATATTCCATTAAATTTCGACAGTTTGGAATCAGATATTTCTGTGACTAAAACGACTGTTACAACATTGTCATTATGACATCTGACTACTTAAAACTAAATATATAAAGAAATTTATACATTAGCTATTTTATTGCTTACATCTGGTATTCTTACCAAAAGAAATTTTAAAACCTTCTTCACAAGTCTTAGTTACTGAGGTTATAAAACCACAGCTCTAAAGACCTGTTAAGTGTTGAAAATATTATAAACCTACAGTGTATTTTGGAAGTTGATGCCACACGTACTTAATGGACCTTTCAGTAGCATTGTCGCTGTTTGTCAGTAAGTGTAGCTTTGCATCAAATACTTTACAAGGTGCTGAATTTCTGTGACGGCTCAATTCATGCTGTCAGTGAAAATATTTACTTACCTGTAAGATTTCTAGAGAATCAGGTTGTTAATGGCCCAGTTCTTGTTGAGATGTATCTCACAATATAAACATGGAGCTCTATAATCTCTTTAATAAAGTTTTCATTTGGCTTCAAGAATAAACTTTCCCAAGTATTCTGTAATAATGATATGGTTTGAGAATAACTGATTATCAAAGTTGATATCTGTTGTGTTTTTTTGTTTATGTTTGTTTCTTAGCTTTGTTGTGTGTGTGTGTGTGTGTGTGTGTGTGTGTGTGTGTGTGTGTTTGGTGATGTTGTGGGGTTTTTTTTTTGCTCTGAAGTCTTTTTCTTCCACATGGTAAGCTTTCTGTCATTTTTAATGGCATTCCTCATTTTCCTCTCAGAGCTATGTGAGCTTTATTAAGTAGCGATGGGTGTGCCGTGTGGTAAAAGTTTTATGTCTCAGCAAGTAGTTGGGACGGGTGCCATTAGATTTTCTCCAGCATTATAAAATTATGCTAAAAACTAAACTAAAATTATACTAAAAATATAATTTTATATAACTCTTTCTTAGAAAACATCTAATCCAAGCAAACTCAGCTATTGAAGCAAGGAACAAAATAGACGTATATAAATCTTGAGGAAATCATGTTTACATGTAAACTTTTCTTACTATTTCAACTATGCTCTGTAATGACTTTTCTTATTTTTTGTTAAATAAAGAGAAAATCAGTTTAAATTAGCGCTGGCATAAATCAAAGCAGGATGTATTCTTGTAGAGCCATCATCTCTTACTAATAACAACATTATTTGATGTAATGTCCTCAGAATTCAGAGTCTCTGGCCATCACTGAGCTGTTACGCCTCTTCCAGGATACTGCACTTACTTTGATATATGGCTTTTAAAGCTGATAAAAACATTAATGTGGATTTGATGCTACAGAGGAAATAGCAACAAAAGTAGTTTTAAGCACCGTTTTGTTAAATAACATTTTGCTTGTGAGAGTGTCTAGTACCAACAAAAATGGGAACTGGACAGTTCTTGCAATTTTTTTCTGAACAAAGGTTTCAATAAATATTTGAAAACTATGATGAGTTAAATTTACACTCAGTTTATTTCAGATGGCTTTGAAACAGGATATCAGGGCACCAGTCATTATAACTGCTTTAAAATAACGCTTCCTCACAACGCAAGACAGCTGGATTATTGAAATTTCAAATATACTTGGGTTTTAAGCTTATTCTCCTAGGTCATAAAATAATATATAACTGTATCTACATTTAAGTTAGATTTGTCCCATGCTGACCTACTGCACTGAAATGTCACTGCTAGAATTTCACTATGTCTTCAGAGAAGTAGATTTAAAAAAATATACTGATGAACCTGCTGAAAAGTGTGACGTGTTGACTAGGGCATAGAGTGAACATAATATAAAATCATATTTCCAAGTTCAGCTACTGACGGAAATTTTTGCTATCATGTATTTTAAAAATTGTATGAAATAATTTTTTACAAATTAGTTTGCAAAATATATCCTTACAATATTAAAAGTATATTTATATGAGGAAAAAGCATACAAATTGGTTTACATTTGCCTATATTTGAAATTGCTTTATGTTTGCAAAACCAGGTGGATTGATTACAAATAATTTTTATCTTAGAGGTTATATTTTGCCCCCAACACTGAATTAAACATTGTACAAACATAACCATTAAAATCTGACACATAATTTCTGTTTGTAGCTATTTTTTAATAGCCATCTAGCATTGTCTGTTGTAATCCTGGTTAACAATCAAACTGTCTTTTTTTTTTTTTTTTTTTTTTTTTTTTTTTGCGGTACGCGGGCCTCTCACTGTTGTGGCCTCTCCCATTGCGGAGCACAGGCTCCGGACGCACAGGCTCATCGGCCATGGCTCACGGGCCCAGCTGCTCCGCGGCATGTGGGATCCTCCTGGACTGGGGCACGAACCTGTGTCCCCTGCATCGGCGGGCGGACTCTTAACCACTGCGCCACCAGGGAAGCCCCAAGCTGTCATTTTTAAGATAGGGGTCACAGTAACAGAAGTTTCCATTGTTACATCCTCATTTATTAAATCCATGTTATAAGAACTTTTATATGATAATGCTTTTGTAGGATATGATTCTTTTGTGTCCATTTAGCAAATATTGTGTTTTATTTTGAGAACGCCAAGCACGCCACGAAAGACAGATGATATTCATCAATTATTTTAGTAAATTACAATTAACCCAGTACTTGAACTGACAGGACAGCCTCATCCAGATCTGGGTTTCTCAGCCCCGATTCTGTTGACATTTTGAGCTGAGTAATTCATTGTTGCAGGTGCTGTCATGTGTGTTGTAAGATGTTTAGCAGTATCCCTGGCCTCTAGATGCCAGTAGCAACACCTTTACCAGTTGTGACAACTGCAGATGTCTTCAGATGTTGCCAAAATTCCTCTTGGGGACAAAACCTACTCTGGTCGAACACCACTGATTTGAATAGGGAGCATGAATATCACCTGGAAGACAAAAGGATCATATCCACTTTGTTTTTATTTTTAAATTTACATTGCTGCTTTTCCCTGGAAGATCTATGAATTAAATTATTTGTGAAAATTTGAAGATCTGTGCTTTGGAGGAAATGCTGTCTGGCTTTTTCTTTTAGATGCCCTGTTCCCCTTTTAGATACTTTAGATGCAACAGAGAATGAGGATATTACAGCCATACCTCTGAAATACTGCCTGTTCAGTTCCAGACCACCACAATAAAGCAAATGTCACAGTAAAGCAAGTCACACTTTTTTTTTTTTTTTGGTTCCCAGCACATGTAAAAGTGAATATTAACACTACAGTGTATTAAGTGTTTAATAGCCTTGTGTCTAAAAGAGTGTACATCCCTTAATTTAAAAAATACTTAATTGCTAAAAAAAAATGCTAATCATCAACTTAGCCTTTAGCAAGTCATAATCTTTTTGCTGGTGGAGTGTCCTGCCTTGACGTTGGTGGCTGCTGACTGATCAGGGCGGGGGGGGGGGGCTGCTAAAGGTCAGGGTGGCCGTGGCTTTTTCTTTAAACAAGACAACGATGAAGTTTGCCACATCGATTGACTCTACCTTTCATGAACAATGTGATGTTTGAAATCCGTGGTAGAACTTCTTTCAAGATCGGAGCCAATCCTCCCAAACCCTGCTGCTGCTTTATTCACTACATTTATGTAATATTCTAAACCCTTTGTTGTCATTTTAACAGTCTGCACAGTATCTTCACCAGGAATAGATTCCACCTCACGAAACCACTTTCTTTGCTTATGCATAAGATGCAATTTCTTATCCATTCAAGTTTTATCGTGAGATTGCCGCAACTCAGTCCCATCTTCAGGCTCCACTTCCAATATTCATTCTCTTGCTGTTTCCACCACATCTGCAGTTTCTTCCTCTGCTGAAGTCTTGAACCCCTCAGAGTCATCCATGAGGGTTGGAATCAACTTCTTCCAAACTCCTGTTTGTGTTGATATGTTGACCTCTTCCCATGAATCATGATAGTTCTTAATGGCATCTAGAATTATAAATCCTTTCCAGAAGATTTTCAATTTACTTTGCCCAGATCCATAAGATGAATCAACACTTACGGCAGCTATAGCCTTAAGAAATGTATTTCCTTTTTTTTTTTTTTTTTTGCGGTACGCGGGCCTCTCATTGCTGTGGCCTCTCCCGTTGTGGAGCGCAGGCTCAGCGGCCATGGCTCACGGGCCCAGCCGCTCCGCGGCACATGGGATCCTCCCGGACCGGGACACGAGCCCGTGTCCCCTGCATCGGCAGGCGGACTCTCAACCACTGCGCCACCAGGGAAGCCCCAAGAAATGTATTTCTTGAAAGTCAAAATTACTCCTTGATCTATGGGCTGCAGAATGGATGCTGTTAACAGGCTTGTTTTCAACATTAATCTCACTGTCCATCTCCATCAGAGCTCTTGGGAGACCAGATGCATTGTTATTGAGCAGTAATATTTTGAAAAGAATCCGTTTCCTAAGCAGTAGGTCTCAACATTGGGCTGAAAATATTCAGTAAACCATGTTGTAAACAGATGTGCTGTCATTCAGGCTTTGCTTTTCCATTGATAGAGCACAGGCAGAGTAGATTTAGCATAATGTTTAAGGGCTCTAGGAGTTTTTGAAATAGGAAATGAGCCCTGGGTTCAACGTAAAGTCACCAGCTGCATTAGTCCCTAACAAGAGAGTCAGCCTATCCTTTGAAGCTCTGAAGCCAGGCATTGACTTCTCCTCTCTAGCTATGAAAGTCCTAGATGGTGTCTTCTTCCAAGAGAAGGCTATTTCATCTACATTGAAAATCTGTTGTTTAGTGTAGCCACCTTCATGAATTAACTATATCTTCTGGATAACTTGCTGCAGCTTCCACCTCATCACTTGCTGCCTTACCTTGCACTTCGATGTTATGGCGACGGTTTCTTTCCTTAAACCTCATGAACCTACTGGTTCCTCTGCTGGCTTCAAACATTTCTTCTGCAGCTTCCTAACTTCTCTCAACCTTCATTGAATTGAAGAGAGTTAGGACCTTGCTCTGGATCAGACTTTAGCTTAAGGAAATGTTGTGGCTTCCATCCAGACCACTAAAACTTTCTCTATATTGGCAATATGCTGTTTTCCTGTCTTATCATTTGTGTGTTCACTGGAGTCACACTTGATTTCCTTTAAGAACTTTTCCTTTGCATCCACAATGTGGCTAAATATTTGGCATAAGGGGCCTAGCTTTCGGCTGATCTTAGCTTCAGACATGCCTTCCTCAATAAGCTTAATCATTTCTAGCTTTTGATTTAAAATGAGAGATGTGCAAATGTGTCTTTCACTTAGGGGCCATTGTAGGGTTATTAATTGGCCTAATCTCAATATTGTTGTGTCTCAGGGAATAGGGAGTCCAGAGGAGATGTGGAGAGACTGGGAAAAGACAGGTTGTTGGAGCAGTCAGAACACACACAATATTTATCAATTAAGTTCACCGTCTCCCGTGGGAGTGATTTGTGGCACCCCCAAACAATTAGAAAAGTAACATCAAAAACCACTGATCGCAGATCACCATAGTAAATATGGCTTGAAATGTTGTGAGAATTACCAACGTGTGACACAGATACAAGGAGTGGGCAAATGTTGTTGGAAAAAATGGTGCCAATAGACTTGCTTGACACAGGGTTGCCACAGACCTTCAATTTGTAAAAAAAAATGCAATATTTGTGAACCACAATGAAGTGAAGTGCAATAAAATGAGGCCTGCCTGTACAAGTACAAAATAATTTTCAAAATTGGGGAAAATGTTGAAAAAATACAATATAATACAGTAATCTGAGGATACAAATGAATAATGATAGATGTTAACTAGATTATTGTGGTATATACAAATATCAAATCATTATGTTGTACACCTGAAATTAATATAATGTTATATGTCAGTTATACTTCAGTAAAAAATAATAAATCAGTATGGAAAGTTATTCAGTTTAGAATTAAGGTTAATGGCTATAGATTTATTTATATATATAAAGAAAAGCTTTACCTCAGTGCATTGCTTCCTGTTTGAATACCCTCTGACTTTGGCTGATCAGTCACCAATATTTTATAATGTTACTTTCCACCTTCTCATTATAGTACCTACAAAATATAGAAGGTAGGACACTTGGTGTTTAGACATGTTTTGGTCATGAAATTTGAATTAAAGGATTATCATTTGATTTAGTTATTTTTCCCTTGACCCTTGCCGAGTGTGTAGTTTTTATATCCTCTTCAGTGGGGATACCATTCTCTTGCCTTCAGATTTCAAACCTTGGCTGTAAAGTAATCATTCTAACACGTTATTGAGAAACAATCTCTAATTCCCTTGCCTTCTTCTTCCCTTGTGATGTACGATGACTTTACTTATCTGAGGCCCAGGATGGGAACTGAATGTGTGTCCCTCTGTTCTCTTTCCTTCTCTTTTCCTATCTCTCTGCTTCCTTATTTTCCCTTTTGATAGGTTATTCTTGCATTCGTAGTCATTTCTCCTGTAAACAGAGTAGATGAATTTAATAGTGGAGGAAAGTAGTAGGAAGACTGAATGTAGACAGGGTCAAATTCTCCAGTTTACCAGTAGTAATAATATAGTGTGATTCATCTATCTGCTTCTACATCTATGAATTGGTTATAAACAATAGACACAGATCTAAAACTCAACACCTTAACTGAAGTGATTTCAAGGGTGGAATTTAGTATTTAACAATATTGAAAATAAAAGTGTTTTATTACCTAACACATATTTATTTTGTGGATTCAGCTTTGAAGGTATTAGCCTAAGATTACAAGTAACATAATCTATGGCTTGTGATCTTGTTATTATATAGTAATATTAATTTATCTATTTGAACTGGGCTATTAAAGATGTGTGATTTTTGTGACGTTTTACATTAAGGAGAAATAGAGTTAATTCTTCCTCACTCATGATGCTTTTCTTAACACAAGTAATAATTGACTTTTTTAACTAGTCTCCTGTCCTAATTCTCCCAAATGGCATCATCTCAAAAACACATCTTGCCATTAAAAATATCTCCATCCATATTCACTCTTGGTATGTTCTTTTGCAAATATTCGGTTGGATAGATCGAAATCAGCCTTCTCCCTGTATTTTCCTTAACATACTATGTTCAGTTATATTTAAGGGAGACTTTTCTATAAATGGCCCCAAACCAGAAGAGTCCAACAGAGAACAAGAATATTTTAACCTTTTCAGTTCTTTTATTTATTAGAATTCACATCTTTTTGTCAATATGTTGTTCTAAAATACAAAATTAATATCTTAGAGTCTGTGTGAAACATATGCTGGACTGAGTTAAACATTCTGCATGATTACATTACGTTTTTCAGACAAAATATTCTTTGGTACTTGAGAAATAATAGAAGAATTATATTTTGATGAGAAAACAATTTGAAAAAATCACATCAGACCTTTGAGTTTGCTGTTATTTACTGTCAAAGGAACAAATCTCTTGATTTTGTTCAATTAGTTGTATAGGCATTAGCAAGTAACTTAACTTCTCATATCCTACCTAATTCACAGGGTTGTTGAGAGACAAAACAGGTGTATTATTTTAAATTGCAGGTAGACAATGATGATAAAAATTTATTATTGGAAAAACTGAACATAACGAAATGTAAGAATAACTACAAAAAATATTTTAGTATCCACTGTGAATGAGATCTCTGTTAGCTTCCTTCCTTCCTTCCATTGATTAGCTATGTAACTTTACAAATATTGCTTATAAAATAGGGTGGTTTTTTTGTTGTCGTTTGGGTTTTTGTTTTGTGGTACGAGGGCTTCTCACTGCTGTGGCCTCTCCCGTTGCGGAGCACAGGCTCCGCACGCGCAGGCTCAGCGGCCATGGCTCACGGGCCCAGCCTCTCCGCGGCATGTGGGATCTTCCCGGACCGGGGCACGAACCCGTGTCCGCTGCATCGGCAGGCGGACTCTCAACCACTGCGCCACCAGGGAAGCCCTAGGGTTTTTTAAGGTAACTTTTTTAGCATTTGTTGTGAAGTGCCAGAAATTATTAGATCACTTACTCAAAATATTAAAGGAATAGACTTATTCTAAATGGCTTTGGAGTGCAGTTTTCTTCTGTAGATGGTGTGACTCCTTTAAAATGGAAGTTTTGATTTTACTTTGACATTACAAGGAAAGGTTACATTTTAAAATGTTTAGCAAAGCATTTCCTTTAAATTCTAATGCTTCACGATAATTATTTCCTGAACAATGTGACATAAATTCATTTTCAACGGCACTTAATAAAATTATACAAAACAAGGTGGAAAAGCTCTTGTCTTTCAATATCATTATCGCTTAAGTTACAACTTGAATTATTCTGAACCACATATCTTAGCTTCATGAAATTTTATACCTCATAGTCACATTTCTATTCCTTGATAAAATAAGACAGACTTCAAAGAAAATATATAGCAAACAATATACTGCAGAATATGCCTTTGTCGCGTGGTGTGAATCAAAAGAAATGCATATTTATATGTTGGTTTAGTATTCACTTTTCAATTCTGGTTTAAGTTTCTGTTATAAGGAAAATTTATTTTTCTACTTCCTTTTTACTTTTTAAATCTATTTCATATTCTTTCAACCATTATTTAACATCAAACAGGAAATTTTACATTCTCAAACATAACATTCTCCATACTACTCTTCCTTTCTTGTGATGTAAATTTAAGCAACTTATTTATTTATATTTCATCTTAATTATCAATCATGATAAATGAGCAGTCCTCCCTTGGGCAACACAAAGAGATAGCAACACAAGTGTCATACTCTTGTGCCTCTTCATTGTTGTCATTGTAAAAAAATAACAGTGCTCCAACTTAGGGAAAACTAGAACAATTAGAAATCATTATCATTCAGTAACTTTGATAGGAGGTTTACATGTCTAACTGGCATAATCATTTGTAAAGAAATTATGTGCATGCAAAAATGAGAGAGAACTCATTTCTTCTCCCAGAAGGAAATTGCTGGAGTTTTGACTGTGTCTGTCACTCTAACAAGTGTCATGTCTTTTGATTCAAATTCTAGATGGCATTTTCCATTTTACATAGTGTTTAAATAATCTGTTTCTTCCTTCCAGTAAAAAAAATTGGTGTTTTAAAACACTAAAAAAATAGGGCTTCCCTGGTGGCGCAGTGGTTGAGAGTCCGCCTGCTGATGCAGGGGACACGGGTTCATGCCCCGGTTCGGGAATCCGGGAAGATCCCACATAGCTGCGGAGCGGCTGGGCCCACGAGCCATGGCTGCTCAGCCTGCGCGTCCAGAGCCTGTGCTCCGCAACGGGAGAGGCCACAGCAGTGAGAGGCCCGCATACCGCAACAAAAAAACACTAAAAAATAAAATTTATTTAGTACAAAATAGTGTAAGATTCAGCAAGACAGTTGTAGCTTTTTAACTGAATTAGATAATTAATATCAAAAGACTGTCTAAAATCTGCAAAGAGGTAGTAAAGTAGGTAACATTTTTCAAATGGGATAATTGCATTTGTAGTTCATAAATATAATATAAACTCAGGCCTAGATTCTCTAGATTCCTAGTCAGTAGAAATATTTTACAACTCTTGACCTTTATATATTCATCATGTCAATTATCAAAATTTATTCAATACATTTTAAGAAGGATGCCCGTCAAAATGTCCTCTGTCATAGGGGTACAAACTTGAAGACACGCTGTATGTGTCCTAACAGTTATGCTGGCACAGCAAGACTGGTAGGTTCACAGAGCACAGGGTTTTGGGATTTCAGTCATGCCTCGAATGCTGTGATTCTTTTATACACTGGTGTGCATGCACATTTAACGTGTTATTTAGCGAACCAACACCAAGATCTCTGTGCATCTGAGCAAAATGTGTATCTTATAGTTTATTAACCGCTTTCTTCAACATGATGTGTTTCTTTATGTATATGATCCTTCTACAGCACTGCCAGCACCCTGAGGAGCAAACTTGTCCTCCTTTAATCTTGCACATTACATGTTGTTGATAAAGTACTTTGCATTTAATACTGGCAAAGAAAAGTTGCAAAATGCAACTTTAATGAATGTAACCAAGACTCCAATGCAATTGAATTCACTTGTTATGTGCAATATGATGGTCACCCAATGTATTAAAGTCATTTATGATTCCTGTGTTTATTCATAAGAGACTTGAGCTCTTATGTTATGAAATTATTAAGTTTAAGGAGTTAAATATATCATTTATTCCCCAATATTTTATTAGAAAAAAATCACTAATATGGCTTACTGAATATGTGAATAAGTGAAATAAATTGATTATAATTTACATTAGATATAGTTATTTTTATTTAACACAACAGTTAAACATTTGTGTGTATATCTAACCATCTTTCTTTGCAGCCACCCATCCACCCATCCATTTACCTAATTATTGAAATTACTCTAAAAAGACTATGTCCCTATCTTACATACTCATATCCCAACAAGTTCTATTAAATGAATTGAATTAAATGAATTCAGTGGAATCTACAATTAATAGATAATAGCTTTTTAAATTATTACTGCGTTAATCGTAATAATGCACTTTAATTAAAAGTAAAACAAACTACCGAAGTTTCACTGAGTTACAATGAAATGAAATTTCAAAAACCTTTATAGGAAGCCTAAAACTTTTCTTCATTTCTTTTGTAAATTTTCAGTTGTGGAGTTGAGGTCTTGGGGAGAGCCTGGATCAGATAAATGATCAGAATGGTTTCAATAACAGTAAACTGGACTAATGAATCCCTCAACTCCTGCTCCGCCTTCAGGAGTTCCTTTCAGATTAGGCCCATTCTTAAATCGTGGCCTGTTTCCCAGCACTAATTATCTATATGAGGGTACTACTAGAAAATTTTCTCATGTATCACAGGTCTAGTTCTCTTTGGAATAATGATAAATTGGAATTCTGGTGCTAATTAACTTACACGACTCTTTTTAGTTCTTTCCCCATGGCTAATACCTCCTTCTTGGAGACTTTGATGAGGTATGGAAACCTATTTCAGTAATTCAGTAATGACCATCAGCGAGGATGTTTTCATTCATGTGCTGTGTATATATCCCAGTGTTTACTGAATAATCTGTGAAGCCTTCAACCTTAGTCTATAAAATAATATAGGACACGGTATATGGTATAATATGGATTTATAATAGAGCCACAGAAAACAATATTACATGAATCCCAACGGGAGATGATTATTTGGTTTAAAATAACACCGGACTCCAATGTTAGTGTAGTATTTGGGCTGAGTCTTTGAAATCTAGATGATATTTGACATGCGCTAGCCCCAGAAACCACCATCCAGACCGCTGTTATTCTGTCACCACCACCGTACCATCATCACTGCCACCACTATTATGCCATTTGAATACCGAGGTCACTTACAGATCTAGCTTAATATTGAGAAGCCTAATGGCTCCCAGAATCTTAAGAGGGATTACAGATACATGTTGTAGCCCGTGATTTGTAGTCTAAGGACTATCGAAAGATAAGAACAGAAAGAGCATGCAAAATAACCATCTTTCCCAGTTTAGCATCGGATGAGACCTATTCTCTTCAGAGGCAAATGGCATCTTCTGACAAGGTACCTGCTCTGGATAAGAAAAAAGTCTCCATTTTGTTCTGCGTTACTCAGTGTGTAAGCATGCGCATGTTACCCAAATTCTCACCTTAACATCAGAATTAGTAGATTCGATGTGACAAAATTAGACATACTGTACCTATGGAGAGAAAAGATGGACCAGAGTGACTGAGATAAAAAGGTACTGAAAGGTATAATCAAATGACTTCTTTAATGAGTAAGGAATTATAAGGGGTTAGACCAAGGCCAGCTAAATTGTGGAGCTCCGAGAGGTCCTTGTTCAAAAATTATTAAGAATTTTAAGATGGGGATAGCAGAACATTATACCAAGTCAGGGGCCCTTTTGAGTATGGGGCCCTGTGTGATTGCACAGCTCACAAGCCCGGGAAGCAATCCTGAATTAGACTGAGATCACCAAGCCAAGAGCAAGCTCGATTTAGTATAGAAAACCAGGGTCTAGATTTGTTCTCCGAATTTCAGAATAAAGTCTTTTATAAATACTGAAGTAGAAGGGGAAGGCAGTCCAATACGTAGTATGTAGCATAAAATATGGGTGTTTATGAGGAAGATATTCTGATTTTACTCAGATAAAGTTCAGAGTATCTAAGAGTCAAAAGGGGGTTCTCAATATATCCGGGTCACAGAATGCATGTGTGCTAAGACTAGTGTTCCCTCAATCACAAATTTTCTAGTAAAATTTGAACGCAGGGAAAAGCACATTAACAGTCATATAAAGAAAACCAGTAGTTTTTCTAAAATGTCACAGTGACCCTAAGTAGAGGAAACTCTTTCATTGACCAATGTAAGAAAATGTTTTATTTGTTTAGACATCTGGGAGAATGAAGGATTTAACACTTTATTGTTGTTGCCATTGTTTTCTTGAGTAAATCAATAGGCCCATAAAAGTGGTAGAGCTTAATTGGTTGCTTAGGGTGGAAATATTATCAAATTCTAATATGAAGTAAAAACTTGAAAACAGAGGCCCTTGAGAAATTTCAGAGAGCAGGAAATACTCAGAAAGCCTAATTAGCTATTCCACATCTGAGATGCTGTAGCGAAGAAACTATAATAGATATGTGAATGGATTAAATATTTTTCATCCACAACGAAAGCTATTGTGTGAGTAATGGTTAACAATAAGATATTCAACTGAGGCCTTATTGTTATGCATAAAAAGGTCATCAGCTGATCTGTCATTAAGCATAAACCTTACGTAGAGACACTCAACTGAAAGAGATGCAAATGGAAGCAGAATTTCGCCAACCAATGAACAAATGTCCAGTCTGTGAGCAAAGTTGTTTGCAAACAGAAATTTAATTTGGTTTCATTGATTGTATTTTTATTCCATCTTATGGTCATTATAGGAATTCCTAGTATATTTAATTTTCTTGAGGCTGTTTGGAGAATAAACTACAGCCCTAGAAGAAGAAAGCTTTGTTGTGAAATAGAGACCTCCCTGGGAAATAGAACACAGTGATTTTTGTAATGTAATCATTCTAGAAAACAAACTAAGCCCATAAGAGAGGTTACTTTAGTCAATCCTAATTGATATTTCTCAATTTCAGCAGCCGGCAGCCAATTGTTTTCTTTTCAGACTAAGTGTTACTGATGCACCCCTTTTATGTTGCAAATTAAATAAATGCATGCTCCTTCCCATGTTAAAATATGTTAATTATTTCCTTGGGAGTTTAAATGAAACATAAACTGGAGTGGAGTTATAGGGAAAAGGATAGGCAACCAGCAGTGGAAATCAAGGTTCTAAACTTAACCCTTCCCTGAGCAAAATATTTTACTTGGACCAACTCATTTATTTTGTTCTAATGACTTTGTATCATCTCAGAAAATAAGAGTAAAACAAATAGGCAAAACAAGAAACAATGAAGTCGTCCTGTCTCTCACATCTAGCATCTACTATTGTTAAAACCAAATTATTATACAAAGTATTCTATAATAGATACTTTGTATAAGCAGAAGATTCATATTTTGTGTGATCAAATGAACACACATAAAACCAAATAAAACAATCAATCCATACTGTAAAAAGATAAAAAAAAAGAAATGATACTGTTCATCTTCCTTATTAATGTGCTCTTCTTTCTAGGCACTATTATCTACCTTTTCACTTCAGTACATTTTCATCCAATACCCATTCTTTTTTGTTGTTGTTGTTTTTGCGGTACGCAGGCCTCTCACCGTTGTGGCCTCTCCCGTTGCGGAGCACAGGCTCCGGACGCGCAGGCTCAGCGGCCATGGCTCACGGGCCCAGCCGCTCTGCGGCATGTGGGATCTTCCCGGACCGGGGCAGGAACCCGTGTCCCCTGCATCGGCAGGCGGACTCTCAACCACTGCGCCACCAGGGGAGCCCCAATACCCATTCTTTTTCACAGTTTCCTAATCGACTTAAATGTGTTCTTAACAGATGGTTTATCTACTCTACACTTATATTTTATTTAATTTTTGTCTCTTAAGTTTCTTAATTTATCAAAGATTTATATTTTTGGCACCAGCCTTTTTTTTTTTTTTTTTTTTTTTTTACTACACAACTTATCCCATGTATTTTTTTTTCCAGCTTTATTAAGGTATAGTTGACAAATAACAATTGTATGTATTTAAGATGCACAACATGATGGTTTGACATATGTATTAATTGCGAAACGATTAACAGTCATGCTGTTTAACATATTTAGCACCTCATATAATTGGCATTTTGTTGTGTGTATGTGTGATAAGAACACTTAAGATCTACTCTCTTTGCAAATTTCAAGTATACAACACAGTATTATTAACTGTAGTCACCATGATGTACCTTAGATCTCCAGAACTTATTCATCCTGCATAACTGAAACTTTGTGTCCTTAGAACAACATCCCGCCATTAACCCCAATCTCCAGCTCCTAGAAACTGGTATTCTACCCTCTGCTTTTATGCATTCAAATTGTTTTAGATTGCACATCTAATTGAGATCATGAAGTATTTGTCTTTCTGTGCCTGACTTATTTCCCTTGGCATAAAGCCTTCCAGATTCATCCACAATGTCATAAAGGGCAGGATTTCCCTTTTTTAATGCTGAGTAATATTCCAATGTATAAAAATATATACACCACATTTTCTTTATCCATTCTTCTGTCTGTGGACACTTAGGCTGTTTTCATATCTCGTCTATTGTGAATAATGTTGCGATGAACTTGGGATCACAGATAACTCTTGGCAATCATGATTTCATTTCCTTTGGTTATATGAGCAGAAGTGGCACTGCTGGATCACGAGGTAGTGCTATTTTTAATTTTTTGAGAAAACTCTATACTGTTTTCCCAAATGGTTGTACCACTTTACGTTCCCACCAACGAAACACAGGTGTTCCCTTTTGTCCACATCCTCCCCAACCCATTTCCTCCCAGTAAGGCAAGATGAACGTGCAAACTCCTTCCTACTGTTTTGCACCACCTTGTCCCAGGCTCATCTTGTTCTTTCCATGCTGCAGACCAGAATTCAACAGTTTATTCAGACTCAAGTTCTTAACACAGGGGAATATTAGAAGCTGTAATCTGAGTTGTTGACGTTATCATTGCTACTGGGGTAATATTTGTTTGTAGGCCATTTCAGTGAAAGTTTTTAAAATTGTGAATCTATATTAATAGTTTCAATTCAGTTTCATAACACTTAACCTCATTGTGTTTTTTGAACTGTTTCCCCTTGTGTAATATGGTATATTAGAAAGCAGTGGCTAATAGCAAACCCATTGTCTAAATGGCTCTCAAAAGCAAGTATTTATTTCTTGCTCATATTATCAGAGGCTGCAAGTCGGCTGCCGCTCTGTTTGCGTCTTCTGTGCTTACCCAGCTTGGCCTCGAATGTTTTCTGTTTGTAGATCATTGGCTGAAGGGGCTGTCCTGCGTTTAGGATATGGCCAAGGAACATCACATCGCCAGGTCCCAAATCAAAGAGGCTGTGTAATGTGCTTTTCCTACCAGATGATCAGACAAGTCACATGACAAGCAGAGGGGATGATATATAATAGTATTACAAGGAGGGGCAAATAATTGGTATCAATAATTCAGTTGTCTATAGCCTACCTTCTTTGTCACGAACATTTGCTTTCATCTGCACACAGTATGAAGTCCCCAAGTCTTTCCAAGAATTTCATGCAAAGGTGACAAAAGACTTGAATTCCAGGATTCTGTAATCCAAATTATGTCATGATACAGCCTTTTAAAAAAATCTGAATGAAAGACAACTTGCTTATCAGAGATCCCCTTAGATCTTTTCAAAAGGGCCATTGCACTGGATCTTGCTCTTTTGAGGAACATGTTCTGACCTTCCTCTGGCTGTAACTTTTCTCTAAGGACAAGAGATCATGTAGTCAAGGGATGTGCATGCCTGGAACCTATGCTCTCCCTTCTAGTCCACACTTGAGTTACTAGGACCTTTGAATTCCCTATACACATGGCCTTGAGGATATATCCTACATGGTCCTTCCCTCATCTACCCTATTGAGAATCTCCTGTCCCGTCAGCATGTCCCTCCCTAGATCCAGAGGGTAGCCAAGTGACAACAGTGTTTATGAAGAAGTACACGTACAGACTGTTGGCTGCGGTGTCCATAGGTATGTACCCAAGGAGTCTCCTGGTGTAGGACAGGTCTGGAGTTAGAAAGAAGGGGGTAAAGCAAGAACAAAGGGATTTCTCCTCCATCAGCCCATTGGGGAGGGTCTTTAAGAAATTAACAATGCTGACTTCTCTTTCTAGGTCAATATGTATATATATATATATATATATATATATATGTATATATCTATATATATGTGTATATATATGTATATATACATGTATATATATGTATACATATGTGATATATATATATATATATATACACACAAGTATTTTCTTTCAACCTGACATTGGGAATTTATTTTGTAGAAAAGCAACGTGTAGAAAATACCATAAACAGCCCTAGTATGTCTAAAGTACTACATATAAAAATGACAGTTGCTCCTAATGACAACACTGAAGCAGTGAAAGATACACTGACAGATCAGACAAATGTTTTCTAGCAATTAGCTCAGTTTATAAAATTTAAACTCGTATGCATATCATATACGAAGCACCATTTATTTTCTTACTCCATGTGGCACAATTTAAAAGCAGCTCTGTTCATTAGGCACCCAGCATACAGTCGTCCAACATAAACAGGACAACTGAAATGATCTCTGACATGAGAACATATGGAAAGTAGCAGACACATACCAGTCACTGGTCCAGAGCAAATCTGAAATTCCACCAGGAAAACGTGGCAAAGTTTATGTACTGTGATGGTTAATTTTGTGTGTCAACTTATTGGGATGGTAAATGTCCAAATAGTTGGTAAAACTGTCTCTGGGTGTGTCTGTTAGGTGTCTAACTCAAACCCAAAGTTTTAACTCATGATGTTTATTAATAGCAAATAACATTGCAATGAGAGATGTGTGGATAATGTAAAGCATTGCATAAATTATTTAAAACACATATGATATGTTTTAAGTCAGGAAATGTTAGTGATATTGCCAATTCTATTAAAGACACAGATATTATTAATACTTAAATGAAAGTCAATTTATACTTTTAATCTTTGAACTTATCATACAAGTCTGGAAATATAAAGAGACTAGAACTTGGATTGAAAGAAAGAGTACATCATTAGTAGGAAGAAAACTTGCTGAAAATCCAATTTGGCAATATTTTAACGTCTGTTTCCAGAAAGTACAGGTAAACTAGGAAGGATGCTAGAGTGAAAGTCATTTTCATTCTTAGATCTGAAGTTCAAGGAGCAGTCTGACTATACAAGGAAGAAAACATTGGGCAGAAAATTCTTCCTGAGTATTCTGTTGACTATAGTTCTTTGAGTTCACATTTATAAATATTTATCCACATCTTTTAATCCCTGCAGTTTCTGAAATTCTTGACTAGATTCTGTCATGGAAATTCACAGCTCATCCTTTATTTTTGTGTCTGTGTACCTTTTGTGCTTTAAATAAAACAAGAGAGTTGGCAGTTTTAGGCTTACACAGGCATAGTCATAATGGAAGAATAAATGGGACAATCCTTTTTTTCTCCCTGTTATTGTTCATAAGTCTCTACAGAATTTTACTCTTAGGGCAATAGTACCAATCAGTCACAATGCTTTCTAAGTAACATTTGATCACTAATGGGACAAGTAGACCGTGCTAGGTAGGCTCCATAGTTTCATAAGCCAAAGTGATGTGCGAAAAAAAAATGACAGTTTACTTTTAAAATTGTTACTTTATTAAACCGTATTTTGTTCACTCCACTTCTTAACATTTTGAATGATATTTGCAAGCACATTTATAGAATTATCTCCACTCAGTCTTATAAATATGCTCCAAATTTTTCCATCATTTATTTAACTAATATATATAGAGTGTCCACCAGGGCTCAGGTGCCATGATGGCCAGTGACGCTAAAACTGGGAAGAAAAATTACAGTTACTAAAGTTTTAGCGTTTATGAGCTTAAAGTGAATATAGAGATATAAACACTAATCAAAGTATAATGTTGACTATGCTCTCATGTGTAGAAAATATTTTATATCTGTAGAAATTGCTCTTGAAATACAAGCATCAGTCAGAGTGGCTTCTCAGAGGAAAAGCCATCCATGTGTAAGATGAAATTGTAATACATGCTTAGGAGATAGGAAAGAGAAAGTGGTGAGTAAATTTTAGGAGGCTGGAGAAGGCGGCCAGAAAGGATAGTGCCTCCTAAGGAGAAAAGACCCGTGGGATGGGGTACAGAGGGAAAATGAGAGAAAGCAAGAGTGAAATCTATGCAAGGTGCAATTATATGGGAATGTAATATTTGCCATTGTATATGGACATACAAAGAAACTGCAGACTGATGTGTTCAACACCTTCAGGATGAAAACTCTCAGAAAAATAGGGTACAGGAGCACTTTCTCTACTGGATAAGTAGTGCTCACCCCAAAATTCTACAGTTAACATTACACTTCGTGGGCTTCCCTGGTGGCGCAGTGGTTGAGAGCCCGCCTGCTGATGCAGGGGACACGGGTTCGTGCCCCGGTCCGGGAAGATCCCACGTGCCGCGGAGCGGTTGGGCCCGTGAGCCATGGCTGCTGAGCCTGCGCGTCCGGAGCCTGTGCTCCGCAACAGGAGAGGCCGCAACAGTGAGAGGTCCGCATACTGCAAAAAAAAAACCCAAAAACCAACCAAAAAAACCCCATTATACTTCGTGGTGAAAAGCAATTCTTTCTCCTAAGATCAGGAACAAAACAATGTGAGATTTACATCTATTTACTTCTCGTTTAGTAACTGTAAGTGGTATTGTATTTTAATTTTCATTTTCTGTGTGTTTCTATATCTAATCATGAAAATAATTGTTTTTTCTTCATCTACCTCAATAAAGATTGTGGTTATTAAATTTACAAATATTTATTATCAAAGCTTAACCCTGTCACGCAGTAGAAACACCAAGGTGAGGAAAACAGAATGCACCTCTGTCCGTGTGGGATTTACAGTCTCTGGAAAGGGAGGGTCTCTTCCACTTTCACACTTACCATGATTACACACTGCAGCAAGTGAAGAGAGATGGGAAAAAATATAGCAGGGCGATATTATTTGGTTCCTAGGTTCAGGGAATGCTTCCCTGACAAAGTGGTTATTGAGCTGTGATCTAAAGGATATGGAAGACTTCACTGGGCTGGGGATGATGCTTTTCCAGGCGAAGGGAGCTGCATGTGCAAAGTCTTTCAAGGTAGAATGACCACATTACTTTCAAGGAATGGAAAGAGATGTGAAACATGCAATCAACAAAACAAAGGTTATAGGGGTATTAAATGAGGTAAAAGGAGAAGGCAGTTGCCAAATAATGCAGGGCCAAAGAAAAATTCAAATCACTGAAGAATGATTTGGCCACGTTTGTATGTTCTAAAGATCATCCCAGCTGCAGTGTAGATACGGGATTAAAAGCTGATTGAGGATAGAGCAGCGAGGAGAGGTTTCCAATAGTTCCAGTGAGATAATAGTAACTTGTTCTCTGTAATAGGGGTAGAGACACATTACCGATATAAAATTACTAGGACTTGGTGACAAGTTTTACATGAAAGTTAAAGCAGTGCCGTAGTCAAGCTTTTATTCTACCTTGTCCAGCTCTAGACTTGGAATATGTTTCCTGGATACAGCAAATGCAGAAGGAGTGTGTGTCTGTACTGGATGCCACTGGAAATTCTACATAGTTTCATCAATGAGTCTGAATCCCAGAGAAAGATGGTCTCTAGAGATAGAGTGGTGAACCATCCACCAGTATTTGGCAACTGAACTAGTTGAACTGAACTAGTTCATTGGAAGTTATTACAGGATGAAAAGAAAGAGGAAACCTGGGTCTTCGATTTCAGGGAGGTGAGCAACAAAAGATGCTGAGACACTTTAGACAAGAAATAAAACATACTGATTATAAGAGCGTTGTGTTATAGAAGAGTATAGAAAATTCTTTCAAAATATAAATTGGTTAAAAATGTATATCAATTGTTAGATTATAATTCGTTACGTATAGTTAGGTATAAATTAGTTATATGTGTGTGTGTCTGTGTGTGTGGTGTGTAGTATGTGGTGTGTATAAAATCCACATTTAACTTACTAAGCAATGACTTCTTTTTTTTCCCCACACATTCTCTTTGACCTTTATAAACCACTAGGGGCTCATGTTGTCCATTGCTTTGTGGACCATATGAGGAATAATGTGAAGTTCATAAAAACAGCAACATTGGCTTGAGAATTGACCAAACATTGAGAAAAGAAGGTAATAACTTTGAAAGACCCCGGCCTCCCCCTTTCTTGCTGCCTTGTTGTTGGCATACTCTGCCCAAGTCCATATGCGTCTAGCAATACTTTTGACAAACAAAGATAAAACAAGAAAAGTTTTCTCTGACAGGTAGGAAGATATATCGCCAATCCACAGTAATAAGAAGATTAGTATTGGCATGAGTACAAACAAATAGATGAAAGGGCTGAGTAGAAGTCAGGGAGAAAACATAAATACTTGGAAATTTAATGTGCAATGCATTTAGTTCCATAAATCAATGGGGAAAACGCAGAGTGGTAGATGGAGAAGGATGGAAATCATTCCCTGTCTAATCCTGACTGCATGGGTGGAGTCTCCATGTGTTTAAAACCAAAATGTGAAAGATGAACTTGTAAATGTAATAGAAAAAAATTGAAGAAAATATCTTTTTGAGCCTAGTGGGGGAAATAACATCTTAAACCTTTAAAGTCACAAAGCATATGGCAAAAGTTGATGAGTATGATTAAAGCAAAGTCAGTGAAGGATATAGAAATGATAAAAGATGACCATACCCCCAAAACGGCTACATGCAATACTTTAGCAAGAGTAAGTGCAAACCAAATATATGCGTTAAACATATTAGAACGTTAAGTACGGGTAAGGCAAATTTTCAGCCCATTTCTTAACTTGCCACTAGCCTTCTCAGAAATGTATCCTAGTTCGGACAATGAGTTATATAGTCCACTACCTATGGCTGAAGAAAGGGAAATAGATTGGTATACGGGGATAAAAGAAGAAAAATACATGTCTAATGGTAAGCTGGAAAATGATTCATAGCCTCCTCTCTGCAAAAATATATTCGCACAGGCATATATATTTATTGTAAATTTTACTGATATAAAGGATATCTATATCACCTAATTTAACGAGAATAATAAAATGTGAAATACTATTTATTATAAATTTCAGATACCCAAATGGAGTCTCAAAGTATGCTTTTGTTGATTTCGACAAAGTCCTTATATTCACAGCCAAACTGGTTTGCAATTAAATCATTATTTGACAAATGCAGTTACTTCCCACTTCATGAACTCTTTTTCCAATGTATTTGTCATTAAATTTGACGGAGAACCTACTGTTAAGCGATCCCTTCCCCAGTGCAGAGTTCATTCATTGAATGAAACTGCCTTCAGCTCTGCATTTGTTGGGATTTCACGTTTATCAATGATGTGAGCAACGTCTTGGCTGACACTTAACAGTTTCAAACACTGGAGGAGTGATCTCTCTTTTTTTGTGCTATTCACAATGTAGCAGTTATAGACGCTACATATTTTTAAGTTTGTCCTACATTCCTAACATTTTCTCCATCACATTCCATCTAAACAATAAATCAGAAAGTCAATCAAGCCCTGATTTACGGCATTTTCCAGTTCCCATGCTGTGTTTCCACCGTGGCTAATTCCAAGCAACCAACATGATGTTAGTGAACAAGGAATTAAGAGTGGCACGTGGAGTATCATGTTTCCACCATACAGATGCTACAGACAGAAATAAATCAAACAACAGAGAAGTTAAGAAAATATAGTAAAACAAGTAGGAAGTGATACGTTTTGAATATATATTACATTGTTTTAATATAACTTATTTAATTGCAAACTTATACATTTTAATTTTAATTCTGGCTATGTGTAACAGCTCAAAGCTTCCTGGAAAAAAACTTTTTTTTTTTTTTGCGGTAAGATTATACTTTATTCTATTTGCAAATTGAATGAGAGAAATGACCTTTTGTAGTCTGGACTCAGCCACAAGCAGACATGGGCACAGCCCGACTGACTGCCTAGCTTAGAGTCCCGGGGAATAGTGCAGTGGTTCTAAGTCCTGACCTTAAGAATGACCCGGGGAGCTTTTATAGAATATTGAAGTCCAGGCCTCACTCCAAACCAATTAAATCAGAATCTCTGGGAGTAGGCTGGCTTCCTCATTTAAAATACTTCTCAGTTGATTATAATATTTGGCCAAGGGTTGAACACGTCGTGCAGGTTCTTTGGTGAATTCAGGTTCTACTAATTCGATTATCTACCCCTCTGGTAGATTTTTTTTTAAGTTTTACTTTTTAAAAAAAGTTTTGTTGGGGTATAGTTGTTTTACAATGTTATGCTAGTTTCAGGTATACAGCAAAGTGAATCTGTTATACATATACATATAACCATTCTTTTTAATATTGTTTTCCCATAGAGGCCATTACAGAGTATTAGGTAGAGTTCCCTGTGCTGTATAGTAGATCCTAATTAGTTATCTGTTTTATATATAGTTGTGTATATATGTCAATCCCAATCTTCCAATTTATCCCTCACCCCCTTGTAACCATAAGTTTATTTTCTACATCTGTAACTCTGTTTTGTAGATAAGTTCCTTTGTACCCTTTTTTTAGATTCCACATATAAGTGATATCATATGATAGCTATCTTTCTCTGTCTGGCTTTCTTCACTCAGTTTGACAATTTCTAAGTCCATCCACGTTGCTGAAAATGGCATTATTTTGTTCTTTTTTATGGCTGAGTAATATTCCATTGTATATATGTATCACATCTTCTTTGTCCATTTCTCTGTTGATGGACATTTAGGTTGCTTCCATGTCCAAGCTATTGTAAATAGTGCTGCAATGAACATTGGGGAGCATGTATCTTTTCGAATTACGGTTTTCTCTGGACACATGCCCAGGACTGGGATTTCTGGATCATATGGTAACTGTAATTTTAAAAACTTCCTGAAAATTTAACAATCAGTTTCCGTGAGGGGGTTTGAGCCACCTCTGTCAACACTGATGGGTACTAATACATACATAAAACAAACCTTCTGACTGTCCCTGCATTTCCAGTTCGGCGTAATGGGGCCTGACAAGACTTCTTTGTATCATCCCATCAAAGCTCACACTCTTTTATTTTTTTTATTTTTATTTTTATTTTTTTTTGCGGTACGCGGGCCTCTCACTGCTGTGGCCTCTCCCGTTGCGGAGCACAGGCTCCGGACGCGCAGGCTCAGCGGCCATGGCTCACAGGCCCAGCTGCTCCGCGACATGTGGGATCTTCCCGGACCGGGGCACGAACCCGTGTCCCCTGCGTCGGCAGGTGGACTCTCAACCACTGCGCCACCAGGGAAGCCCCGTGATTATAATTTTTTTTCCCTTTTTCCTTCCATCACATCACCTTCCATTGTAAGTATACAAGTAGAGATGCTGACAGCACCAAACACCTAAGAAATAAACAGGCTGCACTGCATGTGCAGGACCTTTTCTGTCACCATCCAGAGAGAGGGCAGGAGGTGAGACAGCAGCACATAGGTCTCGCTTTCTCCAAGATGCAGCTTCTAAAACTCCAGTGAGAAATAAAACACAGCAAAGGTGCCACTTCCTGCTGCGTGGTCTTGAATGAAAGATGGTCATTTACATAGTCATTTTCTGCAGCTCATTCCAGATTTAAAGTGCCATTTTCAGTAAAATTCTATTTAAATCAACATTTCCTGATCTACCCTACAGCTGATTCTGAGGAGCCTGTGGCTTATGAATTGTATTTGCTCTCAATCTCTTCCTCCCTTTGCCAGTAGAATCTGACCAGCATAATATGGGAGCTAGTTCTGGGTTAAACTGAACATTTCTCACCATTTTAGGAATATGTTATAGTAAGTTATTTCTGCCTCTGCTCTGACACATTTACCATATATTCTGTCAAATTTAATTAACTAGAATTCCCTTTCAAGGTCACAAGTACGTCCCTCACCCATCTTCAACCATTGCAGGTTTCTCACCAGACAAAATTATTGCTACTTGGAGGACTCCCCTGGTACTGCCATGAATGCTACTATTTTCTCAGGGGGGCCTAAACATGATCCACAGAAAATGTGACACGGAATCGATTTATAGATAAATACACATACTGCATGTGTTCCTCATCTTACCTAAATTTTGAGAGAACTAAAATGACATCATTTATGGTTACGTAAATATAAATTTGAAATAAGAGTAGCTTTTTACTTACATTCTTAAGTTTATTTTTTTACAAAAGGCTTAAATTTGTTATAAGAAATTAGGACAATAAAATTACATAAAATTATGGAACCCACCTGTCCAGCGGTAAGCCCTATTAATACACACGTCTTTTCAGACCTTCTGTAACATATACACATGCCTGTGCGCACATATTTTACAAAAATTGTTGATATAATATTGTTATGCAAATTTGTTCTTTAATTTCAACACTATAACATAGTCAGCTTTGCATACCAGGCATAGAAAATGAACCTAATTATTTTTAATAGTTTTATAAGTATTCCATGGCACAATTTTTTTCCCTCTTTTAACATATGTAAGAAAGAAACCAAACACATGAGCAGTTATTAACAATCCTAAATATTCTGTACTCTGCCTGCATTTCTAAAAACCTCTTAAGTCAATGTTGATGATAGACTTTTTACCAAAAGGTTCTTTTTTGGTGGATAGCACCCCACTGACACTGAAGAAAGATGCTTCAGCTGAAGTTGTTGCTGTCTTCCTTAACTCACAGTTGATGAATGGACTTGAAACCCTGTGAGTCTCTCTGAGAATGGGATAACCTCAGGGATGATAGCCGTTATTCTTTGATTTTGTGAGTTTTTTTTTTTCTTGTATTAAAAAATTTCAAAAATATCCAGTTATTCAAACACTACTTTAAAAAGAGTATATTTGACTCAAACAATATTTAGATAAGTATATAATGTCCTTTTTAATTCCTATCAGTGAACATTATATGATTTACATGAGTGAAGATCAAGAATAAGAATTCATGATGTCCTATGTAACAATCTGTTTCTAGTCCCGTTTGTGTCAACTTAAGCTAGTTCCTTGCTACTGCAAGAAAAGGGAAGTTTTATGCCAGAGAAAGGCAAAGCTGCTACCTAGAACTTGGGGACATCCTAATATTTAGATGACTGTATTCTTTGAGGAAGAAAAAAATGAATTATTCTTTTTTGTTGAAGTATAGCTGATTTTCAATACTGTGTTAGTTTCAGGTATATGGCAAAGTGATTCAGTCATACGTGTGTGTGTGTGTGTGTATACTCTTTTTTTCAGGTTCTTTTCCATTATAGGTTATTACAAGATATTGAATATAGTTCCCTGTGCTATACAGTAAATCTGTTTTGTTTATCTGTTTTATACATGATAATGTGTATCTGTTAATCTCATGCTCCTAGTTTATTTCTCCCCCTCCCCTTTCCCCTTTGGTATCCATAATTTTATTTTCTTTGTCCGTGAGACTTTTTCTGTTTCATACATAAGTTCATTTGTATTATTTTTTAGATTCCACATGTAAGTGATACCATATAATATTTGTCTTTGAATTACTTCACTTAGTATGATAATCTCTGTGTCTATCCCTGTTGCTGCAAATGGCATTATTTCATTCTTTTTCATGGCTGAGTAATATTCCATTGTGTATATGCCACATCTTCTTCATCCATTCACCTGTCAGTGAACATTTAGGTTGCTTTCGTGTCTTGGCTATTGTAAATAGTGCTGCAGTAAACACTGGGGTGCGTGTATCTTTTCAAATTAGAGTTTTCTCCAGATATATGCCCAGGAGTGGGATTGTTGGATTATATGGTAACTCTATTTTTTATTTTTTTTAATTAATTAATTTATTTATTTTTGGCTGCATTGGGTCTTCATTGCTGCACATGGGCTCTCTATAGCTGTGGCGAGCAGCGACTACTCTTCGTTGTGGTGTGCGGGCTTCTCATTGAAGCGGCTTCTCTTGTTGCGGAGCACGGGCTGTAGGTGCACGGGCTCCAGTAGTTGTGGCTCGTGGGCTCTGGAGCACAGCCTCAGTAGTTGTGGTGCGTGGGCTTAGTTGCTCCATGGCATGTGGGATCTTGGCGGACCAGGGCACGAACCCATGTCCCCTGCATTGGCAGGCGGATTCTTAACCACTGCGCCACCAGGGAAGTCCCTCTATTTTTTATTTTTTAAGGAACCTCCATACTGTTTTCCATGGTGTCCGCACCAATTTACAAAAAGGAATTATTCTTGTGAGGTTTCTGTGAGTATTTTGACAGTGTGGACAGATCTTAGTGGCAGTATCAGAAAATTTTAACAGCAGAAGGATGGAAATAGCATACAATAATAATAACAAGAATAATGCAGTAGTAGCCGTAATCCTAAAAATAAGGTACTGAGGAGAAAGAGCTACACATGGAACCTTCCTCAGGCCCAGCATGCATTTGACAGTGTGTGGTTCTTTTCAGGACACTGGCTGGTTTTGTTCCTTTGCTTTCGGCAGTGTCAGCGTGTTGAAATGATTTGTGAGTAGGGCGGAGTGAGGTAGCTCCAGAGTTGGCCTGTAGGGGGCCTCAGCGACCACCTCTGTGAAGCTTCTTTTGAAAAGAAGTGACCTGACTGGTACCTTAGTGTGTCCTCTCTTGGCTTCTTACAGGCTTCCTCAGTCTGGAGAAAGTGAGCTCTGTGATGACTGGAAAGGGCTCAGAACATGCCACCCCAAAATATGCTTCTCTGACGTGTTGACTATTTCGAGTCAAAGGCACTTGGAAAACAGAAGATACAAGGAAAACACTCTAACTTTCCTTCTTAAAAGCAGGAGACGAAATTCCCTACTAAAAATGTCCTCCCTCTATGAGGACAGTGACGTTCTTCTCATCAAGGATGGGAAGTTGAGACTGAGAGGATTCTATACGGACGGACCTTGTTAAAACAACCCTTATCTTCCTGTAGCTCCCACAGAGCTGAGTCGCTTTCCCACAGTCTACCTCTTCTCTTCAACCTAACGTGAGAGCAAGCACATCTCCCCATTTTTGGGGGTCTTCATTGCATGTGAGGGCTCCCGTGTCACGTAAAACTTGTATGAAATAAATCTGCGTGCTTTTACCTCTTGATCGGTCTTATGTCAGTTTAGTTCTCAAGCTCAGCCAAAAAGAACCCTGGGGAGGGGATAAAGGTAAACATTTGCCTCGCCTAAGGCTCACCCCACTCAACGCCCCGCACTCCACAACTGACTTCATCTTCCACATTCTCCTCTACGTGCCTGAGACCGTCGGGTCCTCCAAGTCACCTCCCGATTGTTTAGTGCTATGGATACCAAGACTGGGCAAAAAAGCGCAGGTGCTTGGAGCGGAAGGGCTTGGTGAAAGAGGCTGTCTGTCTTCGTAATTCAAAGCCGAAAAGGGGGAATACATCTGAAAACCTGGGATGAGGAATGAGAGTTTTCTATTGTGTTTTGGAGGCTGAGAGGCTAAAAAAACTGTGGAGTGAAGACTCTGGAGGAAATAGAGCACAGTTGTCAATGAGATTGATGTATTAGATTCTACTTAATATACTTAAATTATCAGTTGTGTCAAAATGCGCTTTTTTCAGTGTAAATTTATTTTGTGGAATATAACTGACGTATAGCGTTGTGTGAGTTTAAGGCACACGGTGCATTGACTTGATACATTCATACCTTGCAGCGTGATTACCACAGTAGCATTAGCTAACAGCTCCATCATGTCCCATAATTATCATTCCTTTTATGTAGTGAGCACATTTAAGATCCAGTCTCTTAGCCACTTTGAAGTCTATGATACGGTATTAACTGTGATCACAGAACTGTCCATGAGGTCTCCTAGAGACTGTCATACAGAGTGAAGTCAGAAAGGGAAAAACAAATACCATATGCTGACACATATATATGGAATCTAACTGCAAGATTGTACCCTTTGATCTTTTTAAAATGTGACCTAGCTCCTGTAGTCAACCACCTGATCTGACGCTTCAATAAGGTTATTTTCTTAAACAATAACACCAGTGTGCTAGAAATGCTTGGCATTGAGATCTCTTCCTATGCAGCCCATGTGCTCTACATCTGTGAGGAAGGCTGGGAATTTCTGTCTGGTTTAATTATAGGAGGGAAGGAGATTTTAGTCTGTCTGAAAATTCAAACTTTTGAAATGAATTAAAACCCAGAAAAAGGAATCCATTTTCAGAGGAATCTGAAGATGCATTTCTTTTTTTTTTTTTTTTTCTTTTTGCGGTACGCGGGCCTCTCACCGCTATGGCCTCTCCCGCTGCGGAGCACAGGCTCCAGACGCGCAGCCCCAGCGGCCACGGCCCGCAGGCCCAGCCGCTCCGCGGCATGCGGGATCCTCCCGGACCAGGGCACGAACCCGCGTCCCCTGCATCGTCAGGCGGACTCTCAACCACTGCGCCACCAGGGAAGCCCGATGCATTTCTTTAATATCGCTTATGGAGATAAGGCATGTAAGGAGCTCACAGTATTGCCATTTATCTGGGTGCTGGAGAGAAGTCCTAAAAAAGGCCCTAGTCAGGAATGAGGTGAAAATAAAATGCTAAAGTTTCATGCTTGGGAAAGAACACTCTGTTGGAAGCTTCCTGGCTGTTAAAGATCTAGAAAGGTTCATTTGAAACTGGAGCTGAAGCTGACAGGGGGAAGGAGGAAGGTCTGGAGTCAGTGAGCTTGAAGACGCATGATAAACAGTGGTGAGAATAGTGAAGTGAACCATGATGGCAGCCCCGAATGACTAACATGGGAGCGGTGATCTTTTTAATGCAGCTTTAGTGAAGGCAATAGGAAACGCACTCAGGAAAACTCTGCTAAGCAATATTCAGGTGGCTGAAGGGAGACAAAGAGTACAGGGGAGGAAAGGAACATGAGAAAAGGAAAGGAAAGGATAGAAGGAGCCCTGCCCACCCTCACCCCATACAAACAAGAGTTTATTCTGTCCGGAGGATTTGTGGTTTTGTTGATGTGGTTTGTAGAGTTGTTTGGGTTTTTTTTTTTTTTGGAGCAAGCTGAATTGGAGCAGCTGGGGTTTCCAGAAGCCTCAGTAGAACTGCAGGCCACAGATTGAGAAAACCCAGAAAGATCAAGCCCCCTCAGCTGTTCCGGGTAATGCATGTGCAAACAAGCCTAGAACAGGAGGAGGAAAGGGGATTTGAGTCTTACCTACTTGTCTCTGAATTAGTAAGTCCTATTTCTCATTGGATCTGTTAAGAAAACCTGTGTGCGCTATTGCTGCTGTAACAAGTGACTGCACGCTTGGTAGCTTACGAGGCGCAAATTAATTGTCTTACAATTCCAGAGGTCAGAAGTTTCACGTGGGTCTCGGGGATTGAAATATACGCTCTTAGGCAGAGCTGCTTCCTTTCCGTAGTCTCTGGGAAAATCTGTTTCCTTGCCTTTTCCGCCTTCTAGAGGCCTGTGACTTTCCTGGACCCACGGTTCCTCCTTTCACTCACAGCCAGCAAGGCTGCGTTTCTCTGACTGTTCATTCACAGCAGCATCTCCTATGACCCTCCCTCATCGGGAACAGTTTCTTTAAATGTGATGAAATTGGGCCCACGTGGATAATTCAAATAATTTTATATTTGTTATGTTGATCAGGGATCCTCAGCATCCTTCATCTCGATCACATCTGCAAAGCCTACTTTATACGGGCAGACCTCGTTTTATTGCACTTTGCTTTATTGTGCTTTGCAGATACTGTATGGTGCTTTTGTTTTGTTTTGTTTTGTTTTTTTGTACAAATTAAAGATTTGTGGCAACACTGCACTGAGCAAGGCTGGGGTACCATTTTTTCCAACAGCATTTGCTCACTTTGTGTCTCTGTGTCACATTTCATTACTTCTCACAACATTTCAAACTTTTTCATTTTTATTATATTTGTTATGTTGATCCGGGATCCGTGATCTTTGATGTTACTACTACTCCTCTCTGAAGGCACAGGTGATGGTTAGCATTTTTTAGCAATGAAGTATTTTTTAATTAAGGTATGTATGTTTTAGTATTTTTTAGACTTAAGGTTATTGCACACATAGCAGACTACAGTATGGCATAAACATAACTTTTACATGCAGTGAGAAACCAAAAAATATTACTTTTTACTTTATTAAGTAAAACATTTTTCTTTTAATTAAAAATTTATTTTTTACTTTATTATTTACTTTATTAATTTATTACTTTATTGCAGTGGTCTGGAACAGAACCCGCAATATCTCTGAGGTCTGCCTGTAATACAATATATTTACTGTTTCTTGAGAATAGGACCGAACCTTTTGGGGGTGGGAGGACAGATGTTATTCCGTCTACCACACTTTGTAAAAATAACTTTTCTTCCCCATCTGTTAAATGAATGAGGAGTAAATGACATTATTACATATTGCTGTACCTGATCAACGTCTTGATGCATGAAAGACTTTATGTGTTTCCAAACAGTCACGTTTTATAACAAACATGCAAGCACTCTGGGAATTACAGACACAATAATAGGATCAAGAGCAATTGGCCTCTGTAGCCACAAGTATGTGTTTCATGCACAATTAGGTGAATAAATTTCTACTCTGAGTCTATGAAGTACGCAGTCCAGAAATGGAAGTCGGCAGTGACTTTCATTTCCATCAGTTTAGTAACGTGTCTTCATCTTTCTTGCATGGAGCACACTTCTAGGTGAGCAGCCACATGACATAGTGTGCTCATTCTTACCACCCTGCCCAGATGATTAAGCCTCAGAGTAGAATTTAAAGTCAATGTCATCTCCTTTATTCTGCCCTTATTCTCGGAGCAGAAGGCTTAAATGTTTAGATGCATAACTTTCTTGATAGTGTAGCACCTGTTTATCTTATTTGCAGATAAAATAATGATTTGAGGACTCTGACAGTTGGAGAGTTCAGTGGGGCAAGCAGCATCTTTTCAACTGTCTGTGGCTAAAGTATCAGTGTTACGTGGTGGAGAGAGATTTCTTGGAGGTCAGAGAAATTCTGGATAAAATCCCTGTTGTAACAACAGCAAAAACAAATCTGTGACTCTTGACGGCTCTAGCCAAGCTCATGATTCGAGGTATAAAACCTGAAGTGGTACCACGAACCTGAGATTGAGAAATTGGAGTAACACTGGGGTCATTATTCTCCACTTGAATCAGCAGCTTTTGTGCAGTATAGGTGTGCATGTGTTTATGGAGAAATTAATTAAATGGAATCAACAAAAATAATAAAACTTCTCTTCCTCATTAGCAATTAAAAGATGCTGATTTGGGCAAACACTCATCACCGTTCTGTGGTCACCATAACAATTTTTGTTCCTTCATTGGCATAGCAGTTCTATAAAACAGGAAGACTGTGTGTATAACTTGGGCATGTGTACTGAGGAAACATGAAAATACATTTGAATCTATTTAATTAAGCAAATGCTATTTTTAAAAACTTGAAACAAAGTATTTTTTCCTTTAGAATTCAAAGTCATTTGTCCAGGTTTTCAGAAATAAGAAGAGAAGTCATATTTATTCCTGTGAGTTGGAAAACAGTGACCTTCATTGAGATTTCCAACAATGATAAAGTACTTAGAGCAAAAAGAGATTGGGGCCCACTGTTTCCAATTTGTAACTGAAAAAACCCCTGATTTGTTTCATAGAGTTCATGGTTTTGAACACTAAAACCAATTCTCAATTTCTCTGGAAAATGCATGCCCTTGTGAGTTCCTGTATTTGGGAAGGTATGCCAATAAAAAATAATGGAAAGCAGTATCTTTCAGTCATGTTTTGAATGCAGTGAAACTAAGGGTGTTAAACAGAAATCTGAGATATAAAGAAGAAGGCCTCAAGGCAAAAGGAGAGAGGTTAGAATTTATTCATCATATATCCCTACATTGTAGCTTATAGCTATATATTTTTAATAGAATGTGCCAGAAAAATAAAATTTGGAATAATAAGTATTAATAGCTCATCTCCTACAATTTTAGGAAAGTTACGGTTGAACTTGTGTTGCAAAACCCTTCACATGTAATTATATTTATGTTACATATCTAAGTTATTAAGTACATTTTTACTATTATAAGTTCTCCAGCACAATATACTACTTATAATCAGAACATTGCAAAAGGAGTCATGTAGAGAGTGAGATTCGGAAATAGTCCTAGAATCCAGCCTGGCCTCATATTTTCACTGGCCTTGAAGAATTTATTATTCTCCCAGTATCTCAGTATTCTCTGTGGAAATAAATATAGTCATATCCATATCTCACATATGTGGTGATTAAATAAACTAAATGTGCATGGAAATGCCCAGAAAATAGGCAGTCAGAAATTACTTATTTTCAAAATTGAGTTTCATTAAACC
Source organism: Delphinapterus leucas (assembly GCF_059928025.1). Classification (NCBI taxonomy): domain Eukaryota; kingdom Metazoa; phylum Chordata; class Mammalia; order Artiodactyla; family Monodontidae; genus Delphinapterus; species Delphinapterus leucas. Next base: position 83,370,173 of record NC_143142.1, read on the forward strand.
AGCAATGAGATACCACTACACACTTATTAGAATGACCAAACTCTGGAACACCAACACCACCAAACGCTGGTGAGAATATAGAGCAACAGGAAATCCCATTCACTGCTGATGGGAATAGAAACTGGTGCGGCCACTCTGGAAAAGTGTTTGCTGGTTTCTTACAAAATTAAACGTATTCTTTCAGTAAGATCCAACAGTCATTCTCCTTTGAATTTACTCAAAGGAGTTTAAAACTTATGTCCACACATAAAAATGAAAAGATAGATTTAGACCACATTTAATCAGTTTAGATTATGAATATTCAGGAAGTTACTTTTTAATTGAAGTGTAGTTGATTTACAACCTTGTGCCAGTGGAAGTTACTTTATAATGAAAATATGACTAATTTTGTTGTTGTTTAAGAATAATTAGTCAAACTGGAGATGCTAGAAGGATTGAGTGAAGTAAAATATTTGAATGAAAAGACCAATTAAATAGTCAAAAAAAACGTACATCCACACAAAAACTGGAACATTGATGTTTATAGCAACTTTATTTATAATTGCAAAAACTTGGAAGCAACCAAGATGTCCTTCAGTAGGTGAATGGACTGATATAGTGTGGTACATCCAGACCATGGAATATTATTCAGCACTAAAAAGAAATGAGCCACCAAGTCATAAAAAGACATGGAGGAACCGTAAATGCATATCACTGAGTGAAAGAAGCCAGTGTGAGATGGCTACATGCTATATGATTCCAAATATATGACATTCTGGAAAAGGTAAACTACAGAGACAATAAAATGATCAGTGATTTCCAAGGGCTGGTGGGAGGGGGAATGAAGAGGTGGAGGACAGAGGACTTTTAGGGCAGAGAAAATAATCTCTATGATACTATCATGATGAAAGCATGACATTATACATTTGTCCAAACTCATAGAATATACAGCGCTGAGAATGAATCCTAAAGTAAACTGTGGACTTATAGGTGATTATGATGTGTCAGTGTAGGTTCATCAGTTGTAACAAATGTCCCATTCTGGGGGGGGGGGAGGCTGTTGAGAAAGGGGTAGTCTATGCATGTGTGTGAGCAGGGGCTTTAAGGGAACTCTCTGTTCCTTTCTCTCAATGTTGCTGTGGACCTAAAACTGCTCCCCGAAAGAGTCTTCAAAAATTGAATGTCACAAGAATATTACCTCTCTAAAATTTCAAAATTAAACGATAGTATATTTTTGATAAGAGATTATACACACATATATACAAACACATACACATGTCATTTATCCCAAAATTAAGAATTCATGTTAAGTTGGATAATTTGTGAATGTTGATTTTCTTTATTTTAATGAATATGTCAAATTATCCATATACTTCACCCTGAAACATCTATTAGTAGTAAAATATTACAATAAAAACATAACACATTTTCTAGATTACATAGATGAGTTTTAATTCGCATATTTTAAATGTGAATTAACTCATATTTTCTAATTATGCATACAAAAGGGATACGTGTATTTCTCCATTCACGGGTATATTATTTCTGACTGTGTTTTTACAGTGCGTGCACTGTGGTTTAAGTGATGCACCAGCATGTTGTTTTATCCTTTCGCTCTTCTGTTCTTTCCTTTTCTCAGTGAAACACTGAATTCTAAATGACCACCTGTCTAAAGAGCTTATGATGCAGATAGGACTGATTTATTTACAAGGCACATCTTGGCAAACATTCTTAGATCTCGCCGGCAGTCTCAGGAAAACCAGACGCGCTCTCATCGTTCATAGGATCAAACGAAAGTACTTCACATCACTTTTTGTCATCAGCCAGGAGCATATAAAGTATTTAAACTATCTGAAAGAGGCTGAAACCGTGCTTTCTCGACTACTTTGGGCACTAACCCATGCATGTGGCTAACATAGAAGGTTAGAACGGCAACCCCCGTCTATCTATAAGCCCCAAGAAAGTAGATCACCATCATCTTAAATAAGGAATTTGCCTTATGTAGCACTTGTACAGAGACACACTGACACACAGAGACAATGACAAACAGACATGTGGCTATGCGGTGAGATCACGAAGAATTTATTGAACTCACTTCTGTGGAATAAACATCTTTTTAAAGGAAAATGATACTACACTGATGTTAGTCATATAAAGGACATTTTAAAACTGTTATGCTTTGACCAAACATTTGGACTCAGATAAAAAGGAATGCCACAGCAATAGTCATTTTGTGTTTTGAGTCATTTCTATGCTGTTCAGATCTTCCTGGACTTACAATGGCGTTACATCTTGATAAACCCATTGTAAGTTGAAAATATCATTCATTGAAGATGTATATTTAATACTGAACATCATAGCTTAGCCTAGCCTACCGTAAACATGCTCAGAACATGTACATTAGCCTACGTTTGGGCAAAGTCATCTAACACAAAGCCTATTTAATAATAGTGTTGAATAGCTCATGTAATGTATTGAATACTGTACTGAAAGTGAAAAACAGAATGATTGTACGTGTATGGGGTGCTTACCCTCGTGGTCACATGCTGACGGGGAGCTGAGGCTCACTGCTCTGCCCAGCTTCATGAGAGAGGATCTTACAGCATATCGCCAGCCCAGGAAAATATCCAAATTCAAAATAAGGTTTCCAGTGAATGTATAGCCCTTTCGCACCATCATAAGTGGAAAAAAATCATACGCTGAACCATCATAAGGCAGGGAGAGTCTGTGTACAAATATGGTACCTGGACTTTCTTTTACAAAGAAACAGAACATGGCAATATTCAGATACTAAATATATTTTGTTTTAAAATATACACTGTTTTAAGGTGGTTCTATAATATTCAGTGATGCTATCAGTATTGTCAAAGACCCAACTAGGCAAAGTAGATTAGCTGATAAAAGGAAAATAACTCAGCTTCTCATCTCTGTTCTGATCTAAAGGCTTCTAGTGGTGAAGGATCAAAAAACAAAAAAGTCGTGGTGTGATGGCCAGATCTGCAGGAGATTGTAAGAGGGCTGGGTGGAGTGCTGAGCCATCCTGTAACCAGTTCAGATGATGTATTCAACCCTAAGTATGCAATGAAATAAAAACAAATCAGTCGACCAAAAATGTTTAGGCAACAGTAGCTGAGTTGATCCAAGAGGAATTGATTAACAATACATTTCTTACCAACCATGTCCCACTGATGGAAGAAAGCTTGGATCAAAGTATTTTCTCCCGTGGGGCATAAAGGGATTAGATTAAAAGAGGAACAAATTGCATTTCTATCTTTTCCTCTTTATTCATTGTACCTAATAGCTCTTTAGGGAGAAAAACAAAATACTGGCCCATGTGTTTCATAAAAATCTCTTACTTCCATTGAATTAAATCATGCCTAGAGATAATTAAAATAGGTTATTCATTAATCAAATATTCCAGAAGCCATTTTCCAATAATTCTTTATCAGGGGACTAATTTAACAAAATTAGTTTTCTTCATTTGGGACACCAAGTCAGGAAAACTGAACTACCATCAGAAACTAGTAATAGGTCTTGAAATGTAAAGACCAAGAAAGGTCTCGGGTTTCTTGGCTTCATCGACACTTCTCAGAAACGGAAATGTCAGTCACTCTCTTATTTTCTACTTTTGGCTTTATGAAAATTATTTTCAGATCTGTATTTGCATCCTCATTAGCACATCTGATATATATTCTTCTACAGTAATCTTATGCATTTAACTTTCTCCTGGACAGTTTAACTGAGATGCCCTATGCTATCATCACAGTCAGGGTGTCAGGAAGTCAATTCTTGACCCGGGTGTAAATGATGGCGATAGTGAAAAGGATTGCTAAATTTATATGGCATTTTACTATCTATATAAGACTATTTTGTACATTCACTAAAAGGCCAAACACACATTAATAACTTGCCAATGTTCATGGAGTTAGTGACACAAGTAGAATATAAAATTTATCTCTTTTCAACAGTGTATTTATTCAACACATATGCACTTAGTACCCAAAAGTTTTATTGGTTCTGAGGATATGAGCACGAACGTGAGACATTTCCTTCCTTTGTAGAGTTTATGTGACATTTTGATATTGAGTTAGTTTCTTAATAGGTCTCCTTGCTCTTTGTTCCCATTACACATCCTCCTATATTATACTGACAGAATCAACTTGCTAAGAATACCACAGAACACGTGTTCTCCCATAACCCAGTAATATAAATGATTGTGTTATTAACCACAATTTGAAGTTCAACAGTCTTAGCTCAGCATACGTGACCCGTGATGAATTATCTCCTTCATTTACAACATCCTTCTTGTCTTTTAATATTGGTGCATTCAGTTATTGCCCCAAAGCATGTTGTAAAATATTCCAGGGATGCCTTGGTTAATGCCACTCATCTTCACCAGCCTCACCCTTTTTCGGTGTGAGACCAGTCCTCAGCACTTCACCTCAGTCCTGCACATTCCCAGAATCCTTCCTTGACACCCATAGCCTCTGTGAGGATCTCACTTTCTAATATGCCATAGCAATCATGATTTGTATGATTGCTGGTACTTACCGTAGATTCTAGCATTATTTTTCTTTTGTATGTGTGTGTGTCTCCTCAAACAGATTGATAATTCAAAGAAGAGTTTTTACTACACTATCAACAATCAACACAATGGTTAATGAAACATAGTTTATTAAATAACAGTATAAAAATACTTGCTTAATTGAATAATTCCTTGATTTATCAGTTCTATTACTTATTATGGCATGTGCCAGATGAGGTGCCAGAAGCTAAAAGTGGAAGTAAACATGGAGAAGAAAGCCAATGATTCCTAGCAATAATAAAGATGACACCCAAATAAATGTATAATGTTCACAGTGCTTATCATTGCATGTGACTTATTGAATTTTGTTAATATGTGTTTATTTTTACCTTATAGTCAAACTAAATAAATATTTTCATAAAATAGAATTGTCCCTAAAACTTATTCTCTTGTTTAAATTAATAATTTACATAATCCCTTTTAAAGAAATCTAAATGTGAATATTATCAATTTACTAATAGTTATCCTCGCTCTGTCCTAAACAAGATCTATCTTTATTCTCTCCCTGTGTCCATGAACAGGCTGCTAAAAATGAGAAAATATCAAAATGCAGGAGGAGGATATGAAGTTACATACTCAGGAGCAATCCAAGATATGACAGGCAAAACAATGCAATTATGAAAAGGAAAATAATTTAGCAGAAATCCAATAAAATCTCAGTAGTCATTTTTGAATTAACTTGGGAATGTTATCAGGTAGAGAAAGAAACCTTAGTATTTAGTAGATATATTAAAATCCATTCAGTAATAAAAAGAACATGCCTTAAACAAATCAAAAGGAGAAAACTAATAACTTTGAGTCAGTTAGAGTAATTAGATGGCACTGGGAAGAAAATAAGAGTCTAAATAGTATACTTTCCCCCATTGCTGAACAAACTCAATTTCATACTTTTGTCTCTATAAAACTGTTTCTTCCTTTATATTCTTATATTTTCATTTATTTTCCTCCAATTTCAAAATACATAGCTGTAAATTGAAATTTACTATTTATCTATAATGATATTCCCTGACATTTATTAGATCAGTTTATTACATATGTTTCAGCACAGTTAAAGGCAGAAACACATCATCACATATTTCTTGACTGCTTCTTATGTGAAGAGTACTAGTGCTACTACAGTCTTGAATGCTATTATCCATGGATTATTCAGGAGTCATAGTAGATTAGAAATGGAAAGAAAATTTAGATGCCGTTGAATCCATGTCTTTAAATAGATTGAAGTACTGAACTGAATTGAATTCCAGATGTTTTCACAATCAGAAAGTGAGTCAGTACAATCCAGGCCTTCTAACAGGATTCAGACCTAATGCCTGTAAATTCTTGCTTTAATTTACACACTGAAAAATTGCCAGTAGGTCTGTGTAAGAGTTCTGAAAATTCAGAGACCAAAACCAGTGCATCATTCCACTGTGCAGAATCGTTTCATTGCTCTGAATATATATTCTCTCTCTCTCTTTCTGTGTATATATATGTACATATATAAAATTCACATACATATGTAAATTCCTTCAGTCAATAAAATTTTATTTCATGGAAAAATATTTAAAGCCTTATGCCAAATAACTGGCATTAAAAATGCAAATAGTGTAAATGTACTAATTTCCTCGCCTTTTATGGTGGTGAATCAACAAATGCAATTTAAAGGTCATAACTCAAGTAATGGAAGTTTAAGTGTATCATGTTAATATAATGCCAAAATCTAACAAATAGAAAAGCAGAAATCAAGTGTAAATCATTCAGAGTATTTAAGTGCAATTAAATACAAGAAAGACTAATAGCAAACAAGGAAATTATGCATTAAAATTAATAAATGAAACATGAAATAAGGTGACATATCAAGATGTGAAAATGTGATAAAGTCAACCCCCCCAAAGAGAAAAAAATAAATCATTGGTTAGCTAATAGGGGCAACCATGACATCTGTACTAATATCTTTTAAAAAGCAATTGACTAGTTTGGAAGTAAAAGGATAAGAAAACATATACCAAGCAAATAAACAAAATAGCAATCAGGAGACAGTATATTACCATGAAACAAAAGCGGCCACTTTATAATGATGAGTGCATAATCTGTGATGAAGATCCAGTATTTATTTCATGAAGAAAATAACATAAAACTATGAATTAAAAAATTTAAAGGGAAAACAACAGGAGAAATAGGAAGACGTATTACGAGAGTAAAAGGCTTTAACTGTCTTATCTCAGGGCACAGTTTATAGAAGTAATAAAATAGTTGACCTCCAAAGCAGCAAGCAAAGTTTCTCACCAGCTGCCTGAGAACCTGTTTACAAATTGACTTGTGAAATCACAAGGGAAATAATGGGAAAATAGCAACTGGTATCTAGGAAATTAAAAATAGTAAGTAAATATTTTATTCAATTATATATACAGAAATCTCGATAAAATTAATGCCTTTCTTTGAAAATATATATTATGTTAACTCACCACAGAAGTTAATAAAAATAAACTGTAAGCAAAGAATTACATACATCATATGAAACTTATGAAACAAGTATCCAGGGTAAACATTTTAGGAGGAAAATACTTTCAAATTGTCAAAAATAGCTTTTATCCCAAATTTATTTAACTTATATAAAATGCTAAGAGAGGAAAAAATGGTTTCTTTTTTTTTTAAACAAAGCTAACACTGTACTAATAAAACCCAAACACTGTAGAATATTTGTAATTAAATATGTTGATAAAAATTTCCCTAGATAATATATTAACAATAGAAGTTTCAGATTACTTTAAGGTCATTTAGCTATTTTCTCAGAAATTAAGACAAGAAATAGACATAAATGCATGTAAGATTTCAGTGTACTACTAGAAATCATAGAGGGAAGATGGATTATTTAACCAGTATCTACAGCACAATTTGGTACTATTTAGAAAAACACATATGCTGCCTATCTCCTTAAAGTAGCTAAATTCCAGATTTAGAAGATATTACTTTGCTTTTTAATATCTTCATACCCACATGCAGGGACATTTATATAAAACTTTACATAAAATAATATATCAAGTATGTTTTTTCTCTGCAAATACATTTTCGCTCCTTGTGCTTTTTTTTTTCTTTTTTTCCTTTGGCTCTGCCCTTCTTGTTTTCCATCTATGTAGAAAAGCAATCTCATCTATCTCCTGTGGTAATACACTAAGACAGATTTTTCCATATTTTCTCCATGTTCATATAACCCTAGGTAGATGAATATGCATATCATATGAACATGACTATTTTCAATCATAGTTTTTAGGGTTTTGTTTTTTTTAAAGATAGTTTTTGTGCCTTGCTTTTCTTCTCAACAACACCTCATAGTAATTCTTATAAGTCAGCTTGTCAAATGCCAACTTGTTTTTAAAACGGCTCTGTTGCTGATGGCAAATTCTGAGACTGCTCTTAAGAATTTCTTTTTGTATTTTTGTTTTCAGCAATTACACTGTGATGTACTTGGTGTTGCTTTCTTTGTATTCATACTGCTCAGGAGTTGCTGAGTTTTTACATATGTTATTTGATGTCGTTCGTCAGTTTTATAAATTCTCAGACATTGTTTCTTTAAACATTACTACTTTTTATTACTTTGCTCCTTGAATTTCATGCTTTTTAAAAAATATTTTTACCTTTTTTTCCCTGTTGAGTGCTTTTATTTGGTTATTTTCCCTTGGCCCGTCTTCCCTTTCACTAATCTTCCTTTCGTTCTTATTAAAGATAATAAACCTGATATTTTAAGAACTTTGATAACAAAGCCATTATCTAAATCCTCAGGAATCATTTTCTAATATCACTTTTTTCTCTTATTTTACCTCACTTGGTCCTATATTGGCCAGCCTTGTTGTTTTTTAATGGATGCCAACTGTTTGTATGAAAAACAGTGGAGATTCTAAAAGAGCTTACCTTCCTCCAGAAAAATATGACTCTTCCTCTTCTCTCATGATTTCTCTAGGATTAAGGTATCTGAAGTCCTGGTGGATGAAATAGCTTTTCAATGTGATCCAATACATTTTTTTCTTTATGTGATCCTTTCATAGGAAATTTTCTACTGTTTCCTAGTTACATGTTTTCAGAGGGACATTGACCTTTCACAAGCAAATGCATGATAGCCAAAAGCAGGTGATCCTTAATTTTGTAAAACAACATTTCTACCTGTTAGACTGACAGATAAGTAATGAGAAAATGCATAACTGAAAGTTTCTCTTCACTCCTGATGACTGCATGTAAATTGGTAAGAACTTTTTCTAGTATATTTTTAAAATTCAGAATTTTTAAAATTCAGAATTGTACATAACTTTTACCTAAGAACTGCTTTCTTTTTCTTTAGAAATCTTTACTTAAAAAGTACTCACATAATACTGTAACAATGCACGTAAAGGATTTTACTGTGGCATTTTAATAAATGTAAGTGTGACTATTGGCATAAATATTGATTGATGGGTGCCTGTATGATCACATGATAGGTTATTAGAAATACATAGAATATTTAATTATAATGCTAGATATAAAATTATATCTTTGGCTTATTTTCACGGAATTCGACTTACATAGTACACAGTAATACACACAATTAATTGGGTGGATTATGGTGAGGTTATTTTCATAAGAAATTATAAAAGATCTAAAATACAGCTTCTTCAAATAGGCCATGCCTTTTAAAAATTTGTATGTAATACTGCTGACACAAAAGCATGAATTTGATTTATTGTAGGTGAAGTTTTTGACAATCTTAATGGCAAAGTAAAATATTTAATTTTCCTTTTTCCCTCTACTACATTGCCTCTTTCTGTCTCAACATCCAATGGCTCTTACACTTTTTATATAATTTTACAGTATTCATTTAGTCTCTATGGAGGGAATTGCTTTCACAAGATTAGATGGAATCATATCCATGAGGAAGATTACATGGGAAGGAAGGGATATTTTACTATAATCAACCAACAAACTTTTATTTTTGTACAGCTACTTGTAATATTTTTCTACTTCTCTGGTCTTTGAATTTCCTTTATTTTACTCTTCATCTTTCCAATTAATTTGAGCAGGAGGTAGAATAAAAATATTGTAGTTAAAACAATTGAGGTAGAAATACAAATCACTTTTCAGATAGCAAGGGAAGGAAACATTTCAGAGATATCTACCCCCTAGTTGTTAGGAATTCAGTTTTTCAGTGTTTCACTTGATGATAAATAATACAATGGCAAATCTTGAGTTTCACTTATATAGAATTCCGTGCATATTCTCTGTGAAAAAATTCTGAAGCAAAAAGGCATAGTTAACATTTAAAGGTTCCTCGACGTTGAATTTTCCTTCTCCTTTAGAATACTACTGCTAATGCCTATGCTCAGTAGTCTTACAGCAGAAGCTCAGATTTTCCTCCTTGCTGCATGGTGCCAGTGGTTGGTTGATCAAGCAAATCAATTCTAAAGATATGAATGAATTAAGGAAATCGTGGTTTAAAATGAACCCCTTAGTCTTATATCCTGTTTTCATTTTTTCTTGCATGTCATTAATTATAAAATATTAGCACTTACTTTTGAGGTCATAAAAGTCGAGGATATCAGAAGAGGGAAGCTTCCAGCAGAGATGGTGAGCCAGTCAGCTGTGTCTCTGCTCAGCATGAGGCTTCTTCAGCTGCAAGATAAAATGAATCAACCATGGAATTTCCCCAACAAGCTAATAGCTATGACTGTAGAGGTCAGATCATGGTATCTCTGTGTAATTAAATTTTGAATGTAAGTGGCTTTATAAAATAGGTGAATATATAAATCATAAACATCAAATATTATAGTAATAAGAAAAACAGGGCTTCCCTGGTGGCGCAGTGCTTGAGAGTCCGCCCGCCGATGCAGGGGACACGGGTTCGTGCCCCGGTCCGGGAAGATCCCACATGCTGCGGAGCGGCTGGGCCCGTGAGCCATGGCCGCTGAGCCTGCACGTCCGGAGCTTGTGCTCCGCAACGGGAGAGGCCACAACAGTGAGAGGCCCGCGTATCGCAAAAAAAAAAAGAAAAAAAGAAAAACAATTAAAACTGTGGTTGCCTCGCTTGGTAATTTGCAATTTACTTCAAGTTTACCAGAGTATATCATATGTAATGGATAAGGAGATATTTATGCATGGGCTCCTTTTTTTTCTGGGATGGATGCTGATTCTAGAAAGGGTTAGAAGTATACACATCATTTTACTTATACTTTTTTTTTTTAACATCTTTATTGGAGTATGATTGCTTTACAAGGTTGTGTTAGTTTCTGCTGTATAACAAAGTGAATCAGCTATACATATACATATATCTCCATATCTCCTCCCTCTTGCGTGTCCCTCCCACCCTCCCTATCCCACCCCTCTAGGTGGACACAAAGCACCGAGCTGATCTCCCTGTGCTATGTGGCTGCTTCCCACTAGCTATCTATTTTACATTTGGTAGTGTATATATGTCCATGCCACCCTCTCACTTCCGGCAAAGTGTTTTTTATTGTAGATGCAAAACAATACATGCATCCCTCTCTTTAGAAGCTAGCAGAGGGAAAACACACACACACACTCTCTCTCTCTCTCTCTCACGGTTTCAATTTCCAAATATCTGTATCAAAGGCTATTTGCAAACAATAAACTGTTATATGTCAGAATAGATGGAAAATGAAAAGCATTCTGAATCATCTTCTTTTAATGCTTAGAGCACTGTTCTGTTTTATATATAAAATTTTCCTTTTCCTAATGTTAGATTGAAAATATGATACTGTGCTGTTGGGAATATTACCCATATAGAGTGAGGAAAACAGATTATACTGATAAAACACTTAGCCATTAAAGGTTGGGTATGTGTACAGAGATACTGTAGAACACAGCTTCTGAGAAGATCGTTATGCCTTCACCTTCATCCATTTATGTTTGATAGAGTCTGATTTTATCTTATAAGTGTGTGTGTATGTGTGACAGTGAGCGTTTTACCTAAGAGAGCATTTCACACACACAAAAAATGTTTTTTGCGTTAATTTCAAGGTTAGAGAAGGTGACAGTGTTAGAACCTGCAGCAATTAAGTTGACTGGATAAGCTCCCAGTTAAAAAAAATAAGGATATATGTGCCACATCTTCTTTATCCATTCATCCGTCGATAGATACTTAGGTTGCTTCCATGTCCTGGCTATTGTAAGTAGAGCTGTGATGAACACTGTAAAGCAATTATATTCCAATAAAGATGTTCAAAAAAAAAAAAAAGGATAAAGAGCACATTGGAAACAATTTAGAAACAGTCACATTAAGTATGAATTTGCACATGAAAAGGAACACACATCTGTGTGAATGTATTTAAAGTAATATGTTTTGTCTTCATTTCAATAAAAGTGTAATAGTTATGTGTGATATCTGTGAATATGTCAGGACTAAGGAATCTCGGAAATTTTGCTCTAAAATGTTAAATACTGGACAGAATAAGATGCAAAGTACTAGCTTATGTAATGACCATTAAAAAAAAGAAAAAAAAACTATACATCAAATCATTAAATGATCCAAGAACCATGAAAAAAATCTCCTGGAAAGGGTTGTTCTCCCAGTAGCTCCAAAATTGTAAATATTTGGAAGATACGCTGGAGAGACTTATAGAAAAATCTCATTCTAGATTGTTACTTAGCAAGTCTGATATTCTTACTGCAGAGAGGAGTGTGAAGGAAACTCTGGTCCAGCAGCTCTATTACTCTGGGCTAGGTTTTTATTATCATCATTTCTTGGTGGGCTTCAGGTTGAACATAAATCACGAAAGGCGCTCAATGACTTGACGAGAAAACAGATTTTCCAGCAGTATTTATTGCCATTCCAGTACCATGGAAATTGTATGTGTGTAACAGCAGATTGAATAGTTCTGCAGAGGTTTGAAGACATAGGTAAGTGATACATAATAAACTTTATAGACATTTCCTTCTATGGATTTGAGACGCACCTTCAAGACTTGTTTGATTTCTTCCATAACATTTCACCTTGGTGAACTTACTATTTTTTTCAGGAAAATCCAAGGTAAATAAAAGTTAAGCTGTCACAGATCCACAACTTTTCGGAATTTAATATAGCTGAATCTTTCTAGATTCATAAGTCATTTCCTCACTCTTGTTAAGTCACCTTGGCCTCCATCCAAAGGATTTCTGAATCTTATTTCACTTAGAAACACTGACTGTATTTTATCTTTATTGGCTTTGCAGTTTTGAACATACCCTAACAGGATGCTTCTGAGGATCATCTTACGATACACAATTACTTAGGACCAATTATGATACAGAAGAAAGGGGTCCAAGAAAAGTCAGGCAAGGGCTTAACAGATGATCAAAGGGAAAAGACAAATAGAAATTCAGCTTGATTGTTAGTTTCAGGTGTGCCTGAAAACCAAAGATGAAGGTAGCAAACTGAATGATGACTGTGTCAGCCTTGTGTATATGAACATCAACAGTAACACGGGTCATGGCACCGACTTTACATAAGGTTCATTATGACAATAATACATGGCTTACAGATTGAGCAACAATCATACAGATGTATACGTGAACTAAATGCGATGTTGGGACATTGAGCTTGTAGGTATAACTGTAATTCATAGTTTTGTAAATGCTGTATATGAGGTAATGATATATGACACATCTTATAGAAGTTAATTTTATTAGTAAAAAAATTTAAACAGTCCCATAAATGTTTTGAACTCTGTATTCGCTTCCTATTGCATGTGTATCAAATTACTACAAACTGAGTAGTTTTTAAAAAGTAGCAATTTATCCTAGAGTTCTGGAGCTCAGAAGTCCAAAATGGGTCTTGTGGAATTAAGTCAAGGTGTTGACTAGGCTGGTTCCTTCTGGAGGTTCTTAAAGGAAACTGTCCTTCCTTAACTTTTTCACCTTGTACAGACTCCTCCATGCCTTGCCTCCTGGCCCCCAACCCAGATCACTCCAACCTCTCCTTCTATTATCACATCTAATTCTGACTCTGACCCTCTTGTCTCTCTTTTATAATGACCCTTCTCATTAGATTGGACACAGCTGGATAATCCAGGCTACTCTGTCCCAGTTCCTTCATGTAGTCACATCTGCAAAGTGCCCTTTGCCATATAAGGTGACATTCTCGGGTTTCAAGGACTAGGATGTGTACATCTCAGGAAAGAGGGCACTATTCTATCTACTCAGGCACCTTCTGTGTGTATGGTGGTGTTCTATATACTAAAGTGAGTAAGACAAAAGTTTGTTACCCTCAAAGAACTTACAATGCATGTGAGAAAAATACCTACTGTAGGTTTGTGGGGGACTAGGGGTTGGAGGGAATCCACTTGGGAAGACTAGAGAAAGGACTGGGAATAGGAAATGAGCCCTGATAGAAAAGATCTAAGTTGGAGAAAATGGGTAAAATGGGTTTTCCAGGAAAAGGGAAATGTGTGTGAATAAAGGAGCTTGTCAAGTTCAGGAGAGAGGAGGGTTTGAGGAAGGGAGTGATGGTTTATGAGCCCTACAGAATGAGGACCAGACTATGAAAAGCTTTTTAGGAGAGCCTAAGACGCTGCGTGTCTACCTTGACCACTCATCAACTTGCACACATCTCTGATGTCGGGATGCTTTATCAGATTTGCTTGGTACAAAGTGGATTCTGAGCATGAGCAATGGTAACGTTAATACCATTTTTTTAAATGTACACTCAGGCTGAAAAGCACTTTAAATTTCTAAAGACTTTTAAATTTTATCCAAGCACAGTGGAAAACTAATGAAGGAGTTGAACAGGTTCAGATGTGACATGGTCAAATTTCTACTTTTGAAAGATAAATATGGTGGATGTATGGACGTCAAATTGGATTACACAAGATCAGAAACATAAAGAGGCGCTTCCCTGGTGGCGCAGTGGTTGAGAGTCCGCCTGCCAATGCAGGGAACATGGGTTTGTGCCCCGGTCAGGGAAGATCCCACATGCCACAGAGCGGCTGGGCCCGTGAGCCATGGCCGCTGAGCCTGTGCGTCCAGAGCCTCTACTCCACAACAGGAAAGGCCACAACAGTGAGAGGCCCGCATAACGCAAAAAAAAAAAAAAAAAAGAAACATAAAGAGTTAAAATGAATCTGTTATTTTATTTTTTTTAATTTATTTATATTTTTTGCTGTACGCGGGCCTCTCACTGTTGTGGCCTCTCCCGTTGCGGAGCACAGGCTCCAGATGCGCAGGCTCAGCGACCATGGCTCACGGGCCCAGCCGCTCCGCGGCATGTGGGATCTTCCTGGACCAGGGCACGAACCCGCGTCCCCTGCATCGGAAGGCGGACTGTCAACCACTGCGCCACCAGGGAAGCCCAGAATCTGTTATTTTAAATCAGAAATTACAAGGGCTTGAAATAGAGGAATGGCATTTTTCATCCCTTAATGTGGTTGATGAGCACAGAGATAAACGATGGTTAATGGATAATAAGAAATTCGAGTGATGCTTTGGGGTGAATTTGCAGGACACAGTCTTTCCTGTATGTCATGATTTTCACACTCTGATCCTCAGCCCTGACTTCACTCTTAACACTAGATGTCTTCATGACTTCTGCAGTTGTATGTCATCTAAGTATTTCAAATTTATCATAAAGAAGATAAAAAGCTTGATTAATTACTGCCCCTTCCCCACTGTCAACCTTACCCATTGTACCTATGGTAAATTTATTCTTCCATCTGTTCTGGGAAGATGTTTTGGGATTATCCTTATCTCCTCTTTTTCTTTCACTCCACCACTAAGCCAGCAACAAATCCTGGAGTCTCTGCCTCCAAACTACTTTCAGAATGTCATCACTTCTCAAAAATTCCATCGTGACCACTTATATATCTTAGTTGACATTGCAATAGCTCCTTAATAGATATTTGGATTTTACCTTCTTCTAACTCTATTCAAATAAGCATCAGGGAGATGCTTCTAAAATGTAAGTAAGGTCTTGTCACTTTGCTGCTCAGAATACCCCATTTGCTTCTCATTTCTCTCAGAGTAAGATCCGGTCCTGATTGACTAATGTCACTTTTCTGTTTACCTGAAACCAAAGTCCATAATTGTATCTACAAAATACATTTATTAATTCAATCAAAGTGTAAAAAATATAAGTAGGATTTCTATGAGCTTCCTATGTTTAAAATGTGACGATTATAAAGATGATTTCAGGCACACTAAAGCATAGCCCCTGGACGGCTGGCAGGATGACAGTGCTGGTGTCTCTGGGTAGGAGTGAGCATTGATGGTGGAGGGAATTGACTGTGAATTACCAGAACCAATGCAGAGAGAAAGTGGAGGATCTCAGCTAAAGAGAACAAGTTTATTGTTATCAAGGACATCTGTTCTTGACATTCCTGCTATTTTATTCCTATTTCTTCCAATTCCATCACTTCCATTCCTCCCACGACCTGTACTCCAAAGAAGGTGAGTAAAACTCATCTCCTAGGGCATAGCCAGTTCTCTCGTCCCTCGTGGGCTGTGCACCATCGCTCTCGTCTATTCTCTCCCTATCCCTTTCACGGCCACTGTACCTGGCTGACTTGTAATCAATGTAATCATAGGGCTTCCCTGGTGGCGCAGTGGTTGAGAGTCCGCCTGCCGGTGCAGGGGACGCGGGTTCGTGCCCCGGTCCGGGAGGATCCCACGTGCCGCGTGAGCGGCTGGGCCCGTGAGCCGTGGCTGCTGGGCCTGCGCGTCCGGAGCCTGTGCTCCGCGACGGGAGAGGCCGCAGCAGTGAGAGGCCCGCATACCGCAAAAAAAAAAAAATTGAGTGAAAACACATTGGTCTTGATCTCCTCAGGGAAAGTGTGGAGAAAGAACACTTTTTAAGGGGAGAGGAAAACAAACCTGGTCCTCAAGGCTTAGCGGGGCTGAAGAGATTTGAAGCAGCTCTGAGGAAACATTTGGAAGTGATACACTGAAAAATAAGAATGAGAATTTATTAGAAACAGAGAGTTGTAGGACATCACACATTCAGTCCATTAATGTTGGACTAATTTACAAGGTTGCGTTACTTTGTAGCAAAAAAGGGGGGCATATTTTCACAAATTCTGGTATTTTGGAAGCAGGAAAAGAGGAAGTGGACACGGTGGTCCACCCATAGTCAGGAATAGCAAAGATAGGTAAGGCAGAATGACAAGGGATGGGTATTTAAATTATATCAAATTGCTCATCATGAAACGGTCTGGGTAGGCAGGTGAACTCAATGGACAAGAAAGATGGTAGCCCACAGACCTACGAGAAAGTGAATAATAAACCTCATCTATCCACAGCTATAATATTACCGTGTTTAACAGAAATAGTGGACTTGTTTCATAGAAGGCTATTAACATTTAGTAGATTAGATACTGCAAGTGTGTGAAACAACTTCCAACTGTGTTTCTACAGATGTGCTTCGGTCCTTATACAACTTTTCTTATATAGACCCTGATACAATAACAACTGTAGTCACCTAAAGAGAACGTTTAGTCTCCTGATTAAAACGCTGTTTCTCGCCTGCTTAATACATACGGTACGAGAGCTACATATTCAAAACCAAAGAAAAACTAACGGGTGGATTACTGTGCAAGCCCTAAATATGCTAATGTGACAGATTATATCAATTTTCCACTTGTGTTTTGCTCCAAGTTAATGGAGCAGTGGTCTTTGAGTTCCCTTAGCACATCTTCTACTATCAGGGAATGATTGTGGTCTCATCTAACATTCACATGAAAAATACAAGCTAGAGTATAGAAAGATATTTTTAAAACGCCACATTAAAAATCTATAGTAATAACCTAAATGGGAAAAGAACTTGAAAAAGAATGGACAATGGGTACAGCGGAATCACTTTGCTGTATACCTGTAACTAACACATCGTTGTTAATCTACTATACCCCAATATAAAGTAAAATTTTTAAAAATCTATAGTAATCTAGTAGCACATGTGAAATCATGTGTTTTATGCAGAAAACATTTTAAATGTATACATTTATGTCTATGTTTATGATATATACACATATGTGTGTACATGTGATAAATATGATAAAAATATATGCATATATCTAATACCGCATTTTTAACCATTGTATATAGATACAGAAATTCAGATAAACTACAGAAAAACAAACATGTAGCTAGATGTACAGATGAGGCAGAAATAGAGTTCGTGTGTCTGGTCACATTCTGAAAGATTGTCCTTATCCTGTTTTGGGAGAGTTGAACTAAGAATATCCATACTCAGGGAAGCATTCCATAGGCTGGAGTTAAGATTTGTTTAGTTTCTGTTAAATCAATAATAAAGTAAACACCAAAAAAGGTGATGTATCTTGATAATGAAATAAGAATCTATATAAGTAACAAGTAGAAGTAGTACATTTTATTACATATTGAAAACATTTCTTAAACTGCTAAATTCTGGTATTTAAACAGTAATGCTTACTGTATCTTTTGCTGGAACTGAATTATATTTGCTTTCAACACCACCAAAAAAAGTAGATCAATACAGGTAATAAATCTTTAAACGCATTTTAACCTTACAAGCTGTTTAGATGCTGAAGGATAATCAATAAGCACGGCAGAAAAACGGTGTGTGATTCATGTTTTAAGGCAGTGTTATTCTATGACATAATGCCAATAACTGAACGTAGATGCCAAGATCAATTTTGCTTCTGAAAAATTATTCAGAGTGATACGAAGTAATCACTTTTATTTACAAACATGCTAGATACATTTTCATGAATGCAATAATTATTTTATCTGTGATATTTTAGAAAAAACAGTAACTTTATTTCACAGTGATTTTATTGAGATATTAATAGTCACCAGAATATGTCTTTAAAACAGATATAAATTCAAATATGAATTTTCACTTACCTAGTATATGGCAATTCATGCAAACAGTGTACCTGATTCAATTTTTAAAAAAACTTTATTTTTCAAATTCAAGAGCAAACACAAACACAGTAAACAAAGATTTTTAATATTTTTCCCAGTGAGCGCACATTTTTATATCACTTTAACAACTTTCTGAATTTTATAGTTATATTTGATTATACTTATGAACAGAATAACAGAGAATCTCCCAATGGATAAGTACAGTGAGGCAAATAACAGTTTGTATGATTTTATCTTCCTAATATAGCAATAATTGGGATTATAGAGTTAAGATTTCAGATTCACTTATAATATTATTTCTCAATAGAGAAGTTTTATGCATTTGTCAGAAATCATAAAGCTTTACAGCATAAAGAGGCAATCTTACAGTATGCAAATAAAAAACATAGAAGAGGTTGGGGGATCATAGGACAGAATTCAGACTGTGAAAACATTATCTAACTGTATTGCCAATATATTGATACTAAATTATGTCACAGAAGGGGGTGGGGTTAAAAGTTAATGTCAGCAACTCTGGAAGTGAGTGGCTTTTGTAAGATTAAAAGCAAGAGAATTTTACGTAAGCCTGGAACTCGAGCAGGCGATGTCATTTTCTGCAGTAATATTCTATTAATTCTGAATCCATATGAATGTGTACTAGGATTGAAAAACTAAATGAATGACAGGAGCTGAGAGTAAGGTGTCTCCCTGTTATCGTGGAAGCTTACAGACAGCCAAAGAGAGTAAGGTTGGGATAATACATACAGTATAGACAGAGATTTGGTGACATCGGTATGAACTCATGTTACTTAATATAGGTGAAAACTATACATGATGCAATCAATACTAGATCCATTCCACTGATGACTGATACTACAGATGAAACATAAAGCAACTGACAAAAATTTATGGAAAAAAACTCCCTTTGGTATACAAACTGAAGAGAATTCCAGTGTACCAGTATGTAAGTGGAAAGAATGCGGATGTGGCTTTAAATTTTAAAAAATATATATACGATGCAAGGGTAAAAAGAAGGAGCAAACATATAAGAATGTAATCTGGGGGAAAAAAGTTACTTATGACTGGGAATAAGAAATCATACTTCTCTCTAACTTTCAAAAGAATAAAATACACACACAAAATATTAACAGATTGACAGCTCTAGAATTGTTTGCTGAGTCCAGATGTACTCCAGTAACAAGGGTTATAAAATGTTACTTGAAGATTTAAATCTAGACTTCTGAGAGGTTACTCAAAATAAAGAATTTTATAAAGGGCAGTCACAAATTTTTAAATAATCAAGAACTAGTAATACTTTAAATTAGTTTAAGTAGTTCTATTAGCTTAAATATACTGTTATGCAAATGACAAAATATTCATGAAAAAGTAAATAGTGATATAAAAATTTCTTAATATTAATCTGTTCTTTTAACTAATATTAATTTTGTTCTTTTAGCAATAATATAATGAATATGGGAGAAAATGAAATTGTGTTGCCTTTCTCAGTTTACACAATAGCAGTTGACAGATTTTATCATTTGTGCTATAGATAAACTGATCATTTTTAAAGCATATATTTATCATTATATGAATTTATGTATGTGCGCATATGTCTAGGAAAACATCTGTACACATAGTGGGTTAAGTAATGTTATTCCTACATTGTAAGATTTCAGTTAATGTTTATGTAGTGTATTATTCTAATTTATTTTCAAATTGTTATGGTAAAAATATATGGCTTATCAAATTAAAAAGGAAAATAAATGTGACTGAATGTTAAATAGCTATTGATAATTCTAGATAGCTATTTTGAATAGTTATATAATATTCATCCACAGTACTACAGTAGGGTCATAGCAACTGACTCACTTTTACCCAAAACAGACTTTTAAACCAAATTATGTGGGGGGAAATATTCTTCACATGGCCCAATGGTTCATATAAATCTATTAAGTTTTCTTTTTTCCTTAAATATGCTTTCATATTTTTAAAGAAACTGATAGTTTTGTATGATGACCACATAAACAGAGACACTCCATTAAATACCCTATTAAATGTGAACAAAGTCTCAGGATATCAAATAATGTATTAAGTAATTCTTAATTCCAGTATTTTACAAAGGTCTGTGCTTATGTCAAAGTTTCCTTGCAAACAAAATTTGATCACGCTTTAAAATTCTGAGAAGTAATCTTAACGTGTATTTGTGTCTGTTTCTGTGTATGTTCTATTGGTAACAAAATACACCATAATATGAAGATTTCATAGCCATTTTATAGCCATAAAAACCATTGTTACCTCTAGTACAAGTCTGACATATATCTGATCATTACAGTTTCAAATAATTTAGCTGGATAGCTGGACAGCTGAATATTATATAACATACATATTAATAAAACTCTGTAGATACACACTGAACAGCAACTTGCCAAATGAACACAGGTTAAAGTTTGAAAAATCAATACAATATCCCTGTTACAATGTGGCAAATACTTATTGATTTTAGACATTGCTACTTTTTCCTGGAGGTCCACGCTTTCTACATTTTTCAGTTTTATATTACTGGCTAGATGCCACTGGTTTTATCAAGTAATGTTCTTTGGCTTTTTTTCTTGTCTTTAGTGTTTTGGTGATATCTTAATACATTTTTTGCTACATTTAATCTTTTCCAAAATAAAAAAAAATCAGATAAAATACTACTCTATTTATCAATTTTACTTTTTTAAATAAATCAGTACCCTACAAAATTGAATTCTGATTCCCCTCCTTCATCAGGAAGGAATGGGGAAATGTGCACATTCGTAAGGAGCTTCGGTTGGGACCTGACAGTTCCCTTTCCTTCCATGGAAAATAGACTTTCTATTCTCATGGAAGTCACAGCACACTGTGGGAATTAGCTGCCACAGAAATGTCCATAAAAATACTGAAAACTACAACGTATAATTGGTTTAAATTAAGGGAGGACTTTCAATCCCATTTTAAAGTATTTTCATACTATTTCAGAGAGAGAGTACACTGAAAGGACTTTCTGATATATCTGTGGCGTACCTCCGTTTTTCATCAGTCTATAAAAGGTTCGTTATTTATCCTGCAGTTATTGACATTCACCGGTACACATACTAGGCCTTTGCTGAAGGGCCATCAGTGTGAGTGCTGTCCATCCGAACTGCCTTCCAGCTCCTCCGCACTGCCCCTGTCTTACCAGCTGGGCATGCTTGTCCCATGAAATGGTACCTCACTCTAAACCTGACCTTGCCTAGTGAGGACAGAGGGAGACCTTGACTCATGTTATTCATCATCAAGTTACGTTTGGGGGTAGCCTGATTTTGACTGTCAATTTTGTTGTAATTGTAAAAGCTGCCTTGTTCCTGAAATCCCTGTGTGCGTTTTGTGTCCGTCTGAGATTCGGGACAGGCACGTTCTTTACAAGGTCCATCTCTCCATCCTCCTGCCTACCTGTCCGTGCACTTCTCTGCTAAGGCCCCATACCTTCCATGAACACTCTGAAATAAATAGATGTTGGTCTTGATTATCATGAATTAGAATTCTTTCCAGCCGCCTCTTTGTTTGTCTTTACCCACCTCAGCCCGGTGTCAACCCAGGAACGGATGTGATCCCACACTCCACCCCTTTTTAACATACCTTTTTCTCTTTGAAGTACCTGGTATTCACAGATGAGACTCCCTTTACATCCGGTTTTTGTTGTTTGTTGCTGTTGTTATTTTTCTGCTTTTAGTAAGGCGATTCAGTTAAAATGATTTTGAATTCAAGTGTGAAAACAAAATGAAATTTCTTAGCTAATCAGAGACTGTATTATTATACACTTGCAGGAGAACAGAATGAAGTACCTGTACATTTGAAAAGCTCGGCGATATCATTAAGACTCAGATTATTTTTAAATCTTTCAGCTACGCTGTTCCCTGTTGGTTGGCAATGTCTTCAGTCTAAATTTCCACAAGAGGGAGAGATGGCTATAGAGGCTCAGGGCACTATATTTAGACACAGCAGAATCCAGAAAAATATAAGAAATCCTCTCTCTCTCTCCCCCCCCCATCCTAAGAGTTGTAGCACCACGCCCATAAACAACATCACACCTGTCTCACTATCCAGAATTTTCCCATATTCCTTGACCTTACAAATCACTAACAGAGCTCTGTGAGCACCTTAACTGGCTTGGCCAACCAGTATCTAAACCCTGGGGATGAGTCAAGTCCAGCCTCCCTTAAGTACAAAGTCTCATAGAGAAAGGTGGGTACCTGAATAAATGTCTGGTAGTACTGGAGAGAAGGAATAAAGGAGAGAAGGGTTTGAACTTTGATGTCAAACATCAATAGGAGAGACTCGTAGAGGCCACTCCAGTGGATGCCAAAGATCTACTCATACTCTTCCTATTGACAAAGCTTATGCTTATGGAAAAGACACTCTAATTCATCAGCAATGTGGCAAAACCTGTGTCCTGCTGTTGCATCCAGCTGTAATTCCAGGAACTGATTTATGTGCAAGTCCTTCTCATTAATCTTTTTTCTTTCTCAGTTTTCTTCCTTCTTCTTTAGGAAAGGCTACACAAGATCGAATATTCTTTTGTACAATTATATAACTATACGTGAATGCATTTATGCTCAAGCGATCTGAAAATTTATGATACACCCCCAATAATTCTTGTCCAGGAATGACAACCACACTCAATTTATTTTCTTCTCATTGGCTATCAAAACTTTCATAGGTGGAAATAAACCTCTTTAGTATGAAATTTTTCATACACATAAGACACTCTTAATCTTAAGACATTCTTAATCTTCTTTGACTTGTATGTAATGTACTACAACTGAGAAACAAAAAGAATAAACTGTTCTAAGGATATCATTGTTATAAGGAAAACAAAAGAACACAAAAAGAATAGAACTACATTCTAAGGATATCATTTTGCTATAATGAAAACAAACAATTGATATCTTGAATTTTAATCATTTTCCTTTATCTTTAAGAGAAAGGGAAACAAGAAAGAAATAGAATTAAATTTTCCCTAGATCTTTGAAATCCATGGGAGTACTCTTCAGGAGAAACAAAGCCATCTGTTTTTACTTTTCAGACCTAGAAATCAGCACTACACACCTGAATTACCAGCATCTTAAGTGTTGCAAAAGAACCAGTGTTTATCTTCACCAGGAGAACATTTTCACTAGATCCCTCAAAGAAGTTCCTTAACAGGATTCGGGATGATACCATTTCACTGACGTGGATTAACAATACATTTATAAACACAGTTAAAAACATTCAATAGCTCCTCTAACCAACTCACTTTGTGAAGTCAGTCACATGGATTAGGGATGAATTGTCTATACCAGCCTGTAAGTCTTTCAAGAAATAATTATCAGAAGATACCAGAACTGGTTGTTTTGAGTTCTTGATTTTAAACGTGAATTAAAAAGAGAAGAGAAATAATAATTTTAGTTGGTATGTTTAAGCATAATTTCCTTATGGTACAACAGTCTAGGAGGCAAAGGATAAGATGACAGTAAAGATAAAAATTAGTACCAAAGGTATGTGCAATATTGTCACTTGATCTCTATGTAACCCTACCTTCTCCGTGATTTACCATCACCAGTAGTCACCAAGCATGCCATGCTCTGGTGCTTCGTATGGTAATCTTACGATGAGGTTGGTAGTCTGACGACATTGCACAGTGACCACTGAGATTTGGTTGATTATGACTAATTTGTATTTTGATATAATTGAAGAACTATGACAAGAAAAAAAAGGAAGGAAAAAGCTATGTAAGGTTACATCAGTGCTGTAACAACTTATTGATAATTCTTTAAGAACAGGGAAGTATATTTGTCAGAGTTACTTTTAGAAAAATAGAGATTTTTCTTGTTACACAGTTTCTTGTTAAATTGCTTCAGATAGAAGGACAGACTACCATAGACTGGAATATGGGAAGGATTATCTCGGGGAATGATAGGGACATAGCCCAGGATAGAGGAAAGCTACATTTTATAATACATTATTCATCCTCATAGTCCAGAGTATTCGGTAAGTGATTCAAAAGCATAAAAAATACTTGTACTGAATATATAGTTGGTGGAAACTTAGAAGGGGTGTAGTTCTGCATCCAGAATCTTGAGGAGCATTTTGAGACTGGAGAAAAGATACGACATCCTGTAGGTCTTTGTAGATAGATGGATATAACTTGGGTTTGATCCCTAAAAATAGGGAATTGGGATCACTTCCAACGATTGCTCTGAGACAGGGGAAACCCAGAAGACACCAGACAAAGCAGGGCAGAATAATTCATTCTATTTTGGTCTCATTCATGAAAATTTGAATTAAGGTTCTGTCCACAGCTGTAGCTCTGATTTAATCTTCCAATCTCTCATTATTTGTTAGTGTTTCAAAAGAAGATCCAGATATATGCAGCATTATTTGAATTGGACATCAAATCCCCACAATTTCTATATGGATTAGCTAGCAATGGAATTGTTATTTTTAACCAGGCCCACGTGGAAACACAAGCCCCTGAGGGCCTTGGCCGAAACTCACTAGGCTATCCTGGCTTAACTCTAATTTAGAGGATCCAGGAAACAGTACTAAAGACTTTACAAAATAATTTCACTCAAGCTCTTAGAAAGAGGAAAGAAAAAGTGTCTGGGCTCGGGAAGCAAAGTGTATAGCGCACTCTGACTTTTACCTAAAGCAAAGGTCGGTAATCTGTATTTGCATATGTCGTAAAATGCATTTGCCAGAATTTATTTCAGGCAATATGTGGTGCTAGTTTGTATTCATCCCTTGATAATCTCTGAAACTGAACATGAACAGAATGTTCTTGTAAAGTCAGGGGAAGATAGGGTGGGTGGAAAGTGAAAATACAGCTAAATAGGAGGGATATAAATAAACACATAATATATACATTTACATGTGTATATACAGACATACATTTTAAATATATATACGTTTCTAGAAATGTATACAGCCTTTCAGTGAATGAGGCACTTTTTCGTTTCACCTATCCCTCAAACTATTCAGTAATAACTTGCACAAATCACAAAAGTCTAGAAGCAACATATCTGTTATGAAACTTGTTTCAGGAAAATGTTTTTTTAAAATATGCTAGAGAAAAATAGAATAGAGAAGCCCCATTCAGGAAGAAAAGGTAAGTCAGCCAGAAGTAGGAGGCATGTGAGATGCTGGAATAAAGACAGGGTAGGCGGGGCTTGGAGCTGCGCCAGGAGTTTTCTCAGATTCCGTCACATTATCCAGAGTCAGTGGTTTCCCCAGTGACATGAGGGCATCATGGCAGACTCAAGACGAGTGACGTGCTAACATTTTGATTAATATTGTACAACTCGCGGGGAACTTACTGATTTTCAAACAAATTCGGCCCAATTGTTTTCACTCGTATCTCTGGAATTAATAAGGATTTTTGTGTCCTGAACAAAGACAACTGATATTAAGGCCACAGCCTCCTAGAGGACAACCCGGGATGGAGCTTGCCTTTCTCCCCTTCCTTCTGCGGCTCTTGCTATGGCAGTTAGGAGAGTGACCCCAAATAGAACAGAAAAAGGGAGAGCAGACCGAAATAAGGCTTTGTGCAAGTTTGAACCAAAGTGACAGATCTCAAGTAAGACAGGGCATCCAGATATCCTGCAAATGAGCTGCACTTGACTGTGGAGAACTATACTCAATAGGAATAAAAATGGAAATTACAACGTTTTGATTTGGGCCTATTTCTTTAGTCACATGTGTTTCATGGTGGGTAATTTCACCTTCCTTTGAAAAATTAGATTAAGTATCTTTCATTCATTGGGGTGAGATTGATGGGACTATCTGAAAATGTTTTGAGTTTCTTAAGAGAACTACATAAAAATGACGTTATTTGGCCAAAATTTTTATGAACTTTTAAAGCGATATTTTTTCAAAAGATCTTTTTTTGATGTGGACCATTTTTAAAGTCTTTATTGAATTTGTTACAATATGGCTTCTGTTTTCTGTTTTGGTTTTTTGGCCACGAGGCATGTGGGATTATAGCTGCCTGATCAGGGATCGAACCCACACCCCCTGCACTGGACTGCCAGGGAAGTCCTGAACCGATATTTTTAAAAGATAAAATTTTCCAAACACAGGGAAAGCCTGAATGTAATGAAGGAAAACTTTGAAACCAAACGCTTCAGAGGAAAAGCAAAAAGAGTGAAGCAGGTACTTTAAACTTCGATTTACAACATGCCAACATTTGATACAGGCATACCTGCAGATTTTCATCTTCCATTTATGTAAGGAAATAAATCATTTAACAAATACCTTCGATGGGATGTGAAGCTTTTTGGAATAAGCAAAATGATATAACTGTTTCTGGAATCCAAACATATAGCCCTTCTTCCTGGACTGTAAAACTGTAAGGTGAGTGGAAAATTCTCACACTAGCTATACATCTGTAAGGTGTCATCTGACAATGAATTCACTGTCAATTTATTCTAAGCACAATTAAAGGAGTTGTCATGCAGGAATGAAAATCTTTCACGATGGAAATATTTTCAATACAGCTGCTGTCATAAGAGATACTCAGATTAAGAGAAAGGGGGAAATTACAGCATTACCAAGTTCATCATTGAATAAATTATTACAATTCATCAGAAAAGTCTTTTAAGAAGTCAACTGAAGCAAAATGAGAGGAGTTTATAAGAATTTGTGGCTATAGATCTGAGGCTCTTAGCCATTTTAGGTCTAATGGTTGACTTCCAGGGAGAAAATGGTTAAATTGCTCTGTTTATCTGTTCACCAAGAATAAATGGATCAAACTCAGAGTTCTTCGTGTGAAATGAATAAAGCCACAGTGTTTCGAGAGTAGACTTCATGTCTTTGACCAAATTAGACTCACTTTGTAATGTTTTGTTTAATACGTATTGCATTACTCCTCTTTTTTGCTAGGGAGCGCTGGGCTATCAACCAACTGAAAAATCCCACTAGTTTAACAAAAATCAGGCTTATTTCATTTTCATGCTCCACATCAGCTGTGGGCTGGCTGTAGATAAGTACACGTCTGTCTTATGAAATTCCGGTGGAAGGAGCTGCCATTATGATATAGGACACAAGTATCTAATGTTAGAGGAAAGAGGATAAATGGTGGGACCACTCATTGGCTTCTTTTTTTTTTTTTTAACATCTTTATGGGAGTATAATTAATTGCTTTACAGTGGTATGTTA
Source organism: Delphinapterus leucas (assembly GCF_059928025.1). Lineage (NCBI taxonomy): Eukaryota > Metazoa > Chordata > Mammalia > Artiodactyla > Monodontidae > Delphinapterus > Delphinapterus leucas. Next base: position 83,397,741 of record NC_143142.1, read on the forward strand.
GTTTCTGTTTTATAATAAAGTGAATCAGTTATACATATACACATATACCCATATCTCTTCCCTCTTGCATCTCCCTCCTTCCCACCCTCGCTATCCCACCCCTCTAGGTGGTCACAAAGCACCGAGATGATCTCCCTGTGCTTTGTGGCTGCTTCCCACTGGCTGTTTTACATTTGGTCGTGTATATATGTCCGTGCCACTCTCTCACTTTCTCCCAGTTTACCCTTCCCCCTCCCCATATCCTCAAGTCCATTCTCTAGTAGGTCTGTGTCTTTATTACCATCTTGCTGCTAGGTTCTTCACGACCATTTTTTTGTTTGTTTTTTAGATTCCATATATATGTGTTAGCATACGGTATTTGTTTTTCTCTTTTTGACTTACTTCACTCTGTATGACAGACTCTAGGTCCATCCACCTCACTACAAATAACTCAATTTCGTTTCCTTTATAGCTGAGTAATATTCCATTGTATATATGTGCCACATCTTCTTTATCAATTCATCTGTCGATGGACACTTAGGTGGCTTCCATGTCCTGGCTATTGTAAATAGAGCTGCAATGAACATTGTGGTGCATGACTCTTTTGAATTATGATTTTCTCAGGGTTTATGCCCAGGAGTGGGATTGCTGGGCCATATGGTAGCTCTATTTTTAGTTTTTTAAGGAACCTCCATACTGTTCTCCATAGTGGCTGTATCAATTTACATTCCCACCAACAGTGCAAGAGGGTTCCCTTTTCTACACACCCTCTCCAGCATTTATTGTTTGTAGATTTTTTGATGATTGACATTCTGAGCAGTGTGAGATGATATTTCATTGTAGTTTTGATTTGCATTTCTCTAATGATTACGTTGAGCATTCTTTCATGTGTTTGCTGGCAATCTGTATATCTTTTTTGGAGATATGTCTATTTAGGTCTTCTGCCCATTTTTGTATTGGGTTGTTTGTTTTTTTCATATTTAGCTGCATGAGCTGCTTGTAAATTTTGGAGATTAATCCTTTGCCAGTTGCTTCATTTGCAAATATTTTCTCCCATTCTGAGGGTTGTCTTTTCGTGTTGTTTATGATTTCCTTTGCTGTGCAAAAGTTTTTAAGTTTCATTAGGTCCCATTTGTTTATTTTTGTTTTTATTTCCATTACTCTAGGAGGTGGGTCAGAAAGGATCTTGCTGTGATTTATGTCATAGAGTGTTCTGCCTATGTTTTCCTCTAAGAGTTTGATAGTCTCTGGCCTTACATTTAGGTTTTAATCCATTTTGAGCTTATTTTTGTGTATGGTGTTAGGGAGTGATCTAATCTCATACTTTTACATGTAGCTGTCCAGTTTTCCCAGCACCACTTATTGAAGAGGCTGTCTTTTCTCCATTGTATATTCTTGTCTCCTTTATCAAAGATAAGTGACCATATGTGCATGGGTTTATCTCTGGGCTTTCTATCCTGTTCCATTGATCTATCTTTCTGTTTTTGTGCCAGTACCATACTGTCTTGATTACTGTAGCTTTGTACAGTCTGAAGTCAGGGAGCCTGATTCCTCCAGCTCCATTTTTCTTTCTCAAGATTGCTTTGGCTCTTTGGGGTCTTTTGTGTTACCATAGAAATTGTGACATTTTTTCTTCTAGTTCTGTGAAAAATGCCAGTGGTAGTTCGATAGGGATTGCACTGAATCTGTAGATTGCTTTGCGTAGTATAGTCATTTTCACAATGTTGATTGTTCTAATCGAAGAACGTGGTATATCTCTCCATCTATTTGTATCATGTTTAATTTCTTTCATCAGTGTCTTATAATTTTCTGCATACAAGTCTTTTGTCTCCTTAGGTAGGTTTATTCCTAGATATTTTACTTTTTTTTTTGCAATGGTAAATGGCAGTGTTTTCTTAATTTCACTTTCAGATTTTTCATAATTAGTGTGTAGGAATGCAAGAGATTTCTGTGCATTAATTTTGTATCCTGCTACCTTACCAAATTCATTGATTAGCTCTAGTAGTTTTCCGGTAGCATCTTTAGGATTCTCTATGTATAGTATCATGTCATCTGCAAACAGTGACAGCTTTACTTCTTCTTTTCCAATTTGGATTCCTTTTATTTCGTTTTCTTCTCTGATTGCTGTGGCTAAAACTTCCAAAACTATGTTGAATAATAGTGGTGAGAGTGGGCAACCTTGTCTTGTTCCTGACCTTAGTGGAACTTTCACTTTTCACCATTGAGGATGATGTGGTCTGTGGGTTTGTCATATATGGCCTTTACTATGTTGAGGTAAGTTCCCTCTATGCCTACTTTCTGGAGGGTTGTTATCATAAATGGGTGTTGAATTTTGCTGAAAGCTTTCTCTGCATCCATTGAGATGATCATATGGTTTTTCTCCTTCAATTTGTTAATATGGTGTATCACATTGATTCAGTTGCATATATTGAAGAATCCTTGCATTCCTGGGATAAACCCCACTGATCATGGTGTATGATCCTTTTAATGTGCTGTTGGGTTCTGTTTGCTAGTGTTTTGTTGAGGATTTTTGTATCTATGTTCATCAGTGACATTGGCCTGTAGTTTTTTGTCTGGTTTTGTATCAGGGTGACGGTGGCCTCGTAGAATGTTTGGGAGTGTTCCTCCCTCTGCTATATTTTGGAAGAGTTTGAGAAGGATGGGTGTTAGCTCTTCTCTAAATGTTTGATAGAATTTGCCTGTGAAGCCATCTGGTCCTGGACTCTTGTTTGTTGGAAGATTTTTGATCACAGTTTCAATTTCAGTGCTTGTGATTGGTCTATTCATATTTTCTGTTTCTTCCTGGTTCAGTCTCAGAACGTTGTGCATTTCTCAGAGAATTTGTCCATTTCTTGCAGGTTGTCCATTTTATTGGCATATAGTTGCTTGTAGTAATCTTTCATCCTTTGTATTTCTGCAGTGTCACTTGTTACTTCTCCTTTTTTAATTTCTAATTCTATTGATTTGAGTCTTCTCCCTTTTTTTCTTGATGAGTCTGGCTAATGGTTTATCACTTTTGTTTATCTTCTCAAAGAACCAGCTTTTAGTTTTATTCATCTTTGCTATCGTTTCCTTCATTTCTTTTTCATTTATTTCTGATCTTACCTTTCTTTCTTTCTTTCTGCTAACTCTGGGGTTTTTTTGTTCTTCGTTCTCTAATTGCTTTAGGTGTAAGGTTAGGTTGTTTATTTGAGATGTTTGTTGTTTCTTGAGGTGAGATTCAATTGCTATAAACTTCTGTCTTAGAACTGCTTTTGCTGCATCCCATAGGTTTTGGGTCGTCGTGTTTTCATTGTCATTTGTTTCCATGTAATTTTTGATTTCCTCATTGATCTCTTCAGTGATTGCTTGCTTATTAAGTAGTGTATTGTTTAGCCTCCATGTGTTTGTATTTTTTACAGTTTTTTTTTTTGTTTTTTTTTTTTGCTGTAATTGATCTCTAGTCTCATAGTGTTGTGGTCGGAAAAGATACTTGATACGATTTCAATTTTCTTAAATTTACCAAGGCTTGATTTGTGACCCAAGATATGATCTATCCTGGAGAATGTTCCATGAGCACTCGAGAAGAAAGTGTACTCTGTTGTGTTTGGATGGAATGTCCTATAAATATTAAGTCCATCTTCTTTAATGTATCATTTAAAGCTTGTGTTCCCTTATGTTCATTTTGGATGATCTGTCCATTGGTGAAAGTGGGGTGTTAAAGTCCCCTACTATGAATGTGTTACTGTTGATTTCCCCTTTTATGGCTGTTAGTATTTGCCTTATGTATTGAGGTGCTCCTATGTTGGGTGCATAAATATTTACAATTGTTATGTCGTCTTCTTGGATTGATCCCTTGACCATTATGTAGTGTCCTTCTTTGTCTCTTGTAATAGTCTTTGTTTTAAAGTCTATTTTGTCTGATATGAGAATTGCTACTCCAGCTGTCTTTTGATTTCCATTTGCATGGGATATCTTTTCCATCCCCTCACTTTCAGTCTGTATGTGTCCCTAGGTCTGAAGTGGGTCTCTTGTAGACAGCATATACATGGTCTTGTTTGTGTATCCATTCAGCCAGTCTATGTCTTTTGGTTGGAGCATTTAATCCATTTACGTTTAAGGTAATTATCGATATGTATGTTCCTATTACCATTTTCTTAATGGTTTTGGGTTTGTTATTGTAGGTCTTTTCCTTCTCTTTGTTTCCTGCCTAGAAAAGTTCCTTTAGCATTTGTTGCAAAGCTGGTTTGCTGGTGCTGAATTATCTTAGCTTTTGCTTGTCTGTAAAGATTTTAATTTCTCTGTCAAATCTGAAAGAGATCCTTTGTGGGTAGAATAATCTTGGTTGTAGGTTTTTCCCCTTCATCACTTTAAATATGTCCTGCCACTCCCTTCTGGCTGGAAGATTTTGTGCTGAAAGATCAGCTGTTAACCTTATGGGGATTCCCTTCTACGCTATTTGTTGTTTTTCCCTTGCTGCTTTTAGTATTTTTTCTTTGTATTTAATTTTTGATAGTTTAATATGTGTCTTGGCGTGTTTCTCCTTGGATTTATCCTGTATGGGACTCTCTGTGCTTCCTGGAGTTAATCAACTATTTCCTTTCCCATATTTGGGAAGTTTTCAACTATAATCGCTTCAAATATTTTCTCAGTCCCTTTCTTTTTCTCTTCTTCTTCTGGGACCCCTATAATTCGAATGTTGGTGCGTTTAATGTTCTCCCAGATGTTTCTGAGACTGTCCTCAATTCTTTTCATTCTTTTTTCTTTATTCTGCTCTGCAGTAGTTATTCCCACTATTTTATCTTCCAGGTCACTTTTCCGTTCTTCTGCCTCAGTTATTCTGCTATTGATCCCTTCTAGAGAATTTTTAATTTCATTTATTGTGTTGTTCATCACTGTTTGTTTGCTCTTTAGTTCTTCTAGGTCCTTGTTAAACGTTTCTTGTATTTTCTCCATTCTATTTCCGAGATTTTGGATCATCTTTACTCTCATTATTCTGAATTCTTTTTCAGGTAGACTGCCTATTTCCTCTTCATTTGTTAGGTCTGGTAGATTTTTTGCCTTGCTCCTTCATCTGCTATGTGTTTCTCTGTCTTCTCATTTTGCTTAACTTACTGTGTTTGGGGGTCTCCTTTTCACAGGCTGCAGGTTCGTAGTTCCCGTTGTTTTTGGTGTCTGCCCCCAGTGGGTAAGGTTGGTTCAGTGGTTTGTGTAGGCTTTCTGGCAGAGGGGACTAGTGCCTGTGTTCTGGTGGATGAGGCTGGATCTTGTCTTTCTGGTGGGCTGGTTCACGTCTGGTGGTATGTTTTGTGGTGTCTGTGGCCTTACTATGATTTTAGATAGCCTCTCTGCTAATGCGTGGGGTTGTGTTTCTGTCTTGCTAGTTGTTTGGCATAGAGTGTCCAGCACTGTAGCTTGCTGGTCATTGAGTGGAGCTGGGTCTTGGTGTTGAGATGGGGATCTCTGGGAGATACTCGCCATTTGATATTATGTGGAGCTGGGATGTCTCTTGTGGACCAATGTCCTGAACTTGTCTCTCCCACCTCAAAGGCACAGCCCTGGCACCTGGCTAGAGCACCAAGAGCCTGTCATCCACACGGCTCAGAATAAAAGGGAGGGAAAAAAGAAAGAAACAAGAAGTTAAAACAAATAAAAAAGATTAAAATAAAAAATATTTTTAAAATTGCAAAAAGAAAGAAAAAGAAAGAAGAGAGCAACCAAACGAAAAAAACAAATCCACCAATGATAGCAAGCACTAAAAACTATGCTGAAAAAAAAAAAGGGACAGACTGAACCCCAGGACAAATGGTGAAAGCAAAGCTATACAGGCAAAATCACACACAGAAGCATACACATACACACATAAAGAGAAAAAAAAGGAAAAAAAATATATATCTTTGCTCCCACAGTTCACCGCCTCAATTTGGGATGATTCATTGCCTATTCAGGTATTCCACAGATGCAGGTACATCAAGTTGCCTGTGGAAATTTAATCTGCTGCTCCTGAGGCTGCTGGGAGAGATTTCCCTTTCTCTTCTTTGTTCTCACAGCTCCTGGGGTTCAGCTACGGATTTGAACCCGCCTCTGCGTGTAGGTTGCCTGAGGGCGTCTGTTCTTCGCTCAGGACGGGGTTAAAGGAGCCGCTGATTCGGGGGCTCTGGCTCACTCAGGCCTGGGGGAGGGCGGGGCACGGAGTGCGAGGCGGGCCTGCGGCGGCAGAGGCAGCATGACGTTGCACCAGCCTGAGGCGCGCCGTGCGTTCTCCCGGGGAAGTTGTCCATGGATCCCGGGACCCTGGCAGTGGCGGGCTGCACAGGCTCCCCGGAAGGGAGGTGTGGAGAGTGACCTGTGCTCGCACACAGGCTTCTTGGTGGCGGCAGCAGTAGCCTTAGTGTCTCATGCCTGTCCCTGGGGTCCGCGCTTTTAGCCGCGGCTCGCGTCCATCTCTGGAGCTCCTTTAAGTGGCGCTCTGAATCCCCTCTCCTCGCGCACCGGGAAACACAGAGGGAAGAAAAGCCTCTTGCCTCTTCGGCAGCTCCAGACCTTTTCCCGGACTCCATCCCGGCTAGCCGTGGCGCACTAGCCCCTTCAGGCTGTGTTCACGCCGCCAACCCCAGTCCTCTCCCGGGGTCTGACTTCCGAAGGCTGAGCCTCAGCTCGCAGCCCCGCCCGCCCCGGCGGGTGAGCAGACAAGCCCCTCGGGCTGGTGAGTGCTGGTCCGCAACGACCCCCTGTGCGGGAATCTCTCCGCTTTGCCCTCCACACCCCTGTGGCTGTGCTCTCCTCCGCGGCTCCGAAGCTTTCCTCCTCCGCCACCCGCAGTCTCCGCCCGCGAAGGGGCTTCCTAGTCTGTGGAAACCTTTCCTCCTTCACAGCTCCCTCCCACTGGTGCAGGTCCTGTCCCTATTCTTTTGTCTCTGTTTATTCTTTTTTCTTGTGCCCTACCCAGGTACGTGGGGAGTTTCTTGCCTTTGGGGAGGTCTGAGGTCTTCTGCCAGCATTCAGTAGGTGTTCTGTAGGAGTTGTTCCATGTGTAGATGTATTTCTGGAGTATCTGTGGGGAGGAAGGTGATCTCTGCGTCTTACTCTTCCGCCCTCTTGGAGCTCCTCCCACTCATTGGCTTTTGAAGCTTCTTCTCAGACCTGGCAAACGCCACCCGAGCTTACATTCAACTGGACAAAAGGCCAATGCTGCAAGGGATAGTAATTCTGTCAGAAAAGACAGAAAGCAACAGCAATCATAAAATGTACCACCAGTGTATAAAGTAACTTTTTTTTTTTAATCTGTTACCTTGTGTGTTTAGTGTACAGGATAGAGAGAGATTATGAAGCAGAGATGGCAGTTCAGGAGTCTGGGGAAGGGAACAGCCTGAGCCAGGACATAGGAGTTGGAAAATTCCTTGAGAAAAGATAAAGCTTATCAGTGACTTGGCTTTGTGGGTCAGAGCCATGAACCGCTGTCACCAGGAGGGTGGGAATAGGGAAGTCAGAAAAGGTATTAGGTAGTTTCCCACATTCTTGTCTGAATATATAAGATTCTTGGAGTAGAGGGCAGAGAAGGTGAGTGGCCAGGAGTCAGTATAAATTAAATGTTCAAATACTATCCATTAAGAGCATGAGCGGGGGCTACCCTGGTGGCACAGTGGTTAAGAATCTGCCTGCCAATGCAGGGAACACGGGTTTGAGCCCTAGTCCAGGAAGATCCCACGTGCTGTGGAGCAACTAAGCCCGTGCACCACAACTACTGAGCCTGTGCTCTAGAGCCCATGAGCCACAACTACTGAGCTTGCGTGCTGCAGCTACTGAAGCTCACGCACCTAGAGCCTGTGCTCCACAACAAGAGAAGCCACTGCAATGAGAAGCCCACGCACCGCAACAAAGAGAAGCCCCCACTCACTGCAACTAGAGAAAGCCCATGTGTAGCCACGAAGACCTGATGCACCAAAAAATAAATTTATTTATTAAAAAAAAAAAAAAAAAAGAGCATGAAAGGCTGGTCCTTATCAACCCTCCTGTCCGTTTTCCCCCTGGTAACCGTAAGTTTGTTTTCTACATTTGTAACTCTATTTCTGTTTTGTAGATAAGTTCATTTGTACCTTTTTTTTTAGATTCCACCTATGAGTGATATTACATGATATTTGTCTTTCTCTGCCTGACTTACTTTACTTAGTATGACAATCCCTGGTCCATCCGTGTTGCTGCAAATTTGTGCCTCTTTTTTGAATTGATAGTAGAAACAGACACTTACGTATACTGTTGTCTGGGAGGAAGACATTTTCCTCTACCCTTCTGGGTTCTTCTGGCTGTTCTAAGAATTAAACTGGCATCCGGCAGATTAACAGGAGAAAATCAAACAAAACTTGAATAACATGTATACACGGGAGAGACCTTGGAGAACTGAGTAACTCACTAAAATGGCTAAAACTCTCACCTTAAATACAGTCTTCAGCTAAAGACAAAAAAGGATGTTGGGGGTAGGTGGTTTGGGATTTCGAAGGGGAGGAAGGCAATTTACATGGTGATGGAAGAGCAAGTGTTCGATAAACACATGTTTGCTGGACCAGGCAGAGAAGGTGGGACACAGAACAGACTCTGATCTTTAGGCCCTGCCTGGAGTTTCCCCACCTCACACCTAGCCCATATTCTTTGCAGTTGTCTGGTGATATCTCTATGCCAGGAAGAGGTACTCTATTTAAATTCTTTTAGACAGCGAGGGAGAAGTTCAGAGTTTCTTCCTGAGTCTTTTGGACCTTAATTATTTTCAGCTTGAGATAATCCATACGCCAGAGATTTGGGGGGGGGGGCAAGTTTTGCTCCCCTACATTGTGGAGTGCTTTATGCTTAGAGAGTTGAACTACACATTCACTTCTGAACGAACTAACCTATTTATCTTGGGACATTGGAAGCATCTTTGCTCTTTTATAGCTGTTATTTATTGAATTAAAGTCAAAAATATTTAGCAGCTATTTGCCAGATATATGCTACTTGGTGGTCCATACTAGGAAAGAACATACAGATTAAATGTGGATACAAAGCATAAACATTTAGAAAACTAAAGACACTGTGTTGTCAAGCAAGGGCTCCTGTGTCCGTGGCACCAAAAGCCAAACCCTGAGAGTGGGTGTTTTTAGCAAAGCAAGGGTTTATTGCAGGGCGCCAGCAGGGCAGTGAGAGATAAGCCTCAGATCCACTCCAACTTGGTCTTTGAGTTGAGGGTGTTTTTAAAGGGGAAGAACAAAGAATTTGAGATTGATCATCCTCTTGTGGTATTTCCTAATTGTAGTTTAGGGGGTCAGGATGTCTCCCGTTTATGATTCTCTGGTCAGGTCGTCCATGGCTTGAGGGTCTGTTAGCTAATCTTGCCCTGGAGAAACAACCTGAGTTTGTATGTTGATGATACCTACAATCGCAATTTTAGTACATCAGTGATGTACTAAAAGAGAAGACTAGGAGTTCCACTTTAATTGGGGTTGACGGTGGGCTGTCTAGAGCTTCATAGGTTCACTCTTCATTGGTGAATTAAAACATAAGAGTGAGAATTAAAGCTCAAAAGGGTACAGCAAGCTGTCAGTCAAATGGTCAGTTTGTCTAAGTCAACCTGAGCTTTCTTAAAGAAAAATAAAAAAAAGAACTTCATGGGTGGGGCAGCCCGGCTCTTCATCTCCTGGTGTAGCTGAGAAGGTGTTCATTGATGATGGATGTCTTTGAAGTGGAAGCCTAGGCAATCAAAGGCTTGATGCCAGGCACATATATTACAATCAAAAAAGGTGATTGTCAGGCTCTTACATTACAACACTTTTTACCATTAAAGAATTGAAAATTTGGTATCTGACAATACCAGAAGATATCACCCAGACAAGTAAACAGGCAGAATATGAGAAAGAATATTCCAAGTGACAAAAGAAATATTAATAATATGTTAGTCTGTGAAAGAGGGAGAGTAAGAATTGGTTATTTGAATGAGGTTTGAAGTTTCAGTAGAATTTCCAGAGGTGAAAAGTTTGGATGGAAGTCTATCAAATTGTAGGCAATACCGTGAAAAAATAGGTTATATATGCCAACAGCTTTTTAAATTAATTTTTATTGTAGTATAGTTGACTTACAATGCTGTGTTAGTTTCTGCTGTACAGCAAAGTGAATCAGTTCTACATATACATACATTCACTCTTTTTAAAAGTCTTCTCCCATACAGGTCATTACAGAGTATTGAGTAGTGTTCCCTGTGCTGTACAGTAGGTTCTTATTATCTATTTTATATATAATGGTGTATGTATGTCAATCCCAAAACAGCTTCTCAAAATTGTCTGAATAATGCATTAAGAGAGTAAAAAGAAAAAATCTTGAAATACGATCTGGGCAATATGGTGGATGGTGTTGTGTCTTGGGACCTGGAGTTTATACATGACTTGGTGATCAAATGAATCCACTCAGTATTTGAGCAATAATATGACTGTATCACAAATACACATTTAAAGGTCAATATGGCATGTAGAAATGTAACCCATTTTTATCTGATAGTTTGCATCCTGCAACATTACTGATTTCATTCATTAGTCCTAACGATTTTTTGTGTAGTCTCTAGGCATTTCTACATATAGGATCATCTCTACTCTGGAAACAGAGGTAATTTTACTTCTTCCTTTCTGATGCGGATGTGTGTTATTTATTTTGTTATCTAATTGTTCTGGCTGGGGCTTCCAATACTGTATAGAATAGATATGGCAAAAGTGGGCATCCTTGTTTTGCTCCTGATCTTAGAGAAAAAGCTTTCAGTTTTTCCCCACTAAGTATGCTGTAACTGTAGAACCCCTAGAAGAAAATATAGGGAAATTTTTCTAGATATCAATCGTGGCCGTGATTTCTTAGATATGACACCAAAAGCACAAGCAACAAAATCAAATGTAGACAAGGAGGGCTACATTAAACTGAAAAGCTTCTGCACAGTGAAGGAAACAGACAACAGAATGGAAGGAAATATTAACAAATTATATATATGATAAGGGGTTAATTTCCAAAATACCTAAGGAACTCTTATCACTCAAAAGCAAGAATAACCCAATTTTAAAAGTGGGCAAAGGACTTGAATAGACATCTCTCCAAAGAGGACATGCAAATGGCCACCAGCTATATGAAAAGATGCTCAACATCACTAATCATCAAAGAAGAAATGCAAATCAAAACTAAAATGAGATCTCATCACACACCAGTCAGGATGGCTATTATTAAAGAAAAAGATAAGTGTTGGTGAGGATGGTTTCCTCACTGATTTCTGTATATGTCCAAATTTATCAAATTGTACATGCTGAACATGTGCAGTTCTTTCTATATCAACTATACTGTAAGCCGTTTAAAAGATTAATTTGGCAAAAGGATGTATAATTGATTGGACATGAAATGGAGGTAAGGAACGCATTTTCAAGGCCATAGTTAGGGAACTGAAAAATAAGTACAATGATCTGGAGTTAGACTGAAAGAAGGAGATAAATGTGAGAGGTATTACAAGGTCACAAGTTTACTAGAAAATAACAGTGGATTAAGTTTGTGGGTAGTGCAAAAAGGCTGAATAAAAGATTGATATGAGGCTTTTGAAAGTAAGTGTCTGCAGGATATTTTCAATTTAATAGAAAGTCAAAAGGAATAGTTGATTTGAGTTGGAAAGATAAATGATTCTATGATGTTTATTTTCATTCATTTTGACTCAGATAGAGTTTACTAAGAAAGCTTTCGAATTTTCTGTCAGAGGCTACTCTGAGACTTTAAGGTTGCAAAGAAACCTTCTTGCCAAGTTATCAGAATTATAAGTAGTTCTGAATGGTGGAAGAAAGCAAGCCTGGGGTTGAGGATGCTCCCTAAAAATCTATCCCGGGAAGGCATCTTAAATGGCATTGAGTATGCCTATGCCGTCCTAAAACGGAAGTAGTACAGGTTCATTTACAAGAACTTCATGCTGAAACAGTGACAGCATGTAATATATTCAACTTAGTATAAAATACATGAAAGCACTTTCTTTTTATACACATATGCGTGGATAATAACATGGATCTCATCCATCACATTGTATTGTTTTACAGTGTCCTTAATATACTGTTAATACAATATGGGAAGTTTAGTGTTCATTCATCAATTGGCTTTAGCATTGTGTTTTGTCATTATTGTACCAAGCTAATATAATACGGTTCTTAATATATCATCAAAGTCCATACCGAACAAAAACATTAATATCAGGAAATTTTCAAGCACATTTCCACACGGCTTGTGAATCTTTCATGTGTCAGGATGCAACAAGAGGCTTGGAAACGTCTGTTGAGACTGCGAGAATATTTGTGAAGGGACATCATGAATGTGTTATTCCGGGCATTCTGAAGGCATCCCCATGGAAGCATGTCCCGTATGAGTCAGTAAATCTACTTTGAGTTAACATTTTCTATCCCAATTCTCATATATGGAGAAATGATTCTACTTTAGAGAAAAAGTAGGGCACGCATTTATCCTCTCAGTGTCAATTTGGTTTTGGTCACTATTTACCCTGAGGGAAATTAATATCCAGTTTAGGAGCTAAACTGTACAAACATGAACTAGTTAGGTAGATGCTCAGGTATCAAGCTGTTAGTGCTGATTACTTGAAAGACAAACAGTCTGAGATGCAGTTGAAGTTATAAACACAGGTTTTAATATGAAGGAGACTATAATTTTACACGAAAAGATATCTGAGTAACCGCCAAAATAATGGGGCAAATGATTCATACTATGGAAATTCAAAGAAGTTTTCTTGCAGATGAGAAATGGGAAGCTACCTGGGAGCACATTCTGGGTAGAAAGAATGGTGTGAAGAATTTGGACTGATTGTCATATTTATAGCTTATAGTAAAGAAACCAGCTTGTTTAAAAGAGGACTTATAATAAATCAGTTTAGTATGGGAACAGGAAATAGAAAATCAATTATATTTTTAAAGGTTAATCCTGTAGAAATCAGTGGAGCTGTTTGAAGGTTGTTAGTATGATAATAGAATGGATAAATTATAATTTTAGGATGATCAGTGGTTTTGTAGGCAGGAAAGGAGGTATAAGGAGATAGGAACAGAAGAACAATTGGTAAGACTCTAGCCTCAGGTAAATAATGGGCTGGGGAGAGAGAGAGAGGTTATTTCAGGGAAATGACCAAGGAGGTCTATTTCACTAGGAATACTGTGCTTTTTTTTTTTTTCCTACCTGACATTGCTCTTTTTCTACATCTTAATGAGTTTTTCATGCCCCTTCTGTACTGGATTCAATTTTCTGTTCTGTTGTATAATTTAGTTGTTTTAAATTTAAATTAGGAAAGTCATCATCTATTTTGAATTTCTTATTTATATATAAGGCAACATTGGCAGAATTTGGGACCGTTTGTATATTACCAATAAAGAATATGAAACACTAGTTGGAAAAAAATAATTGCACAAACTGATAAAGTCAAGAAAGAAAGAAATGAGGGTTTAAGGGAGTGAGCCTGAATTTTATCCTTTGAAATATTGATTGAATGATACCTGGCTGACAAGATGAAAACAATGTATAGGTAAATTATGGTTAATATTGATTTTGAATCCAGTGATACCTGTAATCATAAATTAGAATCAACTCAATAATAGGAGAATATAGGAAAAATCAGAGCAGGTCAAGGATACTTACCTCACATTCATGATTTAGTAAATATCTCATGATGTGAAATAGAAATCAAGAAAACAATCTGCAAAGTCTACATTTAACATGTAGTGTTAAAACAAGGATTTTTCTAAACGGGTGCATAGAGGCCCAAGTCCAATATCATAAAACTGTAAAGCTCCTGTAGCAAAGAAAAAATCACCATATTTTATTTTCACCATTTTCAATATTGACCCGACCAGAAAAGAAAGAAATCTCTATTTATAGCCCCCATTTCTTTTGATGGAGAAGATTTTATTGCATTTTTGACACTTAGATCAAGACTTTATATGAAATAGGATTTTGCCCCCTACATGGTCCACTGGGTAGCATGTCTTTTCTTATGTCAGAAAACATGATATATTGAATCAGTTCTGCCTTCCGAAGAACACGTTCAGTCAAGTAGTAGTAGAATTCCAACTGGTTGAATGCGTTTTGGGAGTAGACCGTTTTCTGCGCAGCTGGTTCAGACACAGCCCTCACAAGGTTACTGGAGTGGTAACGAGAGAGATTCATGTACAGTTCTCTGTCACTTCAAACTGGATATATTACACTGGCAGCAAAAGACTAAAAGACTAAGACTAAACCTGTTTCTCTAGCATCTTTAGTATGTGTATATATGCATGTATGTTTGAGAGATTCTAAAATAGGAATTTCTTGAAGTTTGCAAATTTGAACTTTCATGCTATCGAAGGAACAACCCACTACATCTTGTCTTCATATGTGAGCGAGTCACCATGAAGGTGCAACTTCACAACCTACCATTGAGTTTTGTCTTAAAATCCCAAACGAGTTGAATTTCAATGATTTCCTTACTTTGTGAAAATTATGGGCATGTGGGGAACTACGAATCATACAGAATATTGTATAAAATATTTTTTCCTGAATGTAGCTTCATATCAATTGTGAGTTAATTGTGTCTGTGTGTGTGTGCTTTTAGAACACGGTCTATTTCACTAGGAATACTGTGCTTTTTTTTTCTTTCTATCTGACATTGCTCTTTTTCTACATCTTAATGAGTTTTTCATGCCCCTTCTGTACTGGATTCAATTTTCTGTTCTGTTGTATGATTTAGTTGTTTTTGAATTCCACACACATTTAAACACTTATATGCCAAATTTAATTTTTCTTCTAGTAAAAGACAATGAAGCATTTACTACAAGAAATATTCTACTAAAATAAACCTTGCCTATTTATCTCTAGTTTATTCTTTTCTTGCTCTCTTTTCTGTAAATCTGTAAGTATGCTCCAGCAAGGAAACTCGCTATCTTTTTAGCTCTTTATGCTGTGATGAAAATTACCAAGTCATAGAATTCTGTCATTATCTCATTTTATCAATCCTAAGAGGTAGCTCAACCTGATACATAGGGTGCATTCCCATATGCATTTCTTTGTTAATTCTAATAGTAAAAAATTTTAAATATGATTGGTTTTATCTTAATTTTATGCATCTTACAGGAATTTTGAACATTCACGGAAATGAAGATGTAAAAATGGTACAACCATTGAGGAAAACAGTTTGGCAGTTCTTCAACAAGTTAAATGTAGAGTTACCATATGACCCAGCAAATTGACCTTTAGATATATACACAAATAACTGAAAATACGGACGCTAACAGACATATATGCCAATGTTCACAGCAGCATTATTCATAATAAACTAAAGGTAGAAAAAACCCATTTGAATGATTAAACAAAATGTGACATATACATACAATGGACTGATATTCAGCCATAAAAAGCAATGAATTTCTGACACATGTACATAACGGATGAACCTTGAAAACATTATGCTAAGTGAAATATGCCAGACACAAAAGGATAAACATTGTATGATTCCACATACATGAAATATCAATAATATGCAAATTCACAGAGATGGGAGTTATCATGGGTTGGGGGTGAGAGGAATGGAGAGGTCTTGCTGGAAGGGCACAGTTTCTGTTTGAGGTAATTAAAAATATTTGGAAATAGAGAGTGGTGGTGGCTGAACCACTTGTGAATATAATTAATGCCACTGAAATGCACACGTAAAATGAGTAAAATGTCAAATTGTATGTTCCATATTTTTACAATAAAAATATACTATATAATAAAAAACGTTAATGGAACCATTCTTTTTCTTGAATAACTGCTTTGTAATTCATTTCCTCTTATACATTTCAGCTTACTAAATGCTGTCGGCAGAATTAATTTTTTGAAAAGATTAATTTACACTGTTACTGCTGCTTTTCTTTGTTGATTTACAATTTTGTGTTAGTTTCAGGTGTACAGCAAAGTGATTCAGTTATATATATATATATACACACATATATATGTGTATATATATATATATATATATTCCTTTTTAAGATTCTCTTTCCTTACAGATTATTACAATTTATTGAGTATAGTTCTCTGTGCTCTACAGTAGGTCTCTGTTGATGATCTATTTTATATATAGTAGTGTGTATGATTTTCTTTCTTGAGAAGGGTGAGGAAATCATCTTGCAGCCTCTACCATAGACTAACTCTGATATCACCCCTACCCCTCCATCAGAATCCAGTAGTGACCCCCTTTAGAACCACTTGGGCAGTATTCTTGTAAGAGATTAAATAAACTGAATCCATAAAATGAACTTCACTAATTAGAGTGACCACAATCACATTGCCTAAAAAAATGGGAATATCTTTAGACAATTTTAGTAGGTAAAAAAGAAAATACATTATCCTCACTATTCCAAAGGATAGATTCCCAGAATAAGGAGGGATATGGTGCTTAAGGTGACTTGTACTTACCCTATTCTTATTAAGCTTTAGGTGTACACTGAGATACTGTTTTTTAGGAAAATCAAGCGTAGCAAACATGAAGGGCTGCAAACATGGGACCCCTTTTGCTGAAATAGGATTATATTCCCTTATGGAGCTGTGCAGCTGTGTACAGACCTGAACCAGCTTGGTTCCAGGGTAATCAGTATACACATATAGAAAAGAAACATTGGGGGACTGACCAAAACTTTGCTTAATTTTTAGTAGGTGTAGAAGCTGCAATGATCCTCACTCCTTTGGAACCTGGGGTTCCCGAAAACTTGTGTCAACAGGTGAAAACCAAGAGGGTCATTAATACAACTGTTGACAAGAAGGTGATTGAGTATGTAAGCAATTATTTATGGAAAAAAAGTAATGATACGTATTTATATCGTGAGATTCCGAAGCTCTTTAGAACATCTGAGGTACATTATAAGAATATTCCTAAGGGAAAGCTGGAGTGGAGGGGGGGATATATTGAATTATATAAGATTGCAAACACAAGCATCTTCATTTAGATCAGGAGCAGTAGCTAGTGATGTATTCTACATTGTTTACCTTTTAGTGTCATTTTGGGCTCACTTATTTTTTGTGCAGGTAAATATAACCTCACTTATATACAGTATAATCAGGATTTGCACAGTCATACGTGATACATCATGATTTGTATCTTATCTGTTTGGATTTCTATAGCACCTATTACTTCTCAAGCTCCCTGAGGGTCGTGAACAGTATGTGGTTAATCTCTTTGTATCTCCAATAGATTTCAAGCATAAATTTCAGATTAGATGCATTAGAAAATATGTGACGCTTACTCTTGATTTTGATTGCTGCTTTGCTTTTGGCAGAAAGATGTTGGAAGGATTGAACTCTCTGTCTCACCAGCAGAGTTGGCTATGTCCACATGGCGGAGTAATAGTCTTTGTACCCCTTAAGAGAAGGCAGAGACTTTAGCCTAACATCTGCACTGTTCTGTTGGTATATGTTCATGTTGACATGAAGAGAGAAAGGATGTTTCCATATAAGTTTCTCCCTATTGAGTTACCTGTCCTGCCAGTTTCTTTGACTTTTGTTCTGAAAAGGGTCATAATCATTTCTGTTCAACCAGTGGAAGGCAATATTTAAGGCAATATTTTTCCCTTCTTAAGATGCAGGAAGATCAATGTTGTGTTTGAAACTAAATAGTTTAAACAGAATTGGATACTAAACTAACTTAATGGCTTAAAAATGGTATCCAAAATGCCATATATATATATATATACTGATATACATGTATATAAATTTAAGATAACTTTGCCATGTTTTTTGGATTTTGAAACATGACAGTGATCAGAAAAAGTAAAATCTCATTTATTTTGCTAAATAAGTGCAGCTTCTCAGTAGAGTCCTTTAAAAATTTAGATCAGCTGCATATATTAAGAAATTTTTCTAAATGTTATTTCTGATTCATTTCTCAGCCATGATATTCTAGGTGTATTATGTTCACTAACCTACTTAGAATGCTATAATAGAGCCTTTCTGTTTTTTCCCCTTAAACAAGATGATGATACAATAAGAAAATCTTCACTTGGTTTTTAATATTTTTGAGTTCATGAAATATAGATTGCAACTGTTAAAAGCCCATTCTGGGGCTTCCCTGGTGGCGCAGTGGTTGAGAGTCCGCCTGCCGCTGCAGGGGACGTGGGTTCGTGCCCCGCTCCGGGAAGATCCCACATGCCGCGGAGCGGCTGGGCCCGTGAGCCATGGCCGCTGAGCCTGCGCGTCCGGAGCCTGCGTTCCACAACGGGAGAGGCCACAGCAGTGAGAGGCCCGCGTACCGCAAAAAAAAAAAAAAAAGCCCATTCTGTCCATGTAGATAGAAGACTGTCCTACTGCATGATTTTAGACCTCTTTGCTTTAAAAGATAATAGTTCTAGCTGTGGAAGTGGGAGGGTGCTTTTTCTTCTGTGAAATAGTTACATTTCATCAGGGCTTTCTATTATGTGACACATACATTAAAAAAAAAAACGGTGGAGTGTCTCAGTTTATGGTCCACTTGTGAGTGTGAACATAAACAGGAGTGATAACCTAGCATCTAATTATGGGGTGTCACCGCCTGCAGTAAACAGATACCAAACAGAAACATCAATTCCCTCCAGCAAAGCTATCATTCTTCTAGCCTTTCGTCTTCCCAGATCTCAGCTGTCCAAGAAACAATCCTGGCCTTCCTCTCGGTTCCCCCTCCCTTCCCCCGTTTTCTCTCTGTTCCCTCTCTAGGCTCTCATGTGCCCACTTTATCTCAACTCACAACTCATCTCGTTACAGCCCTTCCTCTTGGACATCTAATACAGCCTTCTCCTAAATCATGTCACCCATGATCCATTCACAATGTGCCAGTGACAACTTGCAGGCCTCAGGAGCTGACTTAGAAGACGATGTATATGCTTTCTCCCTGTGACCCATACACAGTGCCATTTTCCCTACAGACAGAGCGCGTAGCTTTGCACATCAAAGGGCGGAAGGGGTTAGCTCCTTTTATTATAATAAACCCTCATTTCCCACTTGCAAAATGTTGCTTTTATCTTCGGTATCTGCTGATCTAGCTGCCTACTGCCCAGAGGAGCAATGCTTTTATCGGGGGTCAGAAAACAGTGCAACTGCCTTAGAAGGCGGCGCTGCTAACTGGTCGTTTGGGCTTCTGATGCTGCTGCAGCCAAAGTAAAAATGAGGGAGATTCCAGTATAGGCTCAAGTAATTGATTTGATCATCAAGGGGAGGAGTGGGGAATGTATTTGCAAACCAAGGCATTCACCAGAGCATTTCTCATTATATTCCTACACTCACCTGTAAATCTTACTAGAAGACATCAACAAACTAACAGAGGAGCAACGTGAAAGACTTAGACCAGTCAGGAACCAAAGTTTGGGGTCAGTCTGCAGAGTAGTGAGATATCGTTAGCTCAGTGACTTTCTGAAACTAAAGAAAACGTTGACTGGAGGGAGAAAAATAAGATATACCGACCCACTGTGACCATAAGAAAAGGTTCAGATATGAGAACTGTAGAACTGCAGTCATTCTGTATATTTTTCTCTCTTTAGCCACACAAGCATGCACACACACATGCACTTATACACGCACATATACATACAAATATTAATTTATAGGGAGTATATTTAAGCCACTTTGTATTTTAATGTTTTCCTCGTCACCATCCTCTACTCTTTTCTATAAAGTACTGCTGAAGATTAAATTTATAGCTGTCTTCTTTACTGGACATTCACAGGAGCCCTTGTAACTGAGCTGGTTAAAGAATGGAAATGACTCAGAGGACATACTGTGCCTCACAGGAGGACAACCTTGGTTTCGTGAGAAAACCTCGCATCTCGGTAGGTAGAGGCAGAATGGGGTTCTAACTGCACAGCAGTTTAAATTTCTTTAGAGTGTCTCCTACGGGTGCAGAGTTGAGACAGGGATGGTTTGTCTGGGACTTCCGTGGTTACCTGAGCGTCCCAAACACACCCATTGAGAGTCTCTTTAGCTCTTCAGGGAGGAACCCAGGAAGGAGCTTTCTTAGTATCTGATTTCCAGTAAATTTCCAGGTCAGAGTCTGCCAATGAGAGGGCCTCACGGGAGATTTAGAAACAGAAGACACGGAGAAGGCACCGTCCTCTGAACTCATTTTCAGGCAACACTTGCAGATAGGAAATGCTTGGAAATACCAGCTTTGGGGCTGTAGGGGGTTACGTTGACACCATCTAAAGACCCTCCCCCATCACTAACTAAACTTCTGGAGTTTCACGAAAGTGTCTTCCGGAACTCCTGAGAATATTCTCCCTATAATTGTGGCCTTTCTTTGCGCTCGAAGACACCTTAGTGGTGTGTGGTAAGTCTCCAGTTACCAGCAATGAAACACTGTCCACTTGGACCTAGGAGTGGCTTTCGTTTTCCTTATCAAATCCCTACTGAGGCAGCTGCCAAGAGTATTCCGGGGGGAGAAAACTGCTACCCAAGCCCCCCTCGAGAGCCAGAATGCACAACTTAAGGTTCTGGTTCATCTGCCTTTTACCTGAACTTAAATGAACTTTACAGTGTCATAGCTTCCTTGAAGGTGATCTATAGAAGAGTTCCTTAGGCAGAGAACGTAAATGATGTTTGATGGATTTTAATAGTAGAACCTATAGGAGAATTTTCTGCATCAAATGAAACCATTCTGCTTTATGCCAAGTCAGATTCCTGCAACGTCTGAACCATTTCCTATGACTTAAGCCACTTCTCCTGTCCAGATGTGATGACCAAGCCCCTTGAGTCTAGTTAGTACTTCTTAGAGGCTTGAATGATTCAACTGGTTTAAAATTTTGTAGTTTTATAAAGTAACACTATGAGCATCTGTATCAATATTCTGAGTCGATGAATTGTGCTCACTGGATTTTTCCAGCACGGTAGATTGCACTCTGTACTGAAAAATGAAGTTTACTGTCATTAAAAATCAATGTGACATTTGTTAGCATTTGCATTTTAACTCAAGGAGTCATTGGGTTGAAGGAAATACCTTGAGTGAAATGAATATACCTAGAAACTGTCTTGGGTCTTCTAATAGCAAGTCATTTCCATAACTCATTACTGGTGCTGTCATTTGTGTATGGGTACACACAAACACAACACAAATGACTTCCTGAATATGGAGAAGGCTACCTAGGAACTCTCCATAACATCAGCAGAATCTAGACTAATTAATATGGTCTAAGTGTCACTGAGTTCAGAAATCACAGAACTCATGTGTCGTTGTCTGTAATTAGTGCAGACTTTACTTACTGCTCATTCATTATTTATTATGTGGCCATAATGTTAAAATATGCTGTCTTAGTGAATTTAATGTTTGTTTTACAACCATTGTGTATTGGAACATCCCTACATCCAGACTCATCAGGGATCAAGTATATAATACTTAAAATTTTAGTTCACTTAAACAGTGAGGGGCTTAACTGGTTAAATAAACACACACACACACACACATAAAAGATAATTCCTAATGAGCAACATTCTTTCTACAAATTAAAGCATCTGGCATATCTCGCTTCTAAGGAAGGAATTTCATTAAAGTCAGAGTCATCGAGGACCAGAGAGAGACCAGTTCATCTGCTAAATTCTATTTGTATCTTATTTGCTCAGGCTGGGGCTCCCAAGAGGTTGATATTCAGACGATATTCACAGACGGTTCAGTGCTTAGGAACAAGAAACCAACCTGAAAAATGTCTATTCTGTTGGGAAATTTGACCAGCAGAGACAGTCCAACTTCGAAGTATGTGCTTTTAATATGATCATCGTGTCTCTGTTAAATATTTGATAGTGACTATTATTTATGAAAAAATTCTAGAGTCTAAAGACATGATGATCCCTTCTTTCTACAATTGCCAGGTTTTATCTTCTACTCCCACTTTCAGATGCTCTGGATTCCAGCCCCACGAACGTACCATGTATTGTTCGATCTCCCTCTTCCTTAGTTATTCTCACTTTGCTCCCAATGCCTAGAATAACTTTTTCTGTTTCATTTCGGCCTACTGAACTAAACTCGTCTTTTAAGAGGCCCAATTCGAATTTCATCTTCTCTGCTCAAGTAACTCTTTTCATTTTCTCCGTCTCCTTAAGTAATCAGTCAAACATTTTCTATATCCTTAAAATATCTTGCTTCACGTTAGTTGAACAAAAATTGATACCACCCCTGTAGACCATAATATGGTTCCAAGTGTAGGTAGAGGTTGGATTTTACACACCTGTACTTTATAGTGTACATTACTCTCATTTTAGGTCAGAGCCAGCAACATATTTTGTAGGATAAAGAGCAAAATGATAATGTAGGACCCAGACCAGGGCCAGGAAGTCAATGTTCCCAACACAGGGCAGACACAGGACCCCATGGGATGGCAACTGTCACACCAGAAATGCTCAGTCCCTGCATGAGGGATGAAGGAGGGCCCCACTGTGTCATCTGCTTGAATGTCCTGTGACATCATCATCCTGGAGCAGGGACAGATACCCTTTTTCCTGCCCCAGCTACAGAGCACACCTGGGACCCAATTTGTCTGAGTCCAAGGCTCAGCCAGGGACCGAGGAAAACAGAAGCCTCCCACCCCTCAGGGACCTGGTTCCCTCCATACATGGGCAGGTAGACATGGTCATGAGGTTCAATCAGGGAAGGGAAGACAGGTGGGAATTGGGGGGTCAGGGGTCAGGGAGCGAGCAGCCAGGAAGCTACCTGGGGCGACTGCCACAGAGAGCACTGTGTGTGAGCCAGGGATCCAAGCCCAAGGGGATGCTTCTCTGTCCCACCAGACCTCACCTTCAGGACTCAAGACAGTGACCCAAGGCATTAAACTCAAAGCATGGGGCTGTTCTGAGTAACTGTACAGGCCTCCAGCCCTGAAGCTGGCCCTTATCAGATATGAAGTAAAAATTGGCTTTTTATATAAGGTGTTTATGGGATTTAACCTTATCATAATTCTTAAAGAAATATAGACATTCAATTACTAAAATGCCAAAGTGTTTGTATTCGATGAGATGGACGCATACTGTTACTATTTCTAAATTTGAGGGTTGCAAAAAGATCACCTAAAACCACTTCAGCTGTATTAGGACTTAGCTGATTCAGACTGTAAGCTGGACTCAAAAACATTACCTTGAAATGCTACCAGAACCTTAGTAGTGCATAATTTTAAGAACACTGATAGACGATGATAAAAATACAATCGGCATTGGCAGACTATACAGTGATAACAACTGAAATTCTGTTGTAGGGACTTAGAAAGTACTAGATTATTTTAGCTATTAGCTGCCCTAGGTCTAAAAAAAAATCATGATATTTGTTTCAAGTATTGTTAAGAATGTATCCTGAAATAGAGTCACAGCATGCAAAGAAGAAAGCATGGACCCATCTGTAAAGCATTTTTAAAAAATGAGGATTTCTTCAAACAGGATTTACAGTAAATTTCATTTCTTGATGACATCAGTAAATTTCATTAATTTATACTTATGAGTTATATTGATGTATACACCTTACCAGCTGCCTTTTGAACACTGTCATTCTTTATACATAAAGAGCTTTGCTCTTACTGAGTTAACTGAATTATCAGGTATCAATAATAACAGGATATGTTTGTGGTCATTCATTTCTTGTCTGCCCTCAACTATAATAAATAAATACACACAAAATAGTTCTACATATCAAATAGAAGTGTAAATAGGCACAAGGTTAAATTTTTATCATATATGTGAGATACATATGTGTGTGTGATATATAGTAATTATACAGATCAGATTTGCCAGTTATATTTCACTCTCTCTACTTTGTGTATACCTCATTGCCTCATTGTCTGTGATGGGATAAGCCTGGTCCCTGTAGCCCTTTGCTCAATCTTAATTACAAAGTGCTACAAAACCACTGGTAGTGATGCTGGGATCATATAGTCTTTATGCTCTGATTTAGTTGTCCTTTTGCATAAAACATTGTCTACAGTTGAATGCAGATACTTTTTTATCTTTTGTATCTCTTAAAATTCTGTGTGTTTTATTATTAGTGTTTCACTTCAGTTAAACCTTTATTTTAGTAACTTAGCTCTTACTTAAAAACAACAATATTAAAGCTTTTAAATACTTACTTTTCGGAATTGTTTTAGAATACAGTATGTCCTCATTATTATGAATTTGTGATTTATTGATGACCAGTCTATTCTTCAGAAGGTTAAAATGCAATTAAAGAAATTTCTGAGAAAGCAAACTAGTTTATGCATAGATTTCTGCTTTTGTGAGTGAGGCCTTTGCTATATACATCTTCCCCCAATAGTGTAATTGACCTCAATTTACTATTCAGGATAATAATCTGAAGAAGTTAACGCCTAAAAACACCCATTAATAAATTCATTTAATCATTTTTTTTTTTAAATGTGCTAGTGGGCTTCCCTGGTGGCGCAGTGGTTGAGAGTCCGCCTGCCGATGCAGGGGACACGGGTTCGTGTCCCGGTCCGGGAAGATCCCACATGCCGCAGAGCGGCTGGGCCCGTGAGCCATGGCCGCTGAGCCTGCGCGTCCGGAGCCTGTGCTCCGCAACGGGAGAGGCCACAGCAGTGAGAGGCCCGTGTACCACATTAAAAAAAAAAAAAAATGTGCTAGAAACTGGGAATATTAACAACAACAACAAAAAAACACCCGTTACCTGCTCCTAAGTGACTAAGGAAAAGTTTTTTAACAGTCACAGTAAAGTGCATTAAATACGATAAGAGTATACTTCGTTCATATTTGAGCAGGGCCACCTCAGGTAAACTGAGATCAAGAAGGAAAAATATCTTAAAACTAAGACTGTAATTAAGTTCACTAGATAAGGAAGGGCTAAGCTTATTCTAATTGCTTTCATCAAACTTAAAATATATTTTAATGTGTTCGTGTTTAGCAAGTGGGGAAAAATAAACCAAAACATAAACACTCTAGTAAAAACAACTTCTCCTAGTTTGGAATCTGCAACTATACTTCTGAGTGTGAGTAAAATATGACTTCAGAATTATTTTTCTACATAGGGACAAGGTTGATTTAACCAAACTGACCAGCTGGACAGCAGTAGAAAGCCAAAGTAGCTTGCTGCGTATTTATTACATAGTATTAGTTTTCACAGTGTAAGTCCTTTGTAAAAAGATTGTCATATTTCTGTTTTTAGTAACCTGGTCTCCCCACACTGTCTAGATTCTTTTAAGATCAGTTGAACCCTGAGGGCAGTATATATTTTTAGTTGATTGTGGATTAGGAAAGATGTGGCTAGCATTCCATGACTTGTTTAAAACTAGCCAACGTATCACTGAAGAAAACCTTCTAAAAAGGAAAAAACAAAAGTTACTAAAACAAAAGTTACTAAAGGATTTGTACTCTAAAGCTGCTTTTATTGGTTTGTGTCTCTTCATAAAGAAATGGTACCCAGCTGGATTCCTCTAAGATTGAATGCTAGAGGGCTTTCTCAGGATCAGTGCAAAATATCTCTTAAGATAACATATCTGATAAATCAAGCTGATTCCAAAAGAAGGACTAAATTCTCATTACAGTTCAAAGACTCTCCGAGAAGTATTGATAAGCAGGTAGCCCATCTTAGTGAACCGCAATGTGATGCCATCAGAAATACCTACGGCTGTGTTGAGGGGTGGAAAACAAGGAAGCCTTACTCCCTCATTATCCAGAGACTTCTGATAAACTAGCGACAATTCCTGGGGTTTATTATTTTAGCTGCTTCCCTGATACCCAGGCTTATTCTTTCATAACTACAGCTTTTTCTCTCTTCCCACATTCATTAGACTCTGAGATGTTTGCAGACTGAAAAATGTAGGCAGTCTTGAGCACAATGTAGTTTTTCTGCATTTAGCTATTTTTTTATCTTTATGTTTTGCATACAGAACTGATATTAAACTAAGAAGAATGCAGGTGAGAACATTTCTTTTTAATATATGCTAATGACTGCAGTTTGGCCCAAAATGTGCTGCTGTTTCTATGTAACACTTTGACACTGCTGGGAAGATTTTCTCCTAAGTGGTTTTACAGTTAATTATTATCCCCTTCATACCTTAACGTGGATTCTCTACTACCATTCAACACTTCTTCAGACTTCCACTACCTAGCAAACTAGCTCATAGTTTTATCACCTATATTGGAAAGATTGAGAAAAACAAATTCTGAACAATTTCTTTTCAGATTTGATTTTCATGCCTTGAAAAACATTTCAGAGAACATTAGAATTTCCAATATCTTATCCTATTACCCTGAAAATAGGAAATTTAAAATAGAAGCCTAGAATTTGAATAAAATGAATATAGTGAACATACTCTAAAAACCTGATGAAAAGTTGGCTTCAACGTCAACCAATTTGAAACGGATGAGTAAGAATTTTCAACATGAATAATTATTAGAACAAGTTGAAATTACAGAACTTAAGGGTAGTGTTAAGAATGTGTTTATTATCTATTGTTAGACCTAAATCTATAGAGAGTATCTATCTATCTATCTCGACAGATAGATCAAGACTGTTTTCAGTTGATTTCTCTTGTACCTTTTTTTTACTTACTGTTGCAGTGAAACTGAGATGCATTATGCCCTTAGAATCCATGCGTAGAAGAGTTCTCCACGATGTCTTTGAGACAGCTGTGGCGTGGTGACTCTAACAGTCAATAACCAATTTCTATACTGCTTAGTAAGCCAGCTCTGCCAGTTACTAGCTTTGTGACTTTGAGAAGACCTGTAACTTCTTGGATGTCCAATTTTCCTGTATCAGATACAGAAGGAAGAGGAGGAATGTGGGAGAAGGGAAGAGTTTCCTTCCAAGTATTGAAATTTAATGATCGAGGACATACTTGTGCTTTGATATTTTTCCAGTACATCAATCGTGTAGTGCCTTCTGAAGAGAGCATGATGTTTTCTATATATCGTTGCCCATAAGGCAAACGGGATACTGAAGGTTTGTGTGTGTCCTGGAGAAACACTGAAATGATGTCTGCCGTTGAAACACAAAACACAATACACGCAGGCTCTGGAGACTCCTGGGCTCTGCAACAATGCCTGGCCTATCCCACCTACCTACCTAGAGAGCTTATTTAATTACTAGTACCCTGTCCTTGTTCCTTCATCCTTGTAGTGCTTCCTCACACCAGGTTTTGTATCATTCCTTCTGGAGTGGCAGTGAAAAGAACACAAAGCACAAGTGACAGAACCATGCTGAGACAGATTGAATAGTTGTCCTTTACAAGTGAAGAATGCAAAGTTTTTCAGCCATCTTGGCTTATCCGTTAGAGCTCTTGGGTGTTCTATAGAAAAAGATAATAATAACGTTGTGGAGTCAGGAATATCTTTTTCCACCCATGGTCTTTGGGATACAGAGGTAATTACATACAAAGGATGGGTTATTCAGAGAAATTTACATTCAGTCCATGGCCTCATGGAAACAGATAAAGTGCTAAATAAAAGTAAATTATACACATTGGGAATACGTTGAAAATATTTTAAAATCCCTAATAGTAGCAGAGTTTTCTCCTAAATCTGTCTGGTATTCATTGCAAAATAAACTAGGCTTTTTAGAAAAGGGAGGTCAGAATGTAACGATTACATTATTAATGCTTTCTCTATGCCACTGTAAAACCCATAATACCATCTCATACTACAGTGAAAAACTATTTGAAGAACTTAGGTTATTTGAATTTTGCAGATGCGAGGCTGGATTCCTATAAAAGGGCCAACACTTTTTAAACTTAGTTCATCGATATCCTTCAACAGAACCAGCAGCCAAAACAAATAATTGGCAGTTTTAAGTACAATTGGTCAAATTACATGAATGATAGGTAATTTAGGTTGCAATTCACCAACCTAAGGCACTTCCCTAAGAAGGCAAGTTGTTGAAACCTTGAGCAAATTTTAAGATGAACTAGCTCATTTTCCACTGACAATGGTGAATATTTCTTTCAAATATATGCCTGCAAATAAAATTTTGACCACACATCTGACTTGATTTTCCTGGGGTAAACACACAACCAAGTTTTTAGTGAAATTCTTTAAAAATGAATAAGGAGCAATTATAAGAAAACATTAAATAATATTTTTTCAACAAAGATTATGACTACATTAAAACTTTACTTATACTACATAGGCCCTTAGTGACTTACACAATTGTTTATGTAGGTACAAAATAGAACCTTTTATTTAGCTAACTAACCAAGTGACTTTTAATTTAATGCAGCTGTACATACAGTGAACATCCCACATCACT
Organism: Delphinapterus leucas; assembly: GCF_059928025.1. Lineage (NCBI taxonomy): Eukaryota > Metazoa > Chordata > Mammalia > Artiodactyla > Monodontidae > Delphinapterus > Delphinapterus leucas. The sequence goes on from NC_143142.1 coordinate 83,425,924, forward strand.
GAACAGTTAATGCTACCTTTTATCATTTATCACTTTATGAGCTAAGGGATTGTTCATTCAGATTCTTCTAATCCTCATAATACCTGGGCCATTGTTACAAATCCTTGCTATTCGGATAGCATCCAATTTCTTATGAATCTCATGAGTATTGCAGAAATCTTGTTCAATGAAAATAGAGGTATCACATTTTGTCTGGAATTTCATTTGCAATTCAGTAGTTTAAGTGCTAACATAGAGGGCTCACTTGAAACTCACACTAGTGTGTCTTTCTGTCTGCAGGCATGCCACATTTCGAAGGCTGTCTCTCATTCAATACACAACAGCCAGAAAAATATTACTTTTGAGCCCTCTTCTTGGTCATGGGTAAGACTGAATAAGGTAGAGGGTGGAGGGAGGTGAAGAAGGATTAATAGAGGTGGCAATTCTAATAGATGTACAAATCTGTAATCAATGCCACAAAAAATGTGGAGTATTTTTAGGATAAATTTACTTAAAATATATTATCCATTGTAGTCTTCATCTTGGTAGTAACATATTCCCCTTGGTACCAAAACAAAGAGCTTGGAATATTTCTACACAACTTCTTTAGATTTAGTCCCTATGGAACTTTCTCAACCTGGTAAAAGGTACTGCTATGGACTGAATGTTTGTACTGCCCCTGCTCCAAATTCCTATCTTGAATTCCTAACCCACAATTTGATAGTTTTTGTTAGAGTAGACTTTGGGATGTAAAAGCCCTCGTGAGTGGGATTAGTGCCCTTAGAAAGGATATCCCAAAGAGCTAGCTCATCCCTCCTACCATGTGAGGACACAGGGAAGAGACAGCTATCTATGAACCAGAAAGCAGCTCTCACCAGACACTAAATCTGATCTTGGATTTACCAGCCTTCAGAAATGTACAAAATAAATGTTCCTTACTTAAGCCACCCAGTCTATGGTAGTTTGTTATAGCAGCCCAAATGGACTTGGTAAGAAATCAGTACTGAGAGTGAGATGCTGGTGGAACAAATACTCAAACATATGGAAGTGGCTTTGGAACTGGTCACGGGTAGAGGTAGGTAGGTGTTTCCAGGTGCATGGTGGGAAAGCTAAGATTGCCATGAATAGTCTGTTAAGGGTGATTGACTCTGGTGAGAGCTCAGAAAGGAAAGAGGACAGCTGTATGTCTTCTAGGGAATACTGGAGTAATCAAACAGAATATTGGTGTAAATAGAGAATATAAAGGCCATTCCAATGAGATTTCAGCTGGAAAGGAGGAACGTGCTATTGGAAACTGGAGAAAAGGCAATCTTTGTTATGAAGCATCAAAGAATTTGGCTGAATTGTGTTCACGATCTCATGTTTTGTGGAAGGTAGAACTTGTGAGTGAAGAGATTTCTAGCAAAGTGTTATAGGCTTAGCTCCTCTTGACTGCTTATGGTAAAATGTGTGAGGAGAGAAATTGCTTAAAGATGGAACTGTTAAGAAAAAAAGGAAGCAGAACATAAAGATTTGGAAAAACGTCAGCCTATTCATATGACAAGAAGTGAGAACGCTCACAGCGTGGCCAGGCACCCATTTAATAAGGGGATTTAATGTTGTTTGCCCTGTTAGGTTTTGGTCTTACCTGGGACCTGTTACCCGTTTCTCCTTTCCTATTTCTCCCTTGAAGGATGGTTATGTCTGTCCTTTACCTGTCCCACCACTGTATTTTGAAAGTATTTAACTCGTTTGGTTTCACAGGTTCTGAGCTAGAGAGCAAAACACCTCAGGATGAATCATACCTTGAGTCTTATGCATATTTGATTTAAATAATACTTAGGTGAGACTTTGGACTTAGACTTCTGCGGCTCTTGGGATCAAATGAATGTATTTTGCTCACCGCCTCTGGCAGAATGAGTTATTCAGTGATCTACTCACCCCAAAATCTTTGAAACTTACCCCTGGTCTAAAACCCCTAAAGTTATGTTCCATGCATGACAAACCCTAGTGAAAAATGGTGTCCCGTGGTACAACCCATGATTTACGACCTTCACACTTCTAAAGTAGACTGAAATGATGTTTGCCGTTGAAACGGCCAATGTCAAGAAGACATTCAGGGCTTTCAATGGTGAATGTCCCAGCTTCACACTCTGTCATGTCTCCAAGTCTTCCAGATTGGACTGTCATGGGAACTTGTAATTCAGTGTGCTTTAAGGGTACATTTTCAGGGGGGGTGCATGGGGAACAGCAAGGTTTTTGATCAGCAGTAAATTTTTCTGAGGAGCACATTAATAGAAGAAGAAAAGAGTTGGTTTGGGCTGCTAGAAATAGAGAATAATGATTGTGAACCTAAAGATTGTACTCCTTTTTGGGAGGTGGGGTGGGGTAGGGTAGTTGCCATGACAGGGGTAAGAGGGGAAGATGGAGGCCATTTCAGTGATGGAAATAATAGGGCTCATATGGCCAGGGAAAGGGGCTATTGATTGCTTACCCAAAGTTAACAGGAATAGAAATCAAACTGGAAAGAACATGACCCTTATTCCATGTTTCAGGATCCTTCTATGGCCCACAATTTGTGAAAATGCTTAGGAAATCAGCAGTGAAAGAAAAATTATAGCATCGACATATGTACACTACCAAATGTAAAATAGAGAGCTAGTGGAAAGCAGCCACGTAGCACAGGGAGATCAGCCAGGTGGTTTCTGACCACCTAGAGGGGTGGGATAGGGAGGGTGGGAGGGAGGGAGACGCAAGAGGGAGGGGATATGGGGATATATGTATACATATAGCTGATTCACTGTGTTTTACAGAAGAAACTAACAACATTGTAAAGCAATTATACTCCAATAAAGATGTTAAAAAAAAGTATAGTCTGCAGGATACAAGTCCCAGCATTTCAGAAGGCAATAGAATTGTAAGAAGGTTTAGAATTGTAAGAAAAGAAGCTTAAAGAGTAGCTCAATTTAAATATTGATGAGTTTCGTTTTACTCTTTGGGTCAAAGGGAGTGGAGGAAAGGATCTGAAGGAGAGAATGAGATATGTAAATGAACCTGCATCCAAACACACACACACACACACACAGGTACACACAATAGCAACATAAAGCAGATTAAGTGAGTAGACTCCCAGTCCTGGGTTGCAGTAAGGTTACAGAGTAAACACCACCATTACCCTCTATCTGTGTCAGTAGGGGAGGGGCTTGAGAAAATGGAAAGGGCTAAACACGTGACATTTTCCTCCTGTGTCCTGAGTTGTACTTAGGATGGTTGGTCTCTGAGTTGAAGAAGTGAGTGTAAGGAAGTCTGTAACGTAATAAGCAGCAATGGGGCTGTGCCCAGTTGAGTAAACCCCTTCGGTGAGCTCTGTTAATAGGGACATCACTGCTGGTGGGACGTGTAGCGATACAAGGGTGCTGAGTCATCATCCATTAACACAGCAGGGCTGAAAGAGCAGCAGCTTTGAAGTGAGGGGGACATAGTTTGCAACTTACTGGTTTGATGCCCTTCAAGCAGTTATTTAACCCTTTGGAATTTAGTTTCAGCTCTAAAATGGAGGAAATTAGGTCTACCTTACAGCCCTTGTGTGAGTTTAATTTATATAATTTATAAGTACATATAGAGCATTTTGAGAGGACTTAACACTGACTGCACATTTAATGAATCATAGCTGTTATTATTATAAATGTATATTGTATTTCATAGAAAACAAGTGGCCGTTAAAAGATCTATGAAGGAATAGGCGAAGGATAAGTACATGCTTAAGGTTTGCGCAGCGTCAGAAAAAATAAATCGCTGTATGAAAGAGGAATGATAGCTAGCAGGTATATCATCAAATGGGACAGAAACTCAGAGGTAGCATAAGTAACCGGAGGCTTTAACTAGGCATCAATCTGTTATCATTTAATCTAACTAATTAGATTAACAAAATGAGAACAAAGTATTCAAAGAAAAACATTCACTTAATTGGCAGTTTTGATTATATTTTCAACCAAAAATTACAGCCTTTAATTTTGTGAAGAATAGCGTCAGAACGAGATGCCTAATATCTGTCTATATCTATCTATCGTATGTACCAATATAATAGTACTACAGTTTTATGTAGAGGTTTTCAAGCACATCTGTATTTGAACATACATCTGAATAAAAATTTTGTTTAAATTATTCCTTGACAGACTTCTGGCTTTCTCACTTTGGACCTAAAGTATACAAGTATTTGTTGAAAAGAAAGAAATACATAATAATGCAATATCTACTTTTTAAGTAATGTTTCCATTGGCATTATGTGAATGGCTTTATCTACAATTTTTTCTTACATAATTATTTTTAAAATAATGTAAATTAATAGCCTAGTAGAGTTTTCACATTATTATCCTTGTTATTATAATTATAAAATAAAAGAGATCTAAAAAAAACACAGGTTGAGAAGTAGAACTATGCCATCTAGAGTAAAATGCCCTTCTACTTTTTTTTTTTTTTTTTTTTTTTTTTTGCGGTATGCGGGCCTCTCACTGTTGTGGCCTCCCCCGCTGCGGAGCACAGGCTCCGGACGCGCAGGCTCAGTGGCCATGGCTCACGGGCCCAGCCGCTCCGCTGCATGTGGGATCTTCCCGGACCGGGACACGAACCCGTGTCCCCTGCGTCGGCAGGCGGACTCTCAACCACTGCGCCACAAGGGAAGCCCTGGACCATTTTTAAAGTCTTTATTGAATTTGTTATAGTATTGCTTCTGTTTTATGTTTTGGTTTTTTGGCTACAAGGCATGTGGGATCTTAGATCCCCGACCAGGAATCCAACCCACACCCCCTGCATTGGAAGGCAAAGTCTCAACACCAGGGAAGTCTCAAAAGATTCAATATTTTAAGATGTGAATTTTCTCCAATTTACCTATAGAGCAATGGTACCCCATGAAAATCACAGAAAACATTATTACAGAAATTGAAAAGTGGATTTAAAAATGTATATGGAAAGAGTCAGAAAGTCACAACAATTCTGATAAAAGAGAATTAAGTTGGCTGCATTAACCTAATTTAAAAATTTGCTCAAAACCTGCCATAAACAAAGGGATTTAGAATTGGCAAAAGGATAAACTTATAAAAGTACAACAATGCATATTCCAAAAGTAGTTCAACGCATGTATAATCAATTGATGTTTGATAAAGGAACCAAGGTAATTCAATGGGAAATTTTATCAATAAACATCTTAAAAACTTTGAAATCCATTTTTAAAAACTGAAACTTGACCCTTACCACACACTATACACAAAAATAAACACACAATTCATATTAGACCTAAAGAGCTAAAACTATAAAATTCCCAGAAGAAACAGTGAGAAAAATGTTTTGATCTTGCATCTAGCACCACTTTTTAAAACTAGGAGACAAATTGTATCAGCCCTAGAAGAAAAACATACAGAAAACATCTATACAGTCATTTAGCCAAAGAAAATATACAAATAGCAAAGAGGTACATAATAAGATTATCAACATCTTTTCTCATTATTCACACTAAAACCACAATGAGAAGCCACCAGATGCCTAGCAGAATGCTTGAAATTAACAAGACTGCTAACAGGAAAAAGTGCTGATTAAGATGTGACTCAGGTGGAATATTTATACATTGCAGGTGGAAGTGCAAAACGGTACAACTCTCTAGAATACATTGTGGCCTTTTTTTATACAGCTAAATAGGTAGATATCATAGGACCAAGAAATTCCACTTTAGATATTAAACCAAAGAGGTAAAAACACATGGACAAACATATATTCTCAAATGTTCTTAACAGCTTATCCATAAACAACCCCTAAAGTGGAAATCACCCAAATTCCCACCAAGTAGTGAAAGTAAACAGACTGTGGTACATACATGCAACAGAACTCACAATATTAAAAAAATAACTGACTTCCTGATACATTCATAAACATGGATGGATTTTAAAAATGTAAGTGAAAGAGGACAGATACAACATGCTCTATATTAGATAATAACATTTATATGCTCTTCTTGATAAGGCAAAGCTCCAGTGAAAGATGGGAGAACAGTGGCTGCCAGTTATTGGGCTTTTTATTCTGTTCCACTGGTCGATGTGTCTGTCTTTATGCCATGCCTATACTGTTGTGATTCCTGTAGTTTGTAACCTGTTTGAAATCAGGAAGTATGAATGTCTCCAGCTTTGTCCTTCTTGATCAGGTGCTTTGCTATCTAGTTAGTGCCTCCACTAACTCCACTGCATTAAAATAGTTACAAGGCAGGGTCACACTTGACATCTTTCCAATATTTGTCCGACTTGCCTGTGGCAATTGGGATGCCTGCTGTCTCTTTATTCTGGAATGGTTCTCCTATAACTTCTAAGATATTATTCTCCTCTGCTTTCCCACTTGCCCGTCTGCCTTCTCTGCTGCAATTTTCTATTCAGGATCCTCTTATTCCACTTTTCTCAAAAGTGTGTGTTAAGTGTGCCTGAACCCTGGAAGCTCTAGTCTATTTCAGGTGTTCAGAAACCACTTTGATGGTGATGAATCTCAAATCTTGGCCTCAGAAATTCTCTTCTGACTTCGAGACTTGCATAATTAATTGTATGAGATTTTTAGTCCCTCCATTCATAATTGATTTATTAGGAACTCATTTAAGGTAAAAATATTTTATTCAGTGTTCACTTTGCATAGCTTTGATACTCTCCTCATCGCATGGGAAAACACGAACAGTACAGCAATGTGGACGACCAAATAAAGAGGCAATTGCAACAAAAGTTAGGTTTCTCCTCAACACACTGTAAATACAGTTTCATTTTTTTAAAATCCTGCTTCATTTTATTCCAAATTAAGTGTTCTTGCTGAACTTGAGAACAGCTTGATACTCATCCCTCAGTATTCCAATCCCGTCGTGTTAGTGACCCAGTATTTGAACCTGAATATCTGAAGTTTTTAAATTCATCACATCAAATAGATTATGGTTTGTGAGATTTTCTTTCAACTTATTGTGGACTGTTGATTGATCTTCTAATGTACCAGGCATGTTTTACTATATTTATAGGGAAAAATTACTACTGTTTTTATAGAGAAGTATTTCATTGCCTTTGTTAGACTTTCTATGCCAGGGTTCCCCATTATCTTCGTGTTATATTATCTTTGCCTATCTTGTTATTCTAGGATTTTCTCTCTCACTGGTCCAAGAGCTTTGTTATTTTCATGTGGACTCAACTGTGGTTATATTAAGCCATTTCTCTAAGTCATAAATGAGGTTTTCAGCTGTGTTTATTTTCTTTCTTGCAGTTCTATTTTTTCCTGTTCCTTCTGTAATGCTATTCATTTGGCATTTACTATGTTTCCCTAGCTCTGCAATTTCTGTATCATTAAATTCTACCCTTTATTTATTTCATCGTTAAACTTAGATTTTATTAAATTATTCAGAGTCTCAAATGTTCTTTTTAGCGTGAAACACAGATGGATAATGCTCTCCATTTCTGGCACAGTATGTATTGTTCTAACTTAGTTTAACATGGCTTGTACATGCCTTCCTTTTTTTCCTTCCTTCCTCCCTCCGTCCCCCTTGGGATATGTTTGTATAAATGCTGTAACAATCTTTTTTATTATCTTCCTAATACATTAATATGTAAAATGTATACCTCTCTGCATGCTATTTGTGCTGATGGATTATAGATAAATCCCTTCCATTCTTCTAATTATCCTGTATTTTTCCCCCTTTATGTAAGTGCTATGGTTTAAGGACTGCATGTTTCCCCTCCATTCTTCTGCTTATCCTGTGTTTTCCCTCCTTTATGTAAGTGCTTTGGTTTAAGGACTGCAAGTTTTCAATTTAACAGAGGAGGTATGGAAATCAGGCAGATTTACTCAGAGCCTTGTGTGCCACAAAAGGGAGTTAAACTGCAAAGAGTTAAACCAAGTTGTGTTGTGTGTCATGTAATTTACTCATGTCTTCTGTCCACCAACATTACCTTTTGTCTAAAGCCTACTTATAATCTCTTGCTTTTGTTTGCTGTTTGGGAGTATTTATCGAGCTCATATGTTTAGATTTTAGAATAAGGGGATTTAAGAACTGGCTCTGCAACTAAATTGTTTACAACTAAATTGTTCTTTTTCATTTAAAATTATCTATAACATAAAAACATGCAAAGCATTTTAACACATTTTAGATAACTAGTATAACCCTATCCAAACAACAACGTCTGATCTGAGAGAGGGTTAAATATTTTATGGCCAAGTAGATTTAATCTTCAGAATAAAAGGTGATTCAATAAGGGGAAAATAATATTCTTTACTAGATATTTACATAACTCAAGCAACCATGAACATTTTTATAGTTGATGAAAATTCACTTACTGACAGTAACACTCATTCTTGAATTAAAATAAAAAAACAAATGTGTATCAAACTAGGACTCTCTTTAACTTAATAAAATCTGTCTACAGAAATTGAGATTTTACACTTAAGGAAAAAACGTTTTACACGCTTTCCAGAGAAAGCAAGACACATAACAAATGCTTTTTACCATAAGAGACAAAGCAATAATAAAAGAGAAGTAAAAGAAATTAGAGAGGTATGCCTATACAAGAGAAGGAATATACATTTTTATATTATATATATACATACACATATATACATGTGTATATATATATACATATATTTATTATATTTATTCAACTTAACTGAAAAACTATTAGAACTAATCCAATAGTCCACCACCATAGTTTGATATATGTATAAATACAAAATAATTAGGTTTAATATAAAACTAGTTATCAGTTAAACATATCACGGGTCCTAAAGCACAAAGCTTTCAAGATTTTCTCAGTAAATATGTCATGAAAACTGTAATAAAGCTCTGTTCATTCTGTCTGTTCCTGGGACAAGTATGTTAAAAATCTTACATACGACTGAATTTTTCTGTTCCTTCTTTTAATTTTAACTTTGTCATGTGTTAATGTGGATATCAAGTTACCAATTTAAAATTTTAACTTCTTGTATTATCTCTCATAATGCTTTTGATCTTGAAGCCTGCTTTGTCTACTATAAACATTGCAACATTGACTTTTTAAATTAGCGTTTTCATTGTATATCTTTCAGTCTTTTAATTTTCTTGCATCTTTACATTTAATCTGCATTCCTTATGAGCAGCTTTTAGTTGCTCTTTGAAATTTTTTTACCTATCCTGACAAATTTGGCCTTTTTCACTGGGGTGTATAGTCTACTTTAATGTACTTATTGTTTTTTGGATTTAAACATTTGATTGTACTCTGTTGTGATATTCTTTATTACTTTCCCTTCATTTTTGCATTCTTTGAGTGAGAATTGTTTTGTTGCCTTCTATAAAAGTATGTTAATTGTAGTTTCACTTTCTTTTACTTTGTTTACTGTGATTTCAGTATATTTGATTCTTCTTTGTGTTGATTTCATTAAGGACTTTATTCTCGCTGTTCATTTTTCTTCCAGTCTTCACCATCATGATCCCTATGCACCATCCCCCATCTCCTCAGCTCTAGCTTCTCTTGCAGAACTATTATATTTCTGCTACAAACATGTTGCTACTTTCTCTAAGATCTTTGAATACGTTGCATAATTTGACTCAGACAATTTCTGACATTTTTTCCCAGTAAATTCTTTATTTCTTTGCTTTTCAGAGCCTAATTTACTATATAATTTGATGAATTCAATCTGGCATTTTTGTTTTTGAAAAATATGAGCCTTTCTGTAAGAGAAGACAGGTAGAGCTGTGCCCTAGGCTAACAGAAATCATTTATGGGTCACAGCGACACATTAGATGGTATCTTATGGGTTTGTGTGCCTGTGTCTGTCATTGTACGTACGTCTATCATAGCCAAGACAAATTTGCTGCTCCAAGGTTTCTCAAAATTAAAATTCTAAGCCTTATTATTTTCTGAAAGTTTTCTGCAAGATATAAAGGACCACACATCTTCTTAATCGGTTTTACATTCCCTTTTAGTTCTTGACATCAAGTGGTGTCAAATGATGCTCATGGACCCTATTCCACCCCAGGAAGCCCATTGCCCCAAACAGTGTGTTGGCTTTGTTTGCCCAGCATCCACTGCCTGGTTTCTAAGAACAGCATTTTGCTGCTTTGTGTGAGAGTCACAGCTACAGTCTCTGCTTACTGATACTCTTTCTTCTGACTGAGCCTCTGTGACCCTGATAGGTGCTTTTCACAAGTAACAATTTAAGGTTAATAAGTCAACAACTTTCATTGAAAATGAAATTTCTCACATCTCTTATTTGGGGTTGACTTCCTAGTGAAGAAATGCCCTTCATTCCAATATCTTATATCTAGAAAGCTTACTTTTTTCTGAGATTATATTTCTCTGTTCCTACTAATCAATCTAGATGCAGCGTGTGGTAGATAAAAGAGACTGAAGTCATATTTTAGGGCAACGGAAACACCTAGTTAAACGATGTCACAATTTATTGGTAATTGATTGATGTTTAGCTTTCAGTAAAATATCTTAGCAATAAAATATATTTAAAAGCCTTTTAAAGAAAAAAAAAAGGAAAAATGCACCAAACTATGAAAAAAATTAACAGGAGGCGGCTCTGATTTACATTAGTTTTATATAGTTCTCTTTTTGTAAATTTTATATTATTGCAACTATATTTTCCTCTGATACAGGTTTCTCTGTGAAGTGAAAATCGATGAGTCTACATTTCTTGACATTAAAATTACCTAAATTAATGATCAAGTATGTGCCTCTAGGATCTGAGAGGGGTTGGCAGGAGTCACCCTTCTCCCTGACCCTGGGCTACAGACAATACATTCGATCACTTGAATGTGCCCCTCGGGCCCCAAGTACCAAAAGTGGGCATGAGCAAAGGCATAGGAGACACACGCTTTGTCAGTAGGAGACATCCAGTAATTATGTGTTTAATCCAACATAATTGCAGCAATTCTGACATATCTTCCCAGGATATTAGAGCGTGACAATATTGCAGGATGGGTGAAACTAGTTTCACCCCCTTGTAAAGTCTCGTTACTGGGTGCTGGAGGAATGCTCTCAGTCTGAAAGACTGCAAACCATACTTGTACGCAGGCCCAGTCCCACTAATTGGATGGGAAATCATTTTGGTTTTTTTGGGGGGGAAGAAACCCCAAAAATAAAAAACGAGGTTTGCTGATGAGCTGATTGAGAAATGAAAAAATAAAATGGTTTGCTGCACTTTGGTAAAAAGCTTATCATAAGGTGACGTTGGGTCCTGGTTTACAAGAAAATGTCCAAATAACAGGTTTTAACAGAAAGACGTAGGCTAGGCAAAGCTACAAGAAAGAGAGAGCTTTGCAAGTTCAGTTGAGAGTCCAGTAAGGGAAAGATAACCTCTTGGACTTGTAGAGTGCTTTTGTAACAGACCAAATATAGGGCATGAAGTGATTAAATATTAATGCCCTTTAGCTGATGTTTCCAGGAGAATAATTATAAAAGAAGGGTTATTGTGCAGCACAGTTGGAGACAGATTTTTCAAGTACATTATTTTGAGTCATACAAGAAGACTCTTTAACACACATATTTCCATTATGTAATGCCAACAGCAGTGCTCACATCAAGTCCAGCCCTAACTAAAGAAATAAGCTTAGACGTGTGAGTTACAAAGTGTAAGATATTTGGAAGAGAGCACATTATATATACATATATACATACATACATATATACACACACCCACATGTTACACATTTTGTCAGGAATCTAGTTAGTTTCTCAATCTCCAGTGAGTCTGTGGGGCCCCATGAGTTTGATCACTGGTTTATTGTTCATTAGTTTAGTGTTTGGTGCTACTGATAACCCTTCAGAGGAGAAGAAGTCATAGTCTTGAAGGAACCAGAAAAGAAATTTCTATCTTTGCTATAGAGGTGGCACTCGAGCGCCATACTGACAGCATCATGGAGGCCATATTATCAAGGGTCCCAACTTGTTGTGCTTGGACAACTGGCACAACAGAACCTGCTCCTGTCCTTGTGTCCTCTGAGTCCCATGTGGAATGACTCAGTTGCACCTCACCTTACACAAAACTCATTGGAAGCAACGTGAGGAAAGTGAAGGTGTAAAAAGCTAGGCACCCCTACTCTTTTGCTAGAATACACGGACATCCGCTGCAGGTGCATTAACAGAAATTTGATGTAAACCTTTAACATTTGAAGAAGACAGAGATGTTATATCAAGCTCACAAAACAGAAGAGAAAAAAAGATTGATGTTGCAACCACATTAAGAATAATAACTTCTGTTCTTCAAAATACACTACCAACATACTTGAAAAAGTATTTTCAATATATACAGATGTCAGAATTTACCTAACCCAAAATGTAAAGTAGGACGAGTCAGCATCAGGGCCCATATTCTCTTCCTTGTGGGACATTGAGGTAATGATAAACCTGGACCAGACATTCTTGGAAACATGGAAATATAATATTTACTACCAGAATGCTATCAATTGGAAAATCTTATCTAAAATAGTGAAACAAAAAAATCTTTTTTAAGATGTATTACCTGATGTGACCAGATCATCTATTGTAAATTTTTTTTAAAAGCCTAGAATTTATGGAATTTTCTTTTAGTTTTATTCATGTATAGTTGATTTAAAATGTGTTAGTTTCAGGTATACAGCAAAGTGATTCAGTTATACATATATTCATTCTTTAGATTCTTTTCTCATATAGGTTATCCCAGAATAGAGTTCCCTGTGCTATACAGTACGTCCTTCTTACCTATTTTATATACAGTAGGGTGTATATGTTCATTCCAAAGCTCCTGATTTATCACTCCACCCCCATGTTTCCCTTTTGGTAAACCATAAGTTTGTTTTCAATATCTGTTAAGTCTGTTTCTGTTTTGTAAATAAGTTCATTTGTTTCATTTTTTAAAATTAGATTCCACATATGAGTGATATATTTGTCTTTCTCTGACTTCACTTAGTATGATAATCTCTAGGTCCATCCATGTTGCTGCAAATGGCATTATTTCATGTTTTATGGCTGAGTAATATTCCACTGTGTATGTGTGTGTGTGTACACACACACACACACACACACACACACACACACCACATCTTCTTTATCCACTTCTCTGTCAATGGACGTTTAGGGTGCTTCCATGTCTTGGCTATTGTAAATAGTGTTTTTATGAACATTGGGGTGCGTGTATCCTTTCAGATATGGTTTTCTCCAGATACATGCCCAGGAATGGGATTGCTGGATCATATGGTAGCTCTATTTTTAGTTTTTTTAAGGAACCTCCATACTGTTTTCCATAGTGGCTGTACCAATTTACATTCCCACCACCAGTGTAGGAGGGTTCCCTTTTCTCCACACCCGCTCCAGCATTTACTGTTTGTAGATTTTTTTGATGGCCATTCTGACCAGTGTGAGGTGATACCTCATTGACTTCTGATTTGCATTTCTCTGATAATTAGTGATGTTGAGCATCTTTTCATGTGTTTTTTTAGCCATCTGTATGTCTTCTTTGGAGAAATGTCTATTTGGATCTTCTGCCCAATTTTTGATTGGGTTGTTTATTTTGGAGATTAATCCCCTGTTGGTTGCATTGTTTGCAAATATTTTCTCCCATGCTGAGGATTGTCTTTTCATTTCGTTTATGGTTTCCTTTGCTGTGCAAAAGCTTTCGAGTTTAATTAGGTCCCATTAGTTCATTTTTATTTTCATTACCCTAGGAGGTGGATCCAAAAAGATATTACTGCCATTTATGTAAAAGAGTTTTCTGCCTACGTTGTCCTCTAAGAGTTTTACAGTGTCCAGCCTTACATTTAGGTCTTTGATCCATTTTGAGTTTATTTTTGTGTATGCTGTTAGAGAATGTTGTAATTTCATTTTTTTAAATGTAGGTGTTGAGTTTTCCTAGCACTACTTATTGAAGAGGCTGTCTTTTCTCCATTTTATATAGAATTTATGGATTTTGGAGGTGGGCATGGCTGGATGGAGAATGGACATTTAGTCACATGTACATTTTCTCTGTTTGATGAAGCATAAAACCAGGAAGCCCCCCAAAACAACAAGATTTCTCAGAAAGTATGTCACAACCAGTATTAAACATTTCCCTGTTACTTGAAAGCCAACAGCATCACAGCATGAGAGAAATGGACATTATTTGGAAACTATGTAGAGATTGCTACCCCTTCAAAGAAGGAAGCTGGTTCTATGTTTACTCCTGGCTTGTAACCTATGACTTATTAGTGATGTTTATGTTGAGTAAGATCTGTGTTTCACTTGAGTGTGCTTTGACAACTCATTCTATTGAGACATTAAACATCTCCTATAAATCAAAAAAAAATCCAAAAGTACCCCAAAAATGAAAAAAAATGATTTCAAAAACAAAAAGTACAGATTTGAACAAACGTTCATTCTTTTTTAACCAATATAGTACAAATTCTACTAAATATGGGCCAAAAAACAGTATGAGTTAATATTTCAAACATTGAAGAGAGCTTGATTAAAAACAGTAAGTCATAGAAGAAAACATAAGATCAGGCAAAACCAGAGAGCATATTGCATAGAGAAACACACATAAAGCCAAACTATTAGAAAAAGCAAGAGAATAATAAACACAAAGTATGGAATAGTGATTATGTCTGAAGGAGTATGTGACTGCAGAATGCTAACAGCTAGCCAATGTATCAGAACGTCCTTTGGCTTGGCTGGAGTTCAGAATATTTTGTCATGTTATTCTTCATCCCTTACATTTATTCTATACATATATATGTATACATATTCAAAATATAACTTAGAAAATACTTAAATTATCTATGTATAAATCTCAAAGTGGCTTCCTTCAGGTAGGATTCACCGGAAGAGAGGGTGTTTGACAAATTTAGCATTTAATTTTTAAATAAACCTTTTTTCCTGCTCCTAATTGCTTTTTCTTTTTTGGATATATAATTCTAGGACAAAAGACCATTTTTATTTTCAGAAATATTTTGTTTTTGCCAAAATGGAAGAAATGTCAAACTTTTCACTTTTTCTAAATATCACAGAAAATATTTCTGACAAGTTTGAAAAAGTGTTTTTTTTTTTCTTTTCCTTGCAGCTGTAACTAGACATTTTAGAGTCAACAAACATGCTATTCCAATATGTCAGCTCAGCATAACTGTGTAAGGAGAACATAAGACATTCACCATGTTGGTTAATGTGTAGAATATACATATTATATAATTACTTGCAAAATGTATGTCTACAATGCACATTATCTGATAGAACTATTAGGTTTAAATGACATTTAACAGTGACGTCCTGGAAAGTAAAAATGTTGTTTACGTCAAATTTTAAGTTATTTTTATGATTATGCATAAAGTTGATTTTTCTAAAAATTAAAAAAAAATTACTTTCTGTGTATAGAAATAATTATATGTATACATATATATGCAGGTTTGATATTAAAACAAATATTAAATTAGAATGTACATATACCATTTCATAATAATGTAGACATTTTTACAGAATGTCTTCAATAGACATCTGGTCTAGAGGTACGTGATTTTTCATTAGTATTTGCTAAATGAGATATATTGTATAATTGTTGTAGTCATAGACCTGATTTCAGATTTTTCTATTGTGATTGAACTTGATTCATGGATCTTGTCATTACTCAACATTTTCTTTGACAATTACAACATCAAGTATCAACTTTTGAAAAATTTCTTTGTAGACACTTGCAATTTCTTTCTGTTCTCTTTTGGCTTTCTACTCAGATTAGTCCTACATCACTTGGTTATTTGTTGCTCAATTTGACTGAGTGATTACATTAATTCAAAACTCCAAGTTAAACTATCTTTAACCCCCTTGAATAGACTCTCTGACACTGAACCCCTTTCATAGTCACAGGTTCATGGTGGGTCATTTAAAATGTTGATCTTGCCATACTTGTGGTAGTGGTGGTTGTGAATGGGGCAACTCAGGTGTCCACCATCATTGGGATAATTGATTAAAATCAGGGATGCTATTCAGTGGTTAGAAGCATCAGATTAGACACACAGTCAGGAGCATATATAGATTTTTTTAATAGATGCAGAACTATAGCAAAAAATATAGTCCTTCTTTGAACGTATATAGGAAAGAAATTCATAGCCTGCAACTGAGAAAGTTTCCTAGAATGTATTACCATCAGTAAAGTTTTCAGGTTATGTGCAAAGTTTTAGGCATACTTGAGGAAATGTTCCAGAACAGAGGGGAATATAGTCTCCAAAGCACAAGGTCTAAACAGGTAACTAAATGATTGATAGTACAAGTCAGAATCAGTATTGAATGGAGCTGAGTTTGAGTTTAACTAAAAAACTCTTGAGTAGTGAGCTGGGTGCATTATGGAATGTGATGATAGAGAGAGAGTCAGTCATAATTGGAAATAAATACCTCAGGTAAGACATTGCATGTCTGCCTTTAAAATTATAATGAAAAATAGGGGCTAGATTCAAATCAGACATCCTATATTTATATCCAATACACAAAATTTAACAACTATATGTTGGATGTATATTATTCAAAAACCACTAATATTTGTCAATGGGGACATTCTAATGAGTGGAGAATATGGAGTGAGCTTTGACCTATTTGAAAAGATGCATAGTTACAGATGAACTAATGGTTTATACCTTTTAACACCATTTTAATTCTTCTATTGACAGCACTTCATTTAAAAAAAATTTTTTTTTTATATTTTACATGCAAAATTCTAAACCAACAGTAAAGTTGCTCAAATAAGGATAGGACACACTGTCATGTACACTTTACCCAGATTTAACAATTAGATCCTTACTATCACCCTTCATATATTTGCACATGTACGTATGTTTCTGTATAAGTATCAATATGAACAAATACACTGTTATATGAACCATTTCAGATTATAAGTTGCATGCATCCTGACCCTTTAAGTACTTGTGTATGGAGAATAGGGATATTCTGTTGTATAGCTATGATACATATATCAACTTCAATAAATACAATACTGATACATTTTATTTCATCTACATTCCATATTTCAGTTTTGCCCAATTGAACCTATATTTTTTGTAGCACTTTTTTTACTCCAAGACTGGATTCAATCTAGGATCAAGTACTGCATTTAACTTCAATATATTTGTAATGTTTAGTCTGGGCCATTCCCGCAGTGTTTATTGTACTTTAAACAAAATGTTTCTATGGGGAGTTTGGCTGGTATTCCCCAGGTTATGCATTACAAACTTGTGTAGCCCGTCAACCACGGTATATCCTTTTCAGGGCGTCACATCGAGAGGCATCTGATGTCCATCTGCCCATCACTTATGCTCCTCATACTGGTCAAGAAGTTAGATTTATCCACTGTAGAGTCTTAGTTTTTTCCTCATATAACTAACCGTCTGTGAAAAGATACTTTAAGATCATCTGCATATCTTCATCAACGTGTTTCTTTTTTTTTTTCGGTACGCGAGCCTCTCACTGTTGTGGCCTCTCCCGTTGCGGAGCACAGGCTCCGGACGCACAGACTCAGAGGCCATGGCTCACGGGCCCAGCCGCTCTGCGGCATGTGGGATTTTCCCGGACCGGGGCACGAACCCGCGTCCCCTGCATCGGCAGGCGGACTCCCAACCACTGCGCCACCAGGGAAGCCCAACATGTTTCTTTGAATTGAGCATTCATGAATGGGTTTGCCGGAGCCAACTTTCACAATGATGCCACAAAATGATGTTCTTCTAGAGCATGCATTTCCCACAAATCTGCCTGTCGGCATTCACGTTCTACAGTAAATAAGAGTACTCCCCTAAGTCTCCTTTGAATTAACATTATTCGTTTATTTATTATAGCTTTAGAAATGTGAAATCAACAAATCTAAAGTTTATAATTAATCATTCTGTTCCTCAAATTGACCCAGATTTGACTAGATCCTGTGTCCTTTTGACATAGCCCCTTCATTTTTGTAGGAAACCAAATTACTTTTCAGCATTACAGAATAATCCACTATTATCTTGTACCTACTCTGACCAGGACTCCTTGGAGAAATGGCTGAATAGTGGACTGGGGCAAAGAAGTTTTTTTAAATCTTAGAAAAATAGAATATTGTTTAGCAGATTATTATTTCTAATTTCATAAAAGCCCCACCACTCCATCTAAAGAGGAGGATAATCACATGTCCTGCTGATATTTTTATCATTGGCTATTCCTGAAGAGTTTTGATTAATATGCCATCAAAAATTCATAGCAGAATAACATCTTATTTTAGACTTGTAACAATTTTGACAATTTGATTTTTCAAGAACTACAGCAAGTCAGAAAAATTATGAAGAGGCCAACACCATCTAAAATTATTTTAAATGCCAGTTACTGTCAAGTGTAGTTTCATGTCTTTTTGCATTAAAATCTAACTGTATGAAACACATGTTCCTTTTCATTATCACATTTTATGCCGTGATTGAGAAAGCAGTTGAATTTTGTCATTGGTCTATATTATAAAATAAATCAGGGAAGATATAAAAACTTGAGCTTAGACCCTGGGGGCAATCACACTGTCAGAACTCACTCTCAGGTAAGGAAAACCAGTTTATTTCTCTGGAAACCCTGCTGTGTTTTTGAAATCAACGAAAAGCATCTGAAAACTAAAACTACTACGAGAGTCTTTCCCAATAAGCCCATGAGGGTGTGGTCTCGAGGCAGCCACAGCCCCACATATGCCCATCGGATGGCAGAACCCAACCACAGTCACCTTTGGTGGACAAAACCAACAGGGTACCTCCTGGTCAGATCAGGAACAGCACGGACTAAAACTTTATCGACGTATTGTCACTGAATGTGAAATGTTTTGTACCTTAAGAGTATTTGTTTGCCCCAATACTTACAGGTTACGTAGCCTACGTTTTAAAACATCCTATCAAAAAAGGATAAAATCACTAGGAAACTTTAGTTCGACACTGGAAAGACCAAACATTTTAAAGATAGCAGTTCTATTTTTAAACCTGGTAGAAATTCTAGGTTTATGAAACTAGAAGAAATGGGTAGTAATAGCAAGTAAAAATGTGAGAAATAAGAATAATGGAAGGATTTTGGCGCTCCATAACTGTATCAGCAACACTCAAATAGGAGTCCCCCAAATTTCCCTTGCCGGAAATATTTTCCACCTGCCACGTGTACACAGTTTCTCTGCCAAGACTATCAAAACTAAACTCATCTTGCCTTTGTTTCCTGCTTGTGTCAATCAGTGCAAGAAGCCCAGGATCTTTACCCTCCACATGTCTATTGCCCAGTCTTCGTACTTCCCAAGCTTCTGAATTCTTTTCGCTTTTCTCCCCTCAGAAACTCCACTCCCCGAATCACCAACCACTACTCTGAACCTGCTTCTGTTGCTGTAACCGAGGTCTCCTTTCAACCATTGATACTGTCTGTGTTGTTGCTGTTTTTCCCCCGTGCACCCTTCTTACCTGGGCCTGGGGAGTGTCAGTAGTCTACTTCCGGTAATGCCCCCTTCTTCATAAAAACCCACTGCGATGCATCTGGACTAAACACACTTAACATTGATCAGTTGCAGGCCCCCCAGCACTTCTGCAATAATTGTGTGTGTCTGTGTGTGCACATCAGTATAAGTGTGTGCATTGCTAATGTCTACTTAGTCCTTCCAATACACCGATTTCTCTTTTCCTTCACCTCTTCTCCTCTAAGGATTGTGCCCTCTACCACGCCTCACACATCCATGTCCGTGGTCACACTGCAGCTTTTCACTACCAGTCATAGTAACACCAACATCATCTCATTTTTGAACATTTGACTCTCCATCATCCATTAAACTTCCAGCAAACTTCCTCTGGTAGCTCACCTCCATCAATTATCAACTCCACAAGAACTTCCAACCTATGTGTTTTCACTTTATCATCCCTCCTATCATAAATTCCCTTCACATCCTAAAGTCCCTAAACTTCCAAGCTTAAAATCTATGGAGCATTATTATAATTATTCCCTCGCCTACAACTTAAACCAATGTATTCCTTTGTTTCTTCATGACGTTCTGCTAATAAGCCACAGATCTTTTAGGTGTAACTCTCTATGGTTGTCATGGCCTCATAGTAGAACTCTGTTGGGAAAAAATAATCCCGGCAGCTGCTTCTCTATTTCACTTCATGGTCAATAACTTTAAGAAGGCACTTGATGTTCCCCAGCACTCAGTTCATCTTTCCATACTATTTCCACCCCCTTCTCTCTCTGCCCCACCCTTGAGAGTGATGTCCCCTTACCTTTTATCTTTATGAGGATCTCATCCTCACAGGTGTAAAGTGATACCTCATTTTGATTTCCTTTCCCTGATGATGAGTGATAGGGGCATCAACAAAACCTTCCTCAACAGTATCCCTGCTTTAACTGCCTGATGTGCTTCCGTGTATATTCAATGTAGCAAAGTGATCGTTTCAAAACATAGGCCAAATCATGTTATTTCTTGGTTCAAAATACTCCTAAATTTACTCAGAAAAGAATAAGGGCCAAAGTTATTAATATGACCATATTACTTTCCATGTCTGTGTGTTTTTTTACGTTTACCACAAGTTTTATTAAATAAGATCTAACTCACTTCGTTAAAAAATAACCTCATTTAAAATATAAAGTATTTAAAAGATAATGTTTTTTGTTTGGGTTTTTTTTTTTTACATCTTTATTGGAGTATAATTGCTTTACAATGGTGTGTTAGTTTCTGCTTTATAACAAAGTGAATCAGTTATACATATACATATGTTCCCATATCTCTTCCCTCTTGCGTCTCCCTCCCTCCCACCCTCCCTATCCCACCCCTCCAGGCGGTCACAAAGCACTGAGCTGATCTCCCTGTGCTATGTGGCTGCTTCCCACTAGCTATCTACCTTACATTTGGTAGTGTATATATGTCCATGCCACTCTCTCGCTTTGTCACAGCTTACCCTTCCCCCTCCCCGTATCCTCAAGTCCATTCTCTAGTAGGTCTGTGTCTTTATTCCTGTCTTACTCCTAGACTCTTCATGACAATTTTTTTTTCTTAAATTCCATATATATGTGTTAGCATACGGTATTTGTCTTTCTCTTTCTGACTTACTTCACTCCTGTCTGTTTGTTTACTCGGGTAAAAAGTAATTTTCTCCTAACTTACTCTTTCAATGTTTTTTCAACACGTAAGAAATTTGTTGAACTCTGTGTCTTGGCATTCGTCCCTTCTGCATGCAATGTTCCCTGACATTATTCAGCTCTGTGAACCAGGCACCTTCTCAGAAAATACTGTACTCCACACCCTATCTAAAATTTCCATACTTCCCAGTTTGCTAATTCTCTAATTTTTTTTGTTAGCTCTTATCACTGATATTCCATAAATGCTTACTCATTTTTTGCTTACTGTATGCATATTCCTTTAGAATACAAGCCCAATGAGGGTGAAAAACTTATCTGTTTTTTTCACTTCTATATTCCAGCCGTTATTGAAGTACCTGGTCCGTATTTGTTTGTTTATTCAATTACTTTAAATTGAATAGACAACACTCACTTTATTGTCCTTCTGTTTTAATACTTTAAGCAAAGTCTCATGTGACTGAATGTGCTATACCCCCTATGCAAAATTGAGTATCCCCGCACCAAATTATATATATCTGTCACTTTGGGGAGTTCTACGGACATTGTGAGGCTAAGCATTTACTAGAAAGATTGCCTACGTGGTTTTCTCACGTTACACGTGAGGACCACTTGAGCTGTGGACATAGTTTCTAAACCACATTCCATTGTATGAGTGTCTGGTAGTGTGGAGACAACCACCAAGAACATTCGATTATTTGTTATTGTTTTGACCTTTCACAACCTTTGTTACTATGAACAAAAATTGCTTACAAGCTAAGCTCAGTCAGCTAAACATAGACTCACACTAACTTTGTCATGGGCCCCGAGCTATTCCTCCAAAACTCAGCAAGGAGAAAAATAGTTTTCTAAATTTTAGACATACATTTTAGAACTTCCGGAAGGCAGTGCTCCGTCCTAACTTACCTTCCTCTGTTCCACCCTGTTTATCCCTTTTGAATGTGGTAGTTACAAGGCACTTCCTCTAAATCCAGGGTTCAAACACATGCACCAACATTTTTAATCATCTCCACAAATTACAGACATGTAAGTTTCAACTAGGTAAGGAGTGAAGAGAAAACTGCCCTTCGTCAACAACTCTGAGCGACCTTGAGAACTCTGCAACATAGTTAAAGATTGACCATTCTGAAACTGAAAAGTATTATTTTTAGACGCTGGTAAGTTAAGTGACAAACTCTCAGACTTTTAAATATTACACTGTAAACATTTTTTGGGGAAAAGATTTTTGCTGGAGGATCCGGCAGGAATTTGCATTGTCTAAAGCTAAGCAATCTCTGACTGCTTTATTTTGGATGAGGTCTTACTTTTTTCTTTGGATGAGACAGATGGCTGGCTCCACCTTCTTGGGATTAGGTTAACATCAAGTTGCTGGACTGATGCAAAAGAAAGTAATCCTGCTATGTACATATGCAATAATAAGTATAAAATAAACAAAAAGCATATTCACCACTTTCAAGAGTGTAAAGTGCTTTCACAAGCATTAAATCATTTGTTTTTCTCATAACAAGCCATACAATTTGTAGGGCTGGGATTATTACTCGCCTAACGTTTAGAGATGAGAAAAGTGACAGGCAGAAATTTTGCTAATGTTACACAGGTGGTCAAAGACAATCCTTGCTCAATTAAAATCTGCTTGCTTTGTGAATTAATTTTAAAATTACTTTTAGCAAACATAAGAATATATTCTTCATATGGAAACATGGAACAAAAGAAAATTCAGTGTAGGTTATAAAAGAAAGTAAACCAAATAACACAATTTATGTAAAAATATCTTCAAATTGACCTGGCAGAAAAACATCCTGGTAGAAATTCATCATCTTGCCCATTTCCTTTCCATAATTCTGCTTCACACACCCCTTTCCACAGCAATTATTTCAGAAGAAAACTCTAGGAAAGCTCTCAGTTTTTAAGTTTGTGAACTAAGTCATTTTAAAGTGATTTAGAAAGTTTATTTTTGAACTAACATGTTGAATAGCTCTACAGCTTTTATTGAGATGTTATAGCATAAAAACTTTGTCCAACTTTGAAAATCTGTGTTGCTTTATTAATTACTGTGGACTTACTCTAAAGTGTTTCACTAACACTTAAGGGACTTTAATGTAGAGTGTCTTGTGAGTTGTGAATTACAGACAATTTTGGGGGTGGGGTTTATATACGCTTCATTACTTGTCTTCCTAGTTTAGAATATCTTTAAATTACATTCTCACCTCTTTAATTAGGTATAAACATGTGAATTTCTGAGCTTTCTTTAGAATTAGACAAAGAACATTAGATAAAACATTTTCATTCTGAGTGATAAACTCATTTCTCTTTTTTTGTACTTTTCTTTTACAAATTAATTAAATTTGTTGACTGTATGTTTTTTAAAGGTAAAAAAAGGGAAATGTTTTCACAGACAAAATTCATAGCATTCACTGGGGCAAGTTCTTTGTCAATTTTAATAACAGACAAATATTAAACAAGGTGAGAAAATTGTATTGCTGACATATGCAAGTCAGAATAACACTGAAAACAGTCAATATTTCTTAGGCATGTTTTATCTGAAAAATATGTGATAAACTCCTAAGTGCCTAATTTATCTCCCCAAGATCAAGCATTTATGCTACAGCAAATCCTCCTTATGTGATAGGGGTTTTAAATGGCAGCACAATCTAATATGAACACTGATTTGAGAAAATCAGAAAATCAATTTGAGTTTTAGATAGTTGGGGATTGTGGTATTAGCTAAGTGTCCATAGGAAGATAATTTAAATCATTTTACCAAGATGTTAAACTTTCTATTTTTATCAACTTGTTTTTTTAATCTTGCAGTAACATGTAAATTACTTACAGGTACTCTCTGCTTTTCTGTCACTTAAAAAGTCGTTATATTTTCATTTATTTAAGTGCAGTGAGTTCATATAAGTGATTTATAAATCATATATTTAAAGCAACACGTTGTGTACATCACATGGTATTGTAAACACACGGGCATGAATAATGATTTTACAGTAGTCAATACAATAACGATGTTCAACCTTGACAGTATACATCCGTATTTTCAAAGTCAAATTACTTTTCTTCTGAAAATCCCATGATAATTGTTGTGTTTGGTAAGCGTGCCACGATGAGCTATTTTAGAGTATTTTCTTTAACAAGCTCAAATGCCCACTTGTGGTCACTCACTCACCTGGATTCTGACCAGGGATTCTCGATTTTGCATGTGCATGTGAATTACCTAGGGAACTTTTCAAAACTCAGATTCAGGATGGGGTCTGAGAGCCTGCATTTCTGACAGCCTCCGGGGGCAATGAAGATGCTGTTCCCCAGGCTGCAATGGCAGTTAACACAGTCTTCAACACCTTGTTTTTGGTGCTTTGGTCTTTGGCTCTTACAAAACATGTTTCTATCATTAAGTGTATGCGGATAACCAGATTATTTTAAATCTTGTATATTTTAGAGAAGCCTATTGGTATTAAACTGGCCCATTTACCTTTTATTTTCCATCCTTGTATTTTTGGTTAGTCTTTTTTTTTGTATTGATGTAAATCATTTTACCAAAGATAGTTGAATTTGTTTCTAAAATTCCATTAATTCTCGCTTTACATTGTATTTTTCAGCTGATAAAATAAAAATTAACTTTTGCCCCACACACCTACGGTCAGTTAATCTTCAACAAAGGAGGCAAGAATATACGATGAGAAAAAGACAGTCTCTTCAGCAAGCAGTGCTGGGAAAGTTGGACAGCCTCATGTAAATCAATGAAGTTAGAACACACCTTCTCACCATACACAAAAATAAACTCAAAATGGCTTAAGGACTTAAACATAAGACCATAACACTGCTAGAAGAGAACATAGGCAAAGCACTGTCTGACATAAATCGTACCAATGTTTTCTTAGGTCAGTCTCCCAAAGCAATAGAAATAAAAACAAAAATCAACAAATGGGACCTAATCAAACTTACAAGCTTTTCACAGCAAGGGAAACCATAAACAAAACAAAAAGACAATCTACAGAATGGGAAAAAATATTTGCAAACAATGCAACTGACCAGGGCTTAATTTCCAAAATATAAAACAGCTCATACAACTCAACAACAAAAAACCAAACAGCCCAACTGAAAAATGGGGAGAAGACCTAAATAGACATTTCTCCAGAGAAGACATACAGATGGCCGATAGGCACATGAAAACCTGCTCAACATCAACTAATTATTAGAGAAAT
This sequence comes from Delphinapterus leucas, assembly GCF_059928025.1. Taxonomy (NCBI): domain Eukaryota; kingdom Metazoa; phylum Chordata; class Mammalia; order Artiodactyla; family Monodontidae; genus Delphinapterus; species Delphinapterus leucas. The sequence goes on from NC_143142.1 coordinate 83,451,158, forward strand.
GCAAATCAAAACTACAATGAGGTACCACCTCACACCAGTCAGAACAGCCATTATTAAAAAGTCTACAAGTAACAAATTCTGGAGACAGTGCAGAGAAAAGGGAGCCCTCCTGCACTGTTGGTGGGAATGTAAGTTGGTGCAGCCACTGTGGAGAACAGTATGGAGGGTCCTCAAGAAACTAAAAATAGAACTACCATACGACCCAGCAATCCCACTCCTGGGCATATATCCAGATAAAACTGTAATTCACAAAGATTCATGCACCCCTATATTCATAGCAGCACTATTCACAATAGCCAAGACTTGGAAACAACCTAAATGTGCATCAACAGATAAATGGATAAAGAAGATGTAGTACATATTTATATAATGGAATAATACTCAACCATAAAAAAGAACAAAATAATGCCATTTGCAGCAACATGGATGGACCTAGAGATTATCATACTAAGTAAGGAAGAAAAAGACAAATATCATATGATATCACTTATATGGGGATTCTAAAATATGTTACAAATGAACCTATCTATGGAACTGAAACAGAATCATGGACATAGAGAATAGACTGGTGGTTGCCAAGGGGGGAGGGGTGTGGGTTGGGAGTTTGGGATTAGCAGATGCAAACTGATATATACGGAATGGATAAACAACAAGGTCCTACTGTACAGCAAGGGAACTATATTCAATATCCTGTGAGAAACCATAATGGACAAGAATATGAAAAAGAATATGTATGTGTATATATATATGTATAACTGAGTCACTTTGCTCTATAGTGGTAATAAACACAGCCTTGAAAATCAAATATACTTCAATGAAGAAGGAAGAAACTAAAGAAAATTAACTTTTGAAATAATAGGCATCATTAGAATATAAATTTTTACAGGCTAATAATTTGAAACACTTTAAATGACAGTATATTAATGGCCTATAAACTTGAATGTGATTTACAGTATTCCATAGCAAACTAAATGGTGTACAGGGCTATGGAGATTTACATAATATTTTATTATATTAAAGCAATATCTTGAAATGCTTTGTTTTCATTTGGAAATCATAGCCCTTATATTTAAACCAGGAGAAGAATATAAATTTGCATTATACTTCATAGCTAGAAGTAACCTGTTTATTTATGGAGGAGCTGAAATTTGAGGAGTTAAAAATTTAAGAAATATCCTTCCTGTATCGGGTAGCACTGTGAGGTATTAATGTGAGGGTCTAATTGCTGCTATTTGATAATGATGTTATCCTATTATTATAGGTTGAGATAAAGCAGACTAACCACAACTATGTAAATATCTAACACTGCAATAATGTCTAGTAATTTAGTAATTTATAATAAATGACCACATCAGTTATTTCATAAAAGGTAGGCAATTAGTGTTTTCCCTTACATCCTTTTATGGTAGAAAATACAGTATTCAATTATTTATATACTTATATATCAAAATGTTGATTTATTGGCTATTCATTAAATTAACGTATTTGATTATGAACACTAAAAGATAACATTTCAAATTGTCATGCTTACTTCTGAAATGAAATCTCACATTATTTTCATATATTTCTATATCAATTAATTTATCCTCTATGAGGCACATTTTATTTTTTAATAATAACAGCACCAGTTGGTGTCTGACCTTTCATAGAAACTATTAAAACTACCTAACAATGCTTCTGGATACTGCTTCTTTGATGATTCTTGAAAAAGAATCTTCCTTCTTTTCATTTAAAATTCATTTGTCTCCTTGGTCATATCCTGTAAACTTTCTGGGAGTGAAAACTGCAAAATGTCATCTGTAATTGCTCGTTAAGCATCCTTGGATTTATTTAATTGTTCTAAAAATGCATCTCTTTTCTATTCCATTCTTCCTGATATAATTGGTATGGTTATTATGAATTAAGAACAGTGACAGTATACTCAGTTACTGTAGATTATTCACAAGTCAACACCTGGGTGATTTGTGATTCCCAGTTAAAAATAGCAGACTATCACCAACAGGTGAAAATAATTCAAATTTATGAAGTGAATATATATCTATCAACAGCCATCCTACTGCCAAATTGTGATAAAACTTCTCACCATGAGTGATTCAGCAAAAAGTATGCTCAGATGTAAATCAGAAAAGAATCAAGTACTTTTATTTATCACATAATTAGATTAAAAGAATCCTTTAACTTTTGTCATCTGATTTGTGGGAATGGAAATACTTCATTTTATCAAAAAGCAAAAATCGAGGAAAGAAAATTCAAAATAACTTAAAAGGAAAAATAACCTTTAGAATATATGATGTTAAGGATACGGACAGTCACAAAATCAAATCCTTAGGTTATACACATTTCATGGACTGAAATTTGTTTTGGATCTGGAAGTACAGTATACTATCCTGCAGTTGGAATTACACTATAACTGTAGGGATACATTTCAGAACAATAGAAAAACTGTTGAGAGCAAATATGGAATATAAAATATACTGTATACACATTCAATTAGGTTATATCCAAATAATTCTATCTTCTGATAAATTTAATCTTTCATTTTCCCTCTGAAAGCTTTTAGAGGTAAATCTTCAGCATTCTTTTTATCATACTGAGCAGTTAAAAATTATTCTTTACTAATCTTCCTGGAAGTACCCTTCAGGAATTATGCCAAGCAAGTTTCTGATTAATTATTAAATGTAAATGATTTTGTTTATCATAAAAAGCAACATCAGTAGGTGCTCAGTGGATTTTAATGATGACTTGCTACTTAAAAGAGCTTAAATGGTGTTACCAAGAATTCAGTGAAAAACTGCATCAATGTCTTATGTAATCACTGCAGTACTTCAAAAATGTATCCCAACGCAAGCCTTCTAAAACACAGCCTCATCATTATTTCTCCATATTCAAGGAGGTGTGCGTTTCTAAGGGTGATTCTGGCAAGAAATTCTATCTTCACCTTGATTCTCTACATCACTGCTGTATCATCTATCATGGAAGCCTCTTGCCATCACTCTGCCTCGTGCCAGCTGGAATGTGGAACTTAAATTCCTCCTTGTGGTCTCCCACATGAGGTTCACAACCAGCAGCATTAACTAAAGCTGAGGATCAGATATCACTGCCCCTGAAAACTCTCGAGGCAGTCCCGAGTGTGATTATTTTCCCTGAGCCACGGCAAAAATACACCTGCAGTTTTACTTGACATAGCAATTCAGTTCATTCACACTGTTTACCTCCAAACTCAAGATTAGGATCACCTGTTCCTGTGCACGGACATATTAAATAGCTCTGTTCAAAGAAGGGCCACCTGTGAGTCCAAGGTTGGCTCCCGCAGGGCCACTACTATTTCTTTACTCTTTCTTTTATTTTTCTTTTTATTTATTTGTTTTGCGGTACACGGGCCTCTCACTGCCGTGGCCTCTCCCGTTGCGGAGCACAGGCTCCAGACGCGCAGGCTCAGCGGCCATGGCTCACGGGCCCAGCCGCTCCGTGGCATGTGGGATCTTCCCGAACCGGGGCACGAACCCACGTGCCCTGCATCGGCAGGCGGACTCTCAGCCATTGCGCTACCAGGGAAGCCCTTTCCTCCTTCTTTTGACACATGAACTTGTGTTGCTCTGCTCCTCTTCTTAGGGAATGAACAGGGTCGAAGTGTGTGATATTTGCATTAGGATACGACTTTAGGAAGGAGTTCAGGGCCTCGCTCCGTGTGTCTTATTTATTCCTGGGCCCACTGTACCCCCTCCTTTTTCCTAAGTGAGTGACAGCGTGCCCTTGTGGTCACATTGGAGAACTGTCTGTCTACAGAGGGTCACATGGACAGGAGTAAGGAGAGACTTGTCTGTCTTTTGTGTTTACCACCTCACACAAATTATATATACACTCTATATTTACATTTATATCTTACATACATATGGTTACAGTTATCACTACAGTTATATAGTTTTTCTGGTGTTGTACTGTTTGTGGGGAAGGTATAATTTGAAGAAGGAAAGGAGACTTGGGAACCAGTTGTAATTTCTGTGCTCATAAAATTTCCTTAAATCTACGCCCAACGTATTAAATTTGACTCGTGGTTTGATCAAGGCTGTGATTGTTTGTCAAGTCCCTTTAAAACAGTTCTGTTTTTCTGCCATCCAAATGACCTCTGATTCATGGAGGTTAGCATAGGGTCATAAGGAAGAATATACATAGAGCTGACTCACTTCCTTATAAAGCAGAAACTAACACACCATTGTAAAGCAATTATACTCCAATAAAGATGTTAAAAAAGAAAAAAGAATAGCTCTTTGGATAGGGATTTATAACTGATCCTAATCTTTAAAGTGATGCTATTAGGGAAATGGGTGTGAGTGAAGTATAAATGTCAATGTGTTAATTAGAAATAATAAGTACATAAATGAACAATTTAATTTTCTAGTGTTAAATGATACAGCATGTTGAGTCTATATAATTTTGCCCTATTATTTTTATATACCACGTATCAAATAAGTCAACGATTTAATAAAAAGTTCAAAATTTATCACAGTGCTTAGCAAGAATACATATTAAACAATTCTTTTTATTTTTGTTAATGTTGAATAATTTTATATTGTCATATTATATTCTCTCACAATGGTCTTTTTCCCATGCTCCTTTCTATTCTGAATACGTTTTTCTTAAAAGATTTGATACTATTTTATTTAAACAACCAATATCCATGATTAACCTGTGTTTACTTTGCATTATACCTCTTAATTTGCATCCTTGGATTATTTCTTGCCCGATAATTTTGCCAACTGCAGTTTACTTTTATTCACTTTTGTAATATAAACTGAAACGTTAGAACATGTAAACTTTTGTTCTGGTGAGTTGCGTTTGTCTCTAAGGAAAATCATCTATTTTGTGTGTTACCACCATATGAGATGACTTTCCTCATTAATTTCTGGTGTTATAAAGAGACACCAAAAAGAAACTTGGCCTCAGATGTAAAATGGCTCCAGATCAAGACTCCAACTCCCCGGGCCAGCAAGAGTGAGATTAGCTGTTTTGCTCTTGAAAGGACAAAGAAGAGAGAGAAAGATGGAGAAATGGGGGAGGAAAGGAATCAGTCTTCGTAAAGCCAGGGAAATGCCATTCTAGCGAGGTAAGATTCAACATCATGACTAGATGCAAAATGATTACAGTTCCACTAAATTACATAAAAAGCATATATTTTTTTCAAATAGGTGCTGAAATGAGGCTTGTTTAAAACCACAGCACTGGACTGAGATGTGCTCTCCAGGGGTCAGTGACTGATTATTAGCGTCAGTGGTGGAAGAAAAGGAAGTTATCCCCGGGCTCAGATTGGAGCAGTGCAGGGGACTGGCTGAGCAGTAGAGGGACCTGCAGGGTTTGCTACCCACGCACACCACCCACCCCTCTCACTGCCTTTGCCCGAGTTTGGAGGCATCTATGAATTTTGGTCCTGTTTTGAGGCTTTACCACTTTCTCAGTAAGCAGAACTGAGACCAGAGATTATCCTGTTCTTTCTTAGACTATTCAATAATCAGTTCATTCTCTGCTGATTATCTCTTTTCCCAACGAGATATCTGTACCATCTCTTTTCCCAAAGAGATTTGTATCATCTTTTCCCAAAGAGATATATCATCTTTCCCAAAGAGATATCTGTATCATCTCTTTTCCCAGAGATATCTGTATCATCTTTTCCCAAAGAGATATCTGTATCATCTCTTTTCCCAAAGAGATATCTGTATCATCTCTTTTCCCAGAGATATCTGTATCATCTTTTCCCAAAGAGATATCTGTATCATCTCTTTTCCCAAAGAGATATCTGTATCATCTCTTTTCCCAAAGAGATATCTGTATCATCTCTTTTCCCAAAGAGATATCTGTATCACCTTTCCCAAAGAGATATCTGTATCATCTCTTTTCCCAAAGAGATATTTGTATCATCTTTTCCCAAAGAGATATCTGTATCATCTCTTTTCCCAGAGATATTTGTATCATCTTTTCCCAAAGAGATATCTGTATCATCTCTTTTCCCAAAGAGATATCTGTATCATCTCTTTTATGTTTTTTTCTCTTTTAGTGAATACATGGACTGCTTTATTTTCTAGAAGAGCACTAAGTTATAGTAATGAAGGATATAAATATGCCCTACGTGACAGACACTGTTGATTGCTACCCAAAGGAATAAAGTATGGGGGGTAATGTGCCCAGACTCAGGTGATATGACTGGCTCAGGTTCATCATAATCTAACAGTTTTGTTCCCTGGTTTACCAGCCTCCCTTGCAGCCAGGCATAGTCACATGATCCAGTCCTGGCCATGAGATGTTCAGGGAAATCTGCTAGTAGGCTTTTACGACTTTTGTGTACCTGCTAAAAGGAAACAGACACAAGAGGTATGGCCCCTTTCTTCAGCTTTCTGATTTGAGTAAGGCATTTTGTAGCTGACTGAAGCTTCAGAAGCAATCTTGTGACCATAATACCTTAATTCAACAACCATTGCTTTTCTTAAATTGCTGCAATAGCCTTTGGAAATTCCCTACTGCAACACTTTGTCTACAGTTGTCCTGGGCACTCACATTAGGACTATCAGTAGAATTCAACCAGAGCTTTCTAACAGTTGTTTTCCTACAGGCATTAGTACTTGATTCCTTGAATTTGTTGGAAATGAATGATGCACATAACTAATTCTGATATAATGCAGGTTGTTTTTTTAAAAAAAAACCAAAAACAAAAAAAACCCACTGTTGCTTCTTTACTGAGAAGTCAATAACATATCCAGAATACGGAACATTCTGGTTTCCTTTTCATATTAAACCAGGAATAGAACTTTATTGAGAAAGAAACATTACATATTCTTAAAAATATATTTCATTATTTTTCTCACAGTCAGATCTTGAGAGGGTCTGTAGCAGAGCACTCAAAGTGAATTCTCAGATGAATATATGCAGTCCAGTATTTCTGAGATGCTAGCTGAACTGATCTAAATGCTTTAAACAACCTATTATTTATTATATTCCAATTATTTAAATTCATGAAAGATGTTAACTATAGCCATGTTCTCTGTCCCAAGTAATTAATGCATAGACATTACCAGACTCCTTACTGAAGTATAAAACAAATGCAGTCTTCTTATTCTGCCTGGACTAATCTAGGCTGATAGATTGTCAATGAGGAGACATACACTTTTCTAACAATTTGCAAAATAATCTGTGTTTCTTCAATTATTAATCAGATGTGATAACTATTTCAATTGTAAAATTACTTTTGTAACTATGATGAATTTAATATTTATCTTTAGAAATGTAGGGCAACTTTATAATGGAACTTATACAAAATTGTTGACTTTTTGACACAGTGAAATTCTACAAAGTATAGGATTAGACCCAATGTGTGTCTTTGGATCTTTTACATAAGATTGTCCTGTGCTCCTGACTTGGACAAGAAGGGAGGAAGAAATGAGGGGAAGCAAAGGTAGAGACATAGTGTGAAGGAGGGGAAAATGCTCTTGTGTTCAATGTGTGACAGAAGTTATGTTCAGCACTTTACACACATTATTTTCCCTAACAATTAGCCTATGAGATTGGGTTTGTCCTTCTTACTCTTAGAAAACTGAAGTTCTTAGAGGGTAAATTTCTTACTGATATCTTAAAGTAACCAGAAGTCATTATCAATGGATTATTTATAAACAAGTGTACTGCTAAAATCTATGCTGTTTTTAACTACTGCTTGACTAATTCAAATTTTCCAAAAACTAAATTTAAGAAAATAAATCAATATATTTTATCCTAATGGAACAATATGGATTGCAGTCTCAATTCTAAATAATTTTATACATTATATTAGGAAAAGGGTATTTTAAATTATTTTCCTATGATGATTCTCCCAAACTGCATGAGTTGAAGTTTAAAGCACAAAGTTCATCTTTCAAAGATTTTATTAACTTAGATACTATAAATTAATCATATCATGCAGCTTAACATATTACAAGGGAATTATCTTTGAAGATACTGTGTAGCGTACCATGGACGATCAGCAAGTGAGAAATTGCAATTTAATAGGGGGTGTGTCATACTATTGCAATTTGCTCAAATATTTGTATTGCTTATTCCTTAGTTAACATATTAGATAATCATTGAACTTAGTATTCAAGTCATCCCAACACACTTAAGACCACATGCTTTGCAATTTTAGGATCAGAGGGTGTGTTTTAAGTCTTTAAAAAATTACAACCATGTACAATTAGAGTCATTTCCTCTATAAAAAAACGCTATCAAATAAATTGCAAGAATATACAGTGGAGAAAAGACAGTCTCTTCAATAAGTGGTGCTGGGAAAACTGGACAGCTACACGTAAAAGAATAAAAGTAGAACATTCTCTATCACCACACACAAAAATAAACTCAAAGTGGATTAAAGACCTAAATTTAAAGACTGGATACTATAAAACTCTTAGAGGAAAACACAGGCAGAACACTGATATAAATCACAGCAAGATCTTTTTCGATCCATCTCCTAAGAGTAAGGAAAACAAAAACAAAATCAACAAATGGGACCTAATCAAACTTAAAAGCTTTTGCACAGCAAAGGAAACCATAAACAAAACAAAAAGACAACCCACAGAATGGGAGAAAATATTTGCAAACAAAGTGACCAACAAGGAATTAATCTCTAAAATATACAAACAGCTCACGCAGCTCAATATCAAGAAAACAAACAACCCCACCAAAAACTGGGTCAAGATCTAAATAGACATTTCTCCAAAGAAGAAATACAGATGGCCAAGAGGCACATGAAAAGATGATCAACATCACTGTCAGAGAAATGCAAATCAAAACTACAATGAGGTATCAACTCACACCAGTCAGAATGGCCATCATCAAACAAACTACAAACAATAAATGCTGGAGAGGGCGTGGAGAAAAGGGAACCCTCCTACACTGTTGGTGGGAATGTAAATTGGTACAGCCATTATGGAGAACAGCATGGAAGTTCCTCAGAAAACTAAAAGTAGAGCTACCATATGATCCAGCAATCCCACTCCTGGGCATATACCATGAGAAAACCATAATTCAAAAAGATACATTCACCCCAAAGTTCATTGGAGCACTATTTACAATAGCCAGAACATGGAAGCAACCTAAATGTCCATCGACCGAAGAATGGATACAGAAGACGTGGTGTGTGAGATATATATATATATATACACACATATACACACACACATACACAATATTAGCCACAAAAAAACAAAATAATGTCATTTGCAGTGACGTGGATGGACCTAGAGATTGTCATATTGAGCGAAGTCAGACAGAGAAAGACAAATATCATGTATCACTTATATGTGGAACCTAAAAAAATGGTACAAATGAACCTATTTACAAAACAGAAATAGAGTCACAGATGTAGAAAGCAAATCTATGGTTACCAAAGGGGATAGGGTGGGGAGAGATATACTGGGAGACTGGGATTGACATATACACACCACTACATATAAGATAGATAACTAATAAGCACCTACTGTACAGCACAGGGAACACTACTGAATACTCTACAATGACCTAGATGGGAACAGAATGTAAAAAAGAGTGGATATAAGTATATGTAGAACTGATTCACTTTGCTGTACAGCAGAAACTAGCACAACATTGTAAATCAACTATATTCCAATAAAAAATAATCTAAGAAAGAAAAATATCTAAGTCTAAATAAGGGGATATAAACTAGAATATGAACAGAAAAGTGAAGCAACAAATAACTGGCATAGAATAAAATCAGTATGTCCATTTCTAGCTTAATTTCTGTCTCTCAAACATTCTGTGCTAGAGGACACCTGTTTTTCCAGTGTCACTGTACATATACGATACATATCTATTTAAATCTTACAATGACATGGTTGCCATTTAATTTAAATTTTAAAAGACTATTCGCCTCTGACAAAATTTAGCTTTTTGTGGTTGTGGGGCTGAGATCTTCAGCTCCTGAAAGGTCCCCTGTCTTTATGACAAGACATTTTGCCTCTACAGTTCAGAGGAAAGTGTCAGTTTTTCTTTTAAAGCCTTCACCTGGTTAATCCAGGCCCACTCAGGATAATCTCCCTTTGATTAACTCAAAATCAACTGATTTGGAGCACTAACTACATCTAAAAATATCTCTTCACCTCTGGCACCCACTCATATAGAAGGTGGTTATGCAGAGGGTGCAAATCTTGAGGGTTATCTTTGGAATCTACCTACTACAACTCCCTACTTAACCATTAGACAGTATTTTAAATACTAAAATTATGATCCTTCAGCTACCAAATAGGCCTGTCAATAGTAACAATGACTGTGTTAGTCAGAATAGGCCAGGTTATGCCACATTAAAAAAAGAATAAAAAATCTAAAAGTCCAGTGGATTAACACAGCAAGATTTATCTCATACTCACTACGTGTGTCCATTGTGAGTCAGTTCTTCACATACATATGCATGGACCCAGTATGATAGAGATTTTTCCATTTTGTAGCTACATTATGTATCAATACTTCCTTTTCTTGTGTTTCCCACATACAATCAACTGATACTTGCTATTGATTTTACCTTCCGGCTATCTGTCTAGTTCACATTCTTCTTTATACACTATCACCCTCAAACTATTCTTCTCGTCTCCTGACTCTCACAGGCTGTTCTCAATACAGCAAATAGAATGAGCCTTCTAAAACTATGGCATATCATGTTACTCTTCTATTCAAAACTCTCTCAAGGCTTCCCATTTCACTTAGGATAAGGGTCAACATTCTGGAGGTCCCGCTTCCAGAACAGTAGTGTCAGGAGCCCCATCCATCATTCCCAAGTGAAACATCTGTAACTGATGAAATGCTCTCTGGAAATTATCTTAAAGGCATACAACAAATGAAGAAATTTTTTTTCAAGAAACTCCTCTAAATCTCAGTAGGAACAGAGAATCTGTGGCACTGGAGCCTTCGCCTCCTTCAGCTCAGTGGAAGAAGTCCCACGTGGGCAGGTGTGACCAGAAGATGGGGCTGCCTCTCTCCTCAGCTCCCAGTCATGGCACACACCGTCTCACGGGGAGGAACAGTCCACCAGTATTTCTCAATCAATCCCAGCTTCAAGCTGCAGAGGCAAAATTCCTGGCAAATATGTCTAAGAGATAGAACTCCGTTCCTCCGCAGCCTCAACTGGTAGGGCAGAGGGTGTACCACAGGTACGAGAGGCTGAAAATAATGAGGCATTGATTACCGTTAACTCATAAGCATATGAAAGGATACTCAACAACATTTGTCATCAGTGAAAGGAAAATAAAAAGCAGAAGGTTACAGTCAAAACACAAATAATAACAAATCTTGTCGGGGCATCCCTGGTGGCGCAGTGGTTGGGAGTCCGCCCGCCGATGCAGGGGACGCAGGTTCATGCCCCGGTCCGGGAAGATCCCACATGCCGCAGAGCAGCTGGGCCCGTGAACCATGGCCGCTGAGCCTGCGCGCCCGGAGCCTGTGCCCCGCAACGGGAGAGGCCACAACAGTGAGAGGCCCGCGTACCGCAAAAAAAAAAAAAAAAAAATCTTGTCATGGATGTGGAGAAATGGGAACACTCCCTCACTGCTTGTGGAATTGTAAAATGATGCAGCTTCTTGGAAAATAGCCCGACAATTCCTCAAAAGATTAAACGTTATGAGCCAACAATTCAGTCCTGGGTGTATACACAAAATGTGTGTCCTCACAAAAAGTTGTACATGGATGTTCATAGCATTTTTCATCATAATAGTCAAAATTTTTCACTTTCAAATTTTCAAAAATTTTTCATCATTTTTCATCATAATAGTCAAAAATGTAAACAATCCAAATGCCCATCAGCTGGTGAGTGAATTAAAAAATTGTGATATTCCTATTTGAAGAATATTATTCAGCCATGAAAAGGAATGAAATCCATGCTACAACATGAATAAACCTTAAAAACATTACTCAGAGTGAAAGAGCCAGACACACGAACACATATTGTATGATTTCACTGATACAAAATGTCTACCATCAGCAAATCTAGAGACAGAAAGTAGATTATTGCGTGGCAGGGGCTGGAAGCAAGGAGCAATGGGAAGTGGCTGCTGGTGGATGCAGGGTTTCTTAACGGAGTGAAAAAATGGTATAAAATTAATTGTGTGATGATTAAATTGCATGCTTAAAATGGGTGAATTATATAGAATGTCACTTATACCTCAATAAAGCTGTTTTTTTATATCAATGTTCTTAAAATAGCATATATAGGCCCACATGGTCTTCACCCTGGTTTTCTGTGTAGCCTCAGTGCTTACAACTTGTCCCCAAACTCACTTCTTTCCAACCACAGTGACCTCCTTTCTTTTCCACAACTCCCACCCTGTGATCTTTGCATAGAATGTTTCATCTTCCAGGAATGCTCCTCCCCTAAATTAATGGTTAACTCCCCATGTCTCAGTCTCAAGGACGACTATTCTGATTTCTTCACGTAAACTGGCAATCGGAACTTGTCTGTACAAGCCTGATGCCTCTGACCCCAGCTCTGGTCTGCCTTTCTTGCCAGCACTCACTGTCATCTACTGCCTGATCATAGATCCATTTATTATGATCATTCTCTCTCTCTTCCCAGGGACCTTAGGCTGTTAGTTTCACTGGGGGGGGGGCGGGGCTCTAAAAGTCCATGCCCAGCACAGTCATCTGATATTGACATTTAATGATGGATCATTTGTCTGAGCTGGGATGCTAATATCTCCCTGCTGGTCAATATCTTCTGACCTGGTATCTTCATCTCCAATCTTCCTTATGTTTCATGCCCAGCATCCATCACTGCCATACAGTTCTACCATACAGAGAAGGACCTAAACCAAATATGTGACCCTGTACCTCCTTAAATATTCCTAACCACTTTCCTTTGCACCTGGAATAACATTAAACTGTTGAATTTACTTCACTGTCATTTTCTTCTTTCCTAGCCTCATTTTTCATCATAGCCCCTTTTTCAATGCCATATTCAAATCATACTGAACATTTTTATTCTCCTCGAGTAACTATTTTTCTTACTGACACATTTCATGGGAAAATGTTTTTCCTGCTTGTTACTTAATTCCTATGATGTTTCATATCATGACCTTCTTGCTCCCAAACCCGTCTTGACGCAATCCAAGTAAGCTACTCTATACATCTTAGAACAAACTTGTACTATCGGTTTTTAAGAGAAATGCATACGCATATTTTTAAAATAGTGAATCTTCAGGAACTGACATTCACTACCTGGCACACAGTATTCACTCGACATGTATTTATTTACTCCTTTACGTGAAATTGCATTGGCTAAAATGTTTGGCTCTACACAATGAGTTTTTCTTATTATTATAACAGATCTTCTTTGATTTCTGGTTAAACCATTCCATTGTATTTTGATGGTGATAGATTCTTCCCATGAACTACAGGTATGGGCATAAGATCCAGATTTGGGCAATTACAGGTGTTCCCTGGAATTTCTTTGGGAATCATCAAAAAATGTGGATATCTTCTTTACCTGGCATTGGTAGTTTACATGCTTATATTTAAGATGCACACAGAAAGCTTTTTGCAGAACTAAACCAATGTAGAGAGAAGCAGTACAAAGTGGCAGTGGGTAGGGTAATGTTTAAACCTTCTCATACCCAAAGACCAACAATTCCAATATTCCATACCCACCCTCCAGTTGTTTTGTACGTACAAACCAATAGGCATGGGAAAGAATGCTCCAAACAGCCTTTATGATACCTGAAAATATCCCAGAAGTCCATCAAAATGAGAAAGCATGAACATATTATATATTCAAAGAATGGAATATTATGCATTATTGAAAATGAATGAACTACAGAAATGCACAACACACTAACTGTAGACACATAACACTCTTCAGAAAACATCACTGTTCATAGAATTATGATTGGATCCTAGAATTTTAAGTCTGTATCTGTACAAGAGGTGCTGTACATATTATGGATAAAAAACATATTTCAGTGAATATACTTTCTGAGAAATAGTATAATAGTCAGTTATTGTGTATCATATATGAACATTAAACTACAAATTAAGGATGTCAGTAAACATAATCGCCTATCCACTATTTCTATGTGTGTTTTGGAAAAATCCAAATATTTCATTCAAAAATATGTATTAAGGTGAAATATCCAGTGGATAGACACTAATACATACATTGCAGGCTTGAAAATCGTTATTTCAAAAAAAGGAGTATTTGAGTAAAGTTTCTACAATTTATCTTCATAGGAAATCTATTTTTGTGTTTTATAATTTATTATCCTTTATCTTCTTTTCACAGTTACTAACTCTTGAAGTACTTATTTTTCCATGGAGTGAAAAGGGTTTCTGTTGATGAAGGAAGTGATGGATAATGCAGAGTCATTTTCATTTGAAACCAAAATAAACAAACAAAAACACTGCCAGACGCTCTGTTTCTCTCTTTTCCTTTTTGTTGGCAGTCATCCTTTTATCATTCTCATGTAATTTGTTTGGGCGCTGTGAAGAGGACTGAAAAGAACATTGTTCTCCAAGAATAATATTTGTCTTTCTTATAGATTTTCAAAAAACTGCATGTCTGTGTATGTATATTAATCAGAACGGTAGTCAACCCACTTTTTCTTCTTTTCAATTTTGCATTTACATGTGGATAACGTTGCACCAACTCCAAAATGAATGGAGAAAAGGTGAGCAAAATGAGATGAGACACAGCAAGGTAAAAAAGCAAGATTAAGATAGACAAGCAGAAAAAATACAATAAAAAAGACAGCAGGCCAGGGAAAGATAAACCACAAAGATGAAGCGCTTACAGAATGGAATAAAAAACGTGGTAAGTAGAAGTGAAGTCATGGCTCAAATCTATCAGGGTTTTGGCAAAAGAACATTGTAGATTTTCTAGGCACATGAGCAACAAATTCCCTCTACAGTGTTTCTTCCTAAAGCCCTATCTCTTTTCTTTCATTTAGCCAGCTTCCAAAGAGAGTGGATGCACTCTTGAAACTCTTCCTAAATTAGTTGTAAAGTAGTAGTTGCTACCTATTACAAAAATATATACAATGATTTTCCTTAGGACATTAATAATAAATTTCCATATAAATTGCTTCAGACTTTAAACTCCATTTCAACAGTTTGCTATCATTTATGTCAGTGAATGAGAAAGCTGACTTGTATTTCAAAATATAATAAACTTTAAAAAGGTATGAGTATGATAGTTATTTAATTAAATAAAAAGATGTAAGAATTATTTTAAATGAATAACTCTCATTATTTATTATCCTTAGAATCTCAGGGCTAATTCCAAAGAATTCCATTTATATATAAAGCAACTTCATACTCTCACAACCACACAGACCTCCATTTAATCTCACTCTTTGCATACTGTTTATACTAGCTTTGAATATAATTAACTCAATTTTTTTCCCTAAATGGCTCAAGTCTAAATCTTTTTACCCTATCTTTGCATTATGTCCACTGAATATCTATCTCCTCAACTAAGCCAACATGGTATTACTTTTGCCTAACCAACCATAACAAATGTTCACAATCCATGAGTATTCCTTTTCACATCAACAATCTTGCCATTCTTATAGCTCAGGGGTGTATTTGCATCATTATTATTCATGCTTTGTATCAAATCCACTGTTTTACAACCATTTTATAGCAAAAGTAGGCATTTATCTCTATTTTCCTAAAGTTTAACTATACAGTACTTTAGGTCATTCTACAAATATATAAAATATTTATCTATGGACTTACTTCTGATTTTTAGCTATTAATATGATTGCTGTGAATATTTGTGTGCAATCATTTTGGAAATAATTTCTCTTGTTTATAGTACTTAGGAGTAGGAGGAGTGAAACTTGGGGGGGGCATATATATACACATACAGATACACACACACATTGTTAACAACTGCTAAACCGTTTTCTCAACATGGCATGCGATTTTAACCCCTGCAGTCTATGTCTGAGAGTTGCAGTTGTTTCTCATCCTTTTGTTTGTTTGTTTGTTTGTTTGTTTGCGGTACGCGGGCCTCTCACCACTGTGGCCTCTCCCGTTGCGGAGCACAGGCTCCGGACGCGCAGGCTCAGCGGCCATGGCTGATGGGCCCAGCCGCTCCGCGGCATGTGGGATCTTCCCGGACCGGGTCACGAACCCACGTCCCCTGCATCGGCAGGCAGACTCGCAACCACTGCGCCACCAGGGAAGCCCGTCTCTCATCCTTTTTAACACTTGTAATTGTAACCATTTCTGGTGGATGGACAGTGAACTACTTGCAGCTGTAATGGACCTGCCCCTGCTAAGTAATGGTTAATACCCATCTAACCATTAGAAGCAGCAAACTCTGTTACTCCCAACTGAAGAGTATGGGAGTAGACATTTCTCCAGAGAAGACATACAGATGGCCAAGAGGCACATGAAAACATGCTCAGCATCACTAATTATTAAAGAAATGCAAGTCAAAACTACAATGAGCTATCACCTCACACCATTCAGGATGGCCACCATCAAAAAGTCCACAAAAAATAAATGCTGGAGAGGGTGCAGAGAAAACTGAACCCTCCTACACTATTGGTGGGAATGTAAACTGGTACAACCATTATGGAGAATAGTATGGAGGTTCCTTACAGACTAAAAATAGAACTCCCATATAATCCAGCAATTCCACTCCTGGACATATATCCAGAGAAAACCATAATTCAAAAAGATACATACAACTCCAGTGTTCATTGCAGCAGTATTTACAAGAGCCAAGACACAAAAGCAACCTAAAGGTCCACTGATAGAGGAATGGATAAAGATGTGGTACATATATATATATATATATATATATATATAATAGAATATTACTCAGCCACAAAAAAGGATGAAATAATGCCATTTGCAGCCACATGGATGGACCTAGAGATTATCATACTAACTGAAGTCAGACAGAGAAAGACAAATATGATATCACTCATAGTGGAATCTAATTTTAAAAAATGGAACAAACTTATTTACAAAACAGAAACAGACTCACAGACTTCAAAAACAAACTAATGGTTACCAAAGGGGAAAGGTAGGGGGAGGGATAAATTAGGAGTTTGGGATGAACATATACACACTACTATATATAAAATAGATAATCAAGGACCTACTGTATAGCACAGGGAGCTCTATTCAATATTCTGTAATAACCTGTAAGGGAAAAGGATCTGAAAAAGAATGGATATATGTATATGTATCACTGAATCACTCTACTGTACACCTGAAACTAATACAAAATGTTAAATCAACTATAATATAAAAATTAAATTTAAAAAAGGAAAATAGAAAGACCCCTTGAATTAAAAAAAAACCATAAGCAGACACTTCACACCTACTGAATACCTAAAATTAAATATAATAAAAATGCTGGAGAGTACGTGGGCAACTGAACTCTTAAAATAGGCTGTTGGGAATACAAAACGATACAGCCAATTAGAAAGTTTGGAAATTTCTTAAGTGTTTAAACACAGACTCACCATGTGACTTGGCAATCTCACTCCTATTTACCCAAGGGAGGTTAAAACATATGTTCACACACAAAAACTGTTTTTTTTTTTTTAGGTCTCCATGCATAATCTCCCCAAAATAGAAACAAGCCAAATGTCCTTCCACTTGTGAGTGGATAAGTTAACTGTGATCCATCTTTACGATGGAATACTACTACCAACAAAAAGATGAAGTTACTGATACAACAACGTAGATACGCATCACATGCAAAATGCTAAGTAAAAATACCAGATTAAAATGACCACAGACTGTATGTTTCCATTTATATTTTGAAAAAGGCACAACTATATGAACAGAAAATAGATAAGTGTTTGTCCTGATCTGGGAACAAAGGGAAGCGGTAACTACAAAGGGGCATGAGGTAGCTGGGGGGTATGAAAATGTTCCTTATCTTGATTGTGTTGGAGGTCACATGATGTATGAGTCTGTAACAATCTAGGGAACTAAACATTAAAATGAATTTGACTCTATGCAAATTAAGAAATTTAATTTTCAATTAAGTTTCCTTTTCTTAATTTTCAATTAACAAAAGGCAACTTTGACACTGCCCCCCCACCAATGATTGCTCTTTAGTAGCTAGAGAAAGATAGTCATAACCTCAGACCAGGAGAAAATATTTCATTACTAAATGTGGGCTCTTTGTTGCCTTGTCCATTTGTTTTTCTATGTGTTTATTTATACATATATATACATTATTTGATAACAGATTCTCAAAATATAATGAGGCAGGAATGAGGCAATGCACCAGGATATACTTTTAAATGAAAGAACCCTGACTTCTGCTAGATATATCAGAGGATTCTTCTCACAATAATCAACTAGAAAACTAAGCAACATAGATGAGGTAATGGGCTTTAGCTGTGGCTAATAATTGCCCATGTCAGCAATACTTGGTAGAACTTCACTCAGTCTCTGCCTCAGAACAATCTCCTACCCGGGGCGTAGAGAGAACAAGAAACCTGGAAGGTGAGCAGAGCATCAGTCTTGCTGAGACGAGAAGGCAGAAATGAACGTTTCGATCTGCTGGAGCAGCTGAAGTACGTATTGTGGGTACTGCAGAGGGTATAGCTGTGTAGAAAAGGAAGCTAGGGAAAGGGGGATTCCCCTTAAATTCTTGGCCGCAGGCTGAGGTCTAAATGAGCAGCGCACAACCTCCAAGTCTTGTCAGATAAGCAGCTAACACAAGCATCTGAGCAGAGCGGGGATGGTTGAAACTGAGCAGCAGTGGTGAAGCCCCTTGTCATTGGCTGCCGGTTCTCTGGCCCTTTCATATTGCAGAGATGCTCCTTACCAAACTTTTAATGCCTCGACACACACCTGAGACCCCGAGCTGCCGTATTCACAATTAAAACTGAGAAATTCCCAAATATTTGCTTATTACTCCATCTAAAGTAATAGACTGAATAGAAATGTAAACAACAGAGTTTTATGAAAATAAGTCTATTTTCCAAAACATAACAAAGCTTAAGGATAAGGGTGGTATTGTTTTACATTTTGCAAATGACTTAAATGACCAGCTAAGTAGAAGTCAGCTGGATTCTCATGTGTGCCTCTTCATCCACTCTGATTTGATATGTGGTTTGGTAGAAGTATATGAAGAAAAATACGGCTTCACACTGATGTGTGGTTTTAAAGGGAGAGATACTACTATACTTTTCTGATAATTTTGGATATGCTCTTTGGTTCTACATTCCAAATGAAAAACTGGTTGTTTTGTAGAGACTAGTTGCAAAGGGCAAGCTCCAACCATATCAATGAATGGATGTTCTCCCCACACACACCCCGTAGCTGGTTTTGTAACATCAAATAAGCATCTCTCATTTAGAAAACATGGTTTCAATGAATTACGGAGATCTTACAAATGTTGACACATTTCATTATAAAATGTAAAAAAACCCCAAAAGCTACATTCTTAGTATCTCTATGGATCTCATGGGACACATTTTAAGTTTTGGAAAAACATCAAATCTCTGGATCGAAGATAAAAAAAGTCTTCCAGAACATTCTCTCTCGCTTCCAATAAACTCAAATAATATGAGTAAAACAAATACTGTCAGTTGTTTTCCTTGGAAGGACAGCACAGACTCACTTTGTTCATTTTTGAGAAAGCCTCTGCAAAATCCCCAAGTCTGAATAAATATAATTTATCTTTCAGTCATTCTTATAAATTATATGGTGTTTCATGAAAAAGAGGTGCGAGGATCGGCTTTAAACTCAATCTCCTAGTTTCTCAAAAAGTATCATATTCTTCAGAATTCAGCACAACTGCTCTACCCTTCATATTTTTCCACACTGAATATTCGCAATTATACTCAAAGGTTCAGGATTTAATAAAATTACTAACTTATGCTGCTTGATCCAGGGCATTCACAAGTAAAACTGACTTATTTTACTGGAGGTGTGCAAAGTTGAAATATATATACTTACTAGCACACTTTGGGGCCACTGCTTACTTTGTGTCAAGGTATCAGTAGATTTATCAACCACTGATTTTGCACTCTTTTTATAAATGTCAACAGTGAAAACAGAAAAACATTCACACCCTATTTTTATGAAAATAGGCTTAAATTTATAGATGCCCTGAAAGCATATTGGAGACCCCAGAGGTCAGCAGACTGCACTTGAGAACTGCTGCATTAAAAACCTACTTAAGACACATCCTAACAAAACTATGACTATATAGTTGCTATAGGAAGATGGAGATATAATATGATCCATGCAATGATTTTTCTGCATGCCTGTAATCATTATAGTATACATATAAATATTTGTTCATTTTCTTATGTAGGGAGTATTTTACTCTCCTGTGGTTATTACTGTTTCCTTTCAATTTCTAGTCCTCAAAAGTCACCATTAATTTAAAAATTTTTTTAAATTTTCTAATTATTCAGAGAACATAGGGGAATATAAGTTTTTTGGTTTTTTGGCCACGCTGCACAGCATGTGGGAACTTAGTTCCCCATCCAGGGATCGAACCCATGTCCCCTACAGTGGAAGCTCAGAGCCTCAACAACCAGGGACCACCAGGGAAGTCCCTAATTTACTCTTTTTCCTTCACTGTTTTCACCTTATCACTTATTTCTAGTAATTTAAACTCTATGGAATGTCAATATTCTCCATCCATGGAATTAGAAATACATTGTTTTAATTTTTTCACCTAATATTCTAAGGGTTTTTTTTGTTTTTTGTTTTTTTTAACATCTTTATTGTGGTATAATTGCTTTACAATGGTGTGTTAGTTTCTGCTTTATAACAAAGTGAATCAGTTATACATATACATATGTTCCCATATCTCTTCCCTCTTGCGTCTCCCTCCCTCCCACCCCTCCAGGGGGTCACAAAGCACCGAGCTGATCTCCCTGTGCTATGCGGCTGCTTCCCACTAGCTATCTACCTTATGTTTGGTAGTGTATATATGTCCATGCCTCTCTCTCGCTTTGTCACAGCTCACCCTTCCCCCTTCCCATATCCTCAAGTCCGTTCTCTAGTAGGTCTGTGTCTTTATTCCTGTCTTACCCCTAGGTTCTTCATGACATTTTTTTTTTTCTTAAAATATTCTAAGGTTTTAATCTCCTTCACCCTATATTCCTGAATTCCATTTGCTTTTTTGCTTAATGAAAAACTCTGGACTTTCCCCACACCACACACTTCACCATAGTGGATTTCCTTTTGATTGACATCATAACTTCTCGTTATATTCAGCATCACACCCAGGTCTTTCGATGATGTGAAAGATGACATTTTCTGGTCAACTTATAAATGCTAATTATTATGCTACAGGCTAACATTTACTGAGTTCTTGCTAATTACAGACCTGCCTATGTACCAACAAATGAGTTTGATTATTCTCTACAACATGATGTGTTTTTATTATCCAAGGTGGGAATGTAAATTGATAGAGCCACAATGGACAACAATATGGAGGTTCCTGAAAAAGCTAAAAATAGAACTACCATACAACCCAGCAATCCCACTACTGGGCATATACCCTGAGAAAACCATAATTCAAAAAGAGTCATGTACCACAATGTTCCTTGCAGCACTATTTACAATAGCCAGGACATGGAAGCAACCTAAGTGTCCATCGACCCATGAATGGATAAAGATGTGGCACATATATACAATGGTATATTACTCAGCCATAAAAAGAAAGGAAATTGAGTTATTTGTAGTGAGGTGGATGGACCTGGAGTCTGTCAGAGAGAAGTAAGTCAGAAAGAGAAAACCAAATACTGTATGCTAACACATATATATGGAATCTAAAAACACAACAGTTCTGAAAAACCTAGGGGCAGGACAGGAATAAAAACTCAGATGTCGAGAGTGGACTTGAGGACACAGGAAGGGGGAAGGGTAAGCTGGGACGAAGTGAGAGGGTAGCATGGACATATATACACTACCAAATGTAAAATAGATAGCTAGTGGGAAGCAGCCGCATAGCACAGGGAGATCAGCTCAGTGCTTTGTGACCACCTAGAGGAGTGGGATAGGAAGGGTGGGAGGGAAACGCAAGAGGGAGGGGATATGGAGATATATGTATATGTAGAGCTGATTCACTTTGTTATACAGCAGAAACTAACACACCATTGTAAAGCAATTATACTCCAATAAAAATGTTTAAAAAAATGTTTACCTGTGTAAACATGATGTTTTCTGAAGGATCAAGGGATGTGTCGTATCACATAGCTGGAGTGTGGCAGAGTAAACACTTTCTAGGAACAGCTCCATAGTACATCTTTTTAACTGTTCCACCATCTATCTCCTAGTAGTATATTTAGTAAAGTTGTAGAGAAAACATAATACTTTTCAAAATTACCATGAAATGCTTTGAATTACAGTGACCCTATAAATTGATGGTTAATGAGATAAAGAATCACACGTCTATTTTTCCGGTTATCATTGGCTAAAAAAGCTTCCTTAGTTGTGTATTTTGGGGCACAACATTCATAAAAATTCACATGCCATTTCATTTGAACCATTTCTTTGCTGAAGAAATAAGCACAGTATTGACTTGTTCACATTTTCAGTGAATATGTGTCAGAACTAAGACACAGTAAGGGAATCATGAGTAAAATACAAAAGCTGTGTTGTTCATACACTTTAACACTGCACATTTTATGTCTTAACTATGATTCTGAAATTTGATAATAGAGTAGATCACATAGAGCTTTTACCTGCAGGGCCTAAAAATACACAGATTAAAGACATCTCTGCACATGAGAAGCACTTATGAACATGTTAAAAAGTCAGTATTCATGAATATCCACACCTGAAAATCCTTTCAATAGGTCTGGGGCATTTCCAGAGATCTATATTTTTTGAAACCTAATACTTGTGCACATTGATATTAGGAACTGCTCTATTATCATATTTTAAATAAAAACTAAATAAATGAATGACAGTGCAAGTAGGGTGTCTCACTACTGGAGTGGGATGTTATAGATGAACAAGGGGAGGAAGATAGAATGACAAGTTATGATAGACAAGAGTTGGAAACATGAACTCATGTTATGTATGAACTGCTGTATTATATTTTAAATAAAATAAAGATATATAATTAACTATATATCTAAGTGCTCTTTCTTAAAAGAAACAAAAAAGACCAAAATGTAAATTTATATTCAATTCCTTCCTTCTCCTTTAAGGAGTGAGAGCTATCTAATATAGCTTAGGAGATAGAGATTATTGTTATCAATCATGTTAGTATCCTATAATTAACTCTGTTTTTAAAAAGCCACATTAGCTTGCTGCTCTAATGTAAAAAGCAAGCTCTGTGATTTCCCATTTGCACATAGCAGGCAAATCTTTCCTGGGATTCTCCTTGTATCTGTGGACTTACTTGCTTTTTGCCTTTCCCTGTAGAATAAAAATACATAGAAACCTTTCTCTGTACTCTATGCATGGAGCCGACTGCAAAACCCAGCAAGGGTCACACAGCCAGGGCATCAAGCATCAGAGGGTGGTGGATGCCTTCAGATGCCTTACCTGAACATAGTGGAAGGGAAGGAAGCTCGTTAAATTTTATTCATTTTTTTTAATGATTATACTGTATGTGTAAAACTTTTCAAAAAGTTTAATTCAAAACTACCATACATTTTTCCCATATATACTCACATATAATCAAACTGAGGTTATATTGCTTTAAATAAAATATGACAATGTCACATTCAGAATCATGACCAAGGAGCAAGTGGTTTGTTATTGGTAAAGTATGAGCACAGGAGTTAGTCATCACAATATGTGGTTATGAAGTCAAATAAGAATGGACAAATATTAATGAATGAGATTAATGACGACATGGAAGACATTAAAGAGGCCCTCTACTATCTGATTTTATTCCCATGCACCATGTCCTTGCAAAGCTGGCCTCCACTCACTTAGAAGTTTCTGGCTCCAGGGGCATTCTTCATTTCCTAGGACCCAAACACACTACCTTTGTTGCACATATTTTCACATTTGTATTGTACTTAGATTTGCTTCCTCACAGGTTTTGCCCCGCTACATCTGTCATCGTGTGACACCTCTTCTGAGCTCTACCATGTCCATCTAAGTTCATAAGGCCCTCTCCCACCTCCCATTTTGTATCGCTCAATCTTATTTTTCTTTATGGTTCTTATCACCAAATGAAATACTTTTATGGAAATTGTCTGTTTCCTGTAACTTTATGAGACTAGTATATTGTTCTATTTACTGCTTTATTTCTGACACCTGGAATAGATTTGGAACAAAGTGTTCAAGAAGTTTACTGAATTTCCATGAATGAAGATTAAGTGCCATCTTTATTATGTTATTTAGCATTTGTAAATTTTGTACAAAATAATGAAATTCATTATGGAGCTATTCTGCTCATCTGTATAATGTACAAATTAACAAATTCTATTAACTTTCTGATAAAAATGATTATTTTTATCAGAAATAACCGATAAAAATGATTTTTTATCAGAAATAACTTTCTGGGCTTCCCTGGTGGCGCAGTGGTTGAGAATCTGCCTGCCAATGCAGGGGATAGGGGTTCAAGCACTGGTCTGGGAAGATCCCACATGCCGCGTAGCAACTAGGCCCGTGAGCCACAACTGCTGAGTCCGCGCATCTGGAGCCTGTGCTCCGCAACAAGAGAGGCCGCGATAGTGAGAGGCCCGCTCACCGCGATGAAGAGTGGCCCCCGCTCGCCGCAACTAGAGAAAGCCCTCACATAGAAACGAAGACCCCACACAGCCAAAAATAAATAAATAAAATTTTTAAAATAACTTTCTGATAAAAATGATTTTTATCAGAAATAAATGTTATACCTTCTGCCTAGATCAAATCAGTCTATTGCAATTTAATATTGTAGCTTTATTTTTCAACAAAAAATCAAAAAGCCTCCTTAACCTTTAATATATTTTATTAAATTTATCACTACAAAAGAAAAAGGAAATACTAGTATAAACACGAGATTAAAAAGCAAAATTTTCTGATGGCTTTTTCTGAAACTACTGACACAAGTAAAACAAAATACTCATATTCCTAGGTAGTTTGGAGTCAAGGACTCAAAGAGAGACATTCAGGGTGGTGAAACTATTCTGTAAGATACGATACTTGTGAATTCATGCACTGCATTTGCCAAAACCTGAATTGCCAAAATTTGAATTTCAGAGCATAAAGAGTCAGCCATAACATATGCAATTAAAATTATTTAAAGAAGAATCTTGATACAGAATGAGGAAGGTGACCAAAAAATCTCATGTATAACAAACGTGTAACTATTAAAAAACAAAAAACCTCAGTGAAGGAGAACGGGAGAAAAGATGATGACCTAAGTAACTTTGGACAAGAGTGGTATCTGTAAAAGCTAATGAGAAAACAGACTGTAGGTAAGCACTGTACTCGGGTTGATAATGCAGTTTGCACGGGAGAACAGGTTAACACTTCTGGTACTGCTGTGCACGTACAGTGGATTCAACAACGAAATAAATGAATGACAGACAGTGCGAGTAGGGTGTCTCACTACTGGAGTGGGATGTTAGAGATGAACAAGGGGAGGAAGATAGAATGACAAGTGATGACAGACAAGAGTTGGAAACATGAACTCATGTTATGTATGAACTCACGCTTAGCTTTGTATACAGATAGGAACCTATAGAAATGGGGGTTTGTGTGTGTGCACACACAATACAGAATGCACACATACTTTTACATTTCCTTGCTCTGTCAACGGAGAGAACGTAGAAACAATGGCACCACATGGACTGGTTTCCTAGGGTTGCTGCACCAAAGTACCACAGACTGGGTCGCTTAGAACAGCAGATTTTTACTGTCTCCCAATGCTGGAGAACAGAAGTCCTCATTCAAAATGCTGGCAGTGCCGTGGTACACCTGATACGTACACGGGAGAACTGCTTTCACCCACTACTCCAAGTTTTATTGTAGGGCTCATCTCATAATCCTTCCTTTAGTTTTTAACCTTTGAACAAAATTATGAACACCTTAGAGACAAAGATTTTGAGCAACTTATATATTTTCCATTCCTGGCACATAGTCTCTAAGTATTTATTCAATTAAATTCTATTTAATTGAGTTGTGCAGTTTGCCTTTTCTGTTTCCATTAGGGAAAAAGACTCCAAAGTATATGATTATTTTCAATTTGTGTCTTTTATTCTCTTTTAACTTATATTTAGTATGCTCTTTGAGAAAGTTCCATTTGATGTGTAAACAATTTTGAGATTATGCCACTTCTCGTCTTTCATTATAGTGACCTACTGTCCTTTCCAAGTCCAAATTGTTTGTAGATTTTCTTGGAATGTCTTCAATTTTATTTACAATTTCTAACCCAATTTGAGATAATCTAAAATAATCTGTCTTAACGATAGTCAAATATTATTATATGTTTTTTAGCAAAAGATCTGTAACATAAATATGAACACGTGCTAGATTTTTTTGTTCATTCCTACGTCTAAAATCATATGACTACTCTTTTTTAACACTCTTTTTCATTAACCAAATTGTTGTTTTGTACCTGACCGTATTTCCAGATGCTCACTAATCCACAAACTTGAACATTTTAGAAATAAACACAAAAGAGCACAGTAATGATTTACCTTAATTTGATAGTTATACTTTTTATATTTTCAAGTCAACTTTTTGATTTTCTGTAATATAAATTCAGTTGATTGTTTAATAGATTGTTAGAAATAATCTGACATTTTCATGTAACAAAAATATGAATTTTAATCTCATTGGGTGGCTAAAAGAACTATTATGTGCATCTAATTAATGTTATTTTTATAGCCTAAGACCAGCTGTCCACTGACACAGTGATAAAGAAATTTAAATAATTACTCAGATATTTTAGGGAAAATATAATGCTTCAGGTACAATGCTAAACATTTTGTTTAAATATCTTTGTTTTTCCTTTTTCATGGCGATAAGGACATAGAAAGCCCTCAGAGCACATTCTGAATGCCTATAATATCTAGTTAGATCCAGTAAAATAAATATTTTTAAAAATTTTTGACTCATAATGAAAGTATTTCTGTCAATATATGGGACCCACTAGGCAAAGACATCAATCCTGAAATGTATTTATGAACCTAGATTCAACTAAAAAGTTATTAATATACAATGTGAACATCCAGCACCCAAAGTATCAACTCCATATCTTGCTACATTCTATAAATTCCATTGTGCTACTTCCTGCATAAAACTTTTTTTTTTTTTTAACTCCTGAAAGATTTTTGATTTTCTGGTGTGCCTGGAAAACAGTATGTTTATTATTCAACATCTAAGTGGGGATTATTTTTCAGAGATATCTTAGTGGGAAACAGCGCCTATGAAAATGCAGCAGAGGAGAGGTGAGGTAGCAGGACACCAAAGTAACTTTCGCCCAATTTTTTAATCCAATTGAGAACATATGAAATGTCAACTAAAATAACTTTTTAATTTTCCATTCATTACATAAACTGTGTATGTTTATTAGAAAATTAAAAGAATTGAGCGTTATTTTAGTGTTAGGTGCAAGGCTTATCTGATAACATATTCATTTTTATAATGGTTCGAAAGATTACTAACATTATATCCTGGAAAACAATATATGCTCACTTTATAAAACTTAAAAATTGCAAACTATAGAAAATATTGAAAGTTTACAGAAGTTAACTTCTCAAAATAGCCATAATTTATATTTGATAAAATTATTCATGTATCTATTTAGAAAAATAATTAGACGATAGATGATACACAGGGATGTTATAAAGAAATGGCATCATACTCCTTGCTGTTATTGGCAAAAGTTGTATTTTTATATTTTTAACATGACAAAAAAATGTATCTCAAAAGTATTAAACTGTTTTTAACTTTAATTCACCTTGAAGTGAATCTATAACACATGCTTTATCACAAATCAAATTACTATACATTCTTGGGTGTCTCTGAGCTCTTTATTCTTTCAGTTTTTCTCTATCTCAGTCCTAATATAAGGGCTTCAAAATTATTATTGATGTTTATCGGGGAAGCTCTTCATCCTTCCTGATTCTGGGACAGTAGAGTGGTTACTTTTATCCTTTGTTTCTTTGTATACATTTTTCTCAAACCTCACCACAAAATATTTCGGTTTTCTATAGAATTTGTGGGTCAGTTAAGGAATACTGGTATCTGTATGATACTGTCTTCTTATTCATGAAGGTGTCATATGCCTCCAATGATTTATAAGGTTGTAATATATGTTCAATATAATTTTATAATTTTCCTCAACAGAAATTGTACATCTTAATTTATAACTACTCTTAATATTAACTAATTAATTTCTAGCTATTGCAAAAGAAAAATGTTTTCCTCTACTTGTTTAGTGTATGAAAATGTAAAGGAGAATTGATTTTTTAAACTTCCAGAAAATTTGCAAAACTCTTCTACTAATTCTAATTACTGATCTCTACGTTACATTGGGTTTCTGCATAACCATATCACGTGTAAATAATAAAGTTTTCAGCTTTCTATTTATTTAATCCTTTTTCCTATATTGATTCACTAAATATACACCCAGAAATATGTTTAAGATACTGATATAAGATGTTGAAGTGCTAGCTTCTAACATCTCACTATAATGCTTGTTTTTTTAATTGTATATTTCTTCATTTATTACAAAAGTAATGAAGGCCCATTACACAAAATTCAACACCACCAAAATAAAAAAAACAAGAGGACTGTGGTAATGACTGGGTGCTCTTGAACTAGGTAAGGGTTATTGAATTACCTAGTATTTTATTTATTTTTACATCATAAAATGTGTTTTTCCTTCTTATTGATCCGAATTAGATTTCTCATAACTTTTTATTAATGTATAGTTGATTTAAAATATATTAGTTTGAGGTGTACAACATAGTGATTCAGTATTTTTATAGATTATACTTCATTTAAAGTTATTACAAAATAATGGCTATATTTCTCTGTGCTGTACAATATATCCTTGTTGCTTATCTATTTTATACATAGTAGTTTGTATCTCTTAATCCGATACCCTTATCTTTCCCCTCCCCTTTCCCCTCTCCCCACTGGTTTCCACTAGTTTGTTTTCTATACTTGTAAGTCTGTTTCTGTTTTGTTATAAACATTCGTTTAATACTTTTAGATTCCACATATAAGTGATAACATAGAGTATTTGTCTTTCTCTTGATTTATTTCAGTAAGCATAATACCCTCTAGGTACATCTACCTTGTTGTAAACGGCAGAATTTCATTCATTCTTTTTTATAGCTGAGTGGTATTTTATTGTGTGTGTATCCTATCTTTATTCATCTGTTGATGGACACTTGGATTTCTTCTGTATCTTGGCTATTGTAAATAATGCTGCTATGAATATTGGAGTACATGTATCTTTTCAAATAAATGTTTTTGGTTTTTTTTTTAGGATATATACCTAGTAGTGGAATTTCTAGATTGTAGGGGTAGTTCTATGTTTAGTTTTCTGAGGACCCTCCATACTGTTCTCCATAATGGCTGCATCAACTTTCATTCCCAATAACAGTGCATGAGGGTTCCCTTTTCTCCACATCCTCGCCAACACTTGTTATTTGTAGACTTTTTGATAATAGACATTCTGACTGGCGTGAGGTGACATCTCATTATGGGTTTGAACAGCTTTTCACATGTCTATTAGCCATCTCTGTCTTCTTTGGAAAAATGTCTATTCAGGTGTTCTATGGCAGAAGACCTGAATACACATGTTCACTTTTATTTTTGATTACATAACTTTATTAGATTCTAGTAGTTTCCTTTTATTTTTGATTAAGAATATTTTAAATAAAAATTAAGTTTACCTTACTGTCTATTACTTCTCCATTTATGTATATCATCTGATTGCTTTCTCTTTTATTCTTTTGTTTTTGTTTTTTTTTTTTGCGGTACGCAGGCCTCTTACTGTTGTGGCCTCTCCCATTGCAGAGCACAGGCTCCAGACGCGCAGGCTCAGCAGCCATGGCTCACAGGCCCAGCTGCTCCGCAGCATGTGGGATCTTCCTGGACCGGGGCACAAACCCGTGTCCCCTGCATTGGCAGGCAGACTCTCAACCACTGCGCCACCAGGGAAGCCCTCTCTCTTATTCTTAGTGTAGTAAATTATATATTGATTTCTTTTCAACTATTAAGCCAACATGCCACTGAGATATGCCCAATATGAGTAAAATGTATTATCTGGATGTGTGCTGCCAGTTTTGATGACTCTTTCGTCATCAATGTCCACAAGAGAGATTGGCCTGATTTTTCTTTCATATACTATTCTACTTACATGTTGATATCAAAATATGCTAGTGTAATGCAAGTAATTCTTTTTTTCTATTTTTGGAGAGTATTTGTACATGAGTTGAATAATTCTAAATTTATGGTAAAACATTTTACAATCACCTTTTTATTGGGCTTTCTTGAGAAGAAGTATTTACTGATCCAGTATTTTAAATGGGGAGAGAACCCAACTTTTTGGTAGCTTGTGTTAATGAATGCAGAGAAGTTGCCTTTCTTCTCCTTTCCATGTTTCTTCTAAAAGTTTCACTTTATTGTCATAAAGTATTATAGCTCCTTATTACTTTTAATTGTTGATAGCATCTGTTATGTCTCATTTTCATTTCTGCTCTTATTTATGCCTGCCTTTTTTTTTCTTTGTAAATCTCATGATAGATTTGTCAGTCTAAGTGTTTTTGTGAAACAGGATTGACATTGTTTTTCTGTTATGAGTTTATGATCTTTCCTGGTTGCTTTTTAAACTTATTTCCGTTCTATTCCACTCAACTACAAACTGTATGAAGGCAGGGGCATTGTTTGTCTTGTTACTGCTTATTAACCAAAACCTAGAACAGAGCCTGATAAACGTAGGGAGTCCAGGCATCATTGTGGCTCAGTGCTTAGACAAATAAAGGCTTGTTTTTATTCAGTTAAATTCTATTGCAATCCTCAGGATCAGTTTCTTTAAAATCAAGTGAATAAGGCACTTTATTTGGCCAGAACTAGTACTTTATATTTTTGATGATCAAGACTAACACATTAGTAATTTAAATTATTTATCTGTATGAAACATAGTATAAGGTACCTAGTATGAATAAAATAACAGAAAAGATGAAGCGTTAAATATTAACAGATGGAAACGTATATAGAAAAACAACAGCATAAGGGAGCAAGTAAGTAACTGAGGACCAACATCAGTCATGAAATCAGGGATTTAAAATCAATGCTGTAGAACAGTGTTGCATGTACAAGTCATTTGTTTAATTATTTGCATTAATTAAAAATTAAATTAGGGCTTCCCTGGCAGCGCAGCAGTTGGGAGTCCGCCTGCCGATGCAGGGGACACAGGTTCATGCCCCAGTCCGGGAAGATCCCACATGCCGCGGAGCGGCTGGGCCCGTGAGCCATGGACGCTGAGCCTGCGCGTCCGGAGCCTGTGCTCCGCAACGGGAGAGGCCACAGCAGTGAGAGGCGTGCGTACCGCAAAAAAAAAAAAAAAAAAAAATTAAAAATTGTTTTCTATGTGTAATATATAATACATTGAAATGAGTTAAAACTGATTAACCAGTATATAATATCTGTATGAATCAATAGGTAGCCTTCCTAATTAAAAATTGGATGTTTGATTTTCCTGTGTATGTCTGTGACAGAGAGAGAGGAGAAGAAATAAACGGCTCCTTAACTGATAAAGCTTACTTTTAAAGAGACAAACTGAAATTTCCAATTAAATGATTCATCTAACAGTCACAATCTATGTGTAGTATTGTCAGTTGATTGTGGTATATTATGATAATCTACAAAAATTCTGAAAAAGCAGTGCATCACAATTAATTTTGAGCTTAGATCAAAGTTTACTACCAACTGATCAACTTTTACAAGGCTGTGACTATTTTTTTCAATCTTTTAATTAAACTAATTATATAGGATATATATTTTGATGACAAAATTAAAACAACAAAACTTATTCTGTTATATCAATTTCCAGGTTGGCCATTGTAAAGTTTTTACTCATTAATTGAATTTTAATGACTTCAGGAAGGATGTAATCTTTCCATTTTACCACAGTTGTCTCCTCACCATTTCCTGTTAAATAATCTTCAACTTTGCAACTTCTAGCTGCCCAGAACCATATGTATTTGATTTTTTCATCCCTAGTTTAAATATTAAAACATAAAACTAGCCTAGGTTACAAATCAATAAACAATCTCTTTAATATATTGTTTTTTCCCTACTTAAAGCAACTATATCACCAATGTATCTTCAACTCTATGTTTGTAATTTAGAAAACAAGATTTTCTTTTACCCTAATCACCACTAGATAGTGACTTAATAAACACCAAATAAATAAAAAGGTATTATCTAGAAATATTGGTGAAATCGCTTTTTGAATTTTGGGGTGATAATCTAACTAAACACAGGGGCATAAATAGACACAAATTTGACCTTTAATTTCTACAATTATTGATATTTAAGCAATTTACCTAGCTCTGTAATATGTTTTTGAAGTTAGAATTCTTACAATGTTCAGGAAATATATTATTCACAAACATCAAAAACATTTTCAGAGAAGAGACACATATTAAAGTTGTACAAATCAGGCATAGAGACTGGTCTCAGTGAACAGTGACTGCCTTAAAATTGAAGAAAAACAGCAAATGAAGAAAAACTGTTGAGTGTTGTCACAGTTGTGCATATTATGTTTAGCTATATGCTCTAAAGTAAATGAGATAATTTATATAATTTCCTACTGGAAAATTAGAATTTTCTTAAAGGAATTAACTATATATCACTTATCTTATGATACTAGAAAAATTAGGCCAATGGAAAGAGAATTTAGATAATCTAAAGCAATTAATTTCTAGGAATGATGTTATTTAACATTTTTATGAAGTAATAAGAATGCATTTGCAGCTGATATGAGATTCTGAATTTGGTTAGTTGTATCTTAAAAAGTAATACCTACAGTAAAAGAAATCCTAATAAAATTTTTGTGCCCAACTGTGAACAGTATGAAGTTCAATGAATCTATTTCTTTGGCAGGAAAATTGTTAGCAAAAATACAAAATATGATGCAGTTTCCAGGAAAATTAAATTTAGGAGGCATATGTAGAAGTAAAATTTCCATGAAAATAGTAGTGTTTTGCTACTCTATTTTGCGCTTGTCATGTTACACCTGTTTCTCTGTTAAGTAGATCCTCAATATATTAATGTAAAACACAGAATAAATTTTCTTCAGACACCACCATCCAAAAAGTTGCATAAGCTAGAAACCAGTAAGCCATCCTTTAATGACCCCTGTACCCATAACTAAGCAGAGCCCAGCTCTGTGCATCACTGCCTCTTGTACACACGATGGTCTTTCTGTCTCCCCTTCAAACACTGATATGTAATCTGCCATCATCTTTCACCTGGATTAAGCAAAAGATTCTTATTTGATTTGCCCACATTCAATCACCCACTGTACTTCCAATCCATTCTCCAGGGTGTAACCTGAGTTACATTCAACATTTCAAGCACAATCGTATTCCTTCCCCACGTAAAAGCAAAAGCTCCCACATCTTGCCCGCTCTCATCTTTCCAAACTCACGTGTCTTATTCTAGGCACTTGAATGTGCATTGCTCCTCCCTGCCTTTGTGAAACTTTATTGCCCATCTCTGGCCAGAAAGAGTAAAATACGTAATTTCCAACTGTCAAATTTTGGACGCTTTATTGTCTATAAATGCTTGCCTCAGAACAGCTACACTTGACTTATGGTCTCCTCGAGTGGGAAGACTCTCATTATTGGGATGATTAATTTGCTTTACCCTTGGAATTAGTAACGACACAAGATAACCTTGGTTTTTGAAATAAAATATTGTCAAGTCTACTACTCCGTTGAAACCGATAACACTGTGAGTCTTCAACTACCTTTTACTCTCTTCTTGTAGCTGAGATGTGTCATTGACAATTAGAAACTGCAGTGGTTTTCATCAACCTGTTTTTTACACTATTTACAGCCAAACCCAGAAACTAGGAGACCTTCTCAGTTTGTAAGAAAAACAACTTTACAGTGATAATAAAAACCATGAATATGAGACTATGGCACCTACCTAAATCAAACATTAAAAAACTGTGGACTTTTCACAAATACAGCTTTTGAGTATATCAATCTCTTCAGCTCATGAAATAATGGTGAAGATAATTTCAAAATTTAAGTAGTATTTAAACATAGATTACACCAGTTAGGAAGATAATATAGTAGCAAAGGTAAATTAGATTTTAAAAAAACCTGTGCACTTTCAAGATAACTGCATTGAATACAGAAAATTAATCCTACTTTTTTTTATGTTTACCTAATTAGATAGTTGATCTATGACTCATTCAGTTAACATTGAGGATTGGTCCCAGGCTCAGAGTAATTCTGTGACCTTCTGATTTCCAGGCAAAAACAGGTATCTAAAGAAATGTTAACTACCCATTGAACTGGAAAAAAAATGATTCCATCTTACTGTACAGCATACGTGTGTATCACTGCCTCACTACTCCATTGTTACCTATCAGCTTATTCTAACAAACTCCTTTAATCTGTAAGAAGAGATTGGGGATGGCTTTCCTTTCTGACAAATGAAGTACTAGAGATACTCAGATGAACAAGGAGTGCTGTGGGTTGGTGGTGGGGGAGGGGGGCAGTTAGAAGGCTTGGCTTTGACACCACCACGGAGACCAAGTTCTCTGGCATCTGTGAGCTGAACACAGAGGTGGCACACTTCCTGGAATGTGTGTCTAGGATGTAAATTGGATGCAGAGAAGTTGGTATTTATTCATCCTCTAATTTGGGGCATCAGTAGAGCCTCCTGCTGAGTGTTACCAAGAACCTCCTTCATCTCTGTTGAGATACAGCAGACATGACAACAGCATAAGCTAATCTATTTCTGGTTGATAGCAGATACTTTTCTTTTCACAAGACCAAAAACGTTAGTATAATGGCAGCTTTATTGTCATCAGCTACTTGCCATGTAACTCCTGTGGGAATATAAACTCCTCAAATACAGCATGACAGGAAGTAGAAGAACCTGAGCAGAGACATGGTGCTTTCTATGGCCCTTACCGCCTTCTTTATTTTCTTTCAAACAGTGGTTTACCAGTTTCAATTTATAAATCTTGCATTTATTTTGTTAAATTTTTTCATATACATATATTTTTTGATGATATGGTAAGAGCAATTGTTTTCTTAATTTCTTTTTTAGATATTACCTTACCACTGTATAAAAATAAAATTAATTCTTGTGTATTTAACTTGCATCCTACAAATGTACTGAACTTGTTTACTAGTTATAATAGCGTTTTGGGGGATTTCTGTGCATCTTCTATAGACAGAATCATGTCTGGAGAAAAACAGTTTTATATCTTTTTTTCCAATCTGAATGGCATTTCTTTATTATGGGCCTAATCTTGCCTGCTCACACTTCCATCACCACGGATATAAGGTCTTTCTAAGGTTACCCAATTAACACTGTCTCTCAGTCTTTGTATTAATAGTCCACCTATTTCCTTGTGCATTAAACTTAGTTATTTATAAATTGTTAAAACAAAGAAATGACAAGAGTAGACATTTTCTTGGCCCCTACCTTAAGAAGACATCAGCCTTTTAATATTTTTAAAAATTTTTATTTTATATTGGAGTATAGTTGATTTACAATGTTGTGTTAGTTTTGGGTGTACAGCAAAGTGATTCAGTTATATATATGTGTGTATATGAATCTATTCTTTTTCAAATTATTTTCCCATATGTTATTACAGTATATTGATTAGAGTTCCCTGTGCTGTGCCATAGGTCCTTGTTGATTATCTACTTTATATATAGTAGTATGTATATTTTTCAACCTCTTAATTTGTCTCCCCCTTTCCCCTTTGGTAACCATACATTTATTTTTGATATCTGTAAGCCTGTCTGTTTTGTAAATAAGTTCATGTTTCGTTTTTTTGGATTCCACATATAAGTGATATCATACGATATTTGTCTTTCCCTGTCTGACTTCACTTAGTATGAAACTCTAGGTCCATCCACATTGCTGAAAATGGCATTATTTCATTCATTTTTATGGCTGAGTAATATTCCACTGTATATATGTACCACACCTTCTTTATCCATTCCTCTGTTAATGGACATTTAGGTTGCTTCCATGTCTTGGCTATTGTAAATAGTGCTGAACATTTGGATGCAGATACCTTTTTGAATTATGTTTTTATCTGGATATATGTCCAGGAGTGGAATTGCTGGATCATATGGTAGTTCTATTTTTAGTTTAAGGAACCTCTGTAATTGTTCTCCACAGTGGGTGTACCAATTTACACTCCCACCAACAGTATAGGATGGTTCCCTTCTCTCCACACCCTTTCCAGCATTTATTGTTTGTAGACTTTATGATGATGGCCATTCGGACTGGAGTGAGGTGATCTCATTGTAGTCTTGATTTACATTTCTCTAATAATTAGTAATGTTGCACATCGTTTCATATGCTTTTTGGCCATCTGTATGTCTTTGGAGAAATATCTATTTAGGTCTTCTGCCCATTTTCTGATTGGGTTCTTTGGGGGTTTTTTTGTTATTCAGTTGTAGAAGCTGTTTGTATATTTTGGAAATTCAGCCCTTGTTGGTCTCATCATTTGCAAATATTTTCTCCCCCAAGTTCATAGGTTTTCTTTTCATTTTATGGTTTCCTTTACTGTGCAAGAGCTTATAAGTTTCATTAGGTCCCATTTGTTTATTTCTGCTTTTATTTCTATTGCCTTGGAGACTGATTTATGCCAGAGAATATTTTACCTATGTTCTCTTCCAGGAGTTGTATGGTGTGATGTCTTATAACTAAGTCATTAAGCCACCTTAAGTTTATTTTTGTGTATGGTGTGAAAGTGTGTTCTAGCTTCATTGATTCACATGTGGCTGTCCAACTTTACCAACACCACTTGAAGAGCCTCTCTTTTCTCCATTATATATTCTTGCCTCCTTTGTTGAAGATAAACGTTTGTGTATGGGCTTACCATTGGGCTATTCTATTCCACTGATCCATACATCTGTTTTGTGGCAATACCACACTGTTTGATTACTGCAGCTTTGTAGTATTTTCTGAAGTCTGGGAGGGTTATGCCTCAGAATTGCTTTGGCAGTTCTGGGTCTTTTATGGTTCCATGTAAGTTTTAGGATTATTCGTTCTAGTTCTGCAAAAAGATGTCATGGAAAATTTGATAGGGATTGCACTAAATCTGTAGATTGTTTTGGGTAGTATGGCCATTTTAACAATATTAATTCTTCCAGTCCAACAGCATGGATATTTTTCCATCTCTGAATCATCAACAATTTTCTTTATTAATGCTTTGTAGTTCTCAGCATATAAGTTTTTCAACTCCTCGGTGAGGTTTATTCCTAAGTATTTTTTTAAGCAATTTTAAAAGGAATTGTTTATTTACATTCCTTTTCTGGTATTTCATTGTTAGTTTGCCATACTTATGTTAAAATATGTAAAGTGAATTATACAATATAGAAAAAATATATGTCAATTAAAATATGTCAAGAGGCAAAACAATCCTTAAAGAAATTCAATTATACTGCTTAGGTACAAAACATGCCATATTTATTATCTTCCCTTACTTAAATATATCTTTATCAAAATAGTCATCTTTTACTCAACAATTTCCATTTTTTCTTGATGATATCATTAAAATAATTCTATTTAATTTTATATCCTAATTGTGTCAAACCAATAATAGGATACAGAAAATAAAAACAGGTATGTCTTGAGTATGCATAATTTTTTAATTCAATATTATCTGTGTTCAATCTTGTAATATCTTGTAATATATATGTAATATATATAATCTTGTAATATATATATTACACATATTACATATATATATATAGAGAGAGAGAGAGAGAGAGGGGAATGGTTTCAAAAGTCCTCAGAAATAAGTGTTCTATCACCTGTTAACTAAAACAGATATTTTAGGAGTGTTACTATAAAATAACCTCCTCCATGGTTTGCTTTCTGACAGGCAGCCAAACACATAAATTACAGTAATTTGGTCATCATGACTTTTTCAAATAACTTCTGAAAGACGTCTAATGTCAAAAAATAATATATGTATGAATACCTTATAATAGAACAACTGGAACGGTAAATGACATGAAAATGGGAATAAAATAATATAATTTTTAAAGTATTATTACAAATGGGAAAGCTCACCAGTAAAGGCAAACATAAAGGTTGGAAATCATCTACACACAAATATGATATCAAAACCAGCAATCATGAGAAGACAGTACAAATGTAGGATAATGGAAATGCATTTGAAATGAAAAGACCAGCAACTCAAAATAATCTTCTATACATATATAGACTGCTGTATCAAAACCTCATGGTAGGACTTCCCTGGTGGCACAGTGGACAAACGTTTGAGCCCTGGTCCAGGAGGATCCCACATGCCGTGGAGCCACTAAGCCTGTGTGCCACAACTACTGAGTGTGCACTCTAGTGCCCGCGAGCCACAACTACTGAGCCCATGTGCCTACAGCCTGTGCTCCGCAACAAGAGAAGCCACCAC
Source organism: Delphinapterus leucas (assembly GCF_059928025.1). Lineage (NCBI taxonomy): Eukaryota > Metazoa > Chordata > Mammalia > Artiodactyla > Monodontidae > Delphinapterus > Delphinapterus leucas. Next base: position 83,489,730 of record NC_143142.1, read on the forward strand.
AATGAGAAGCCTGTGCACCGGAATGAAGAGTAGCACCCACTTTCCACAACTAGAGAAAGCCTGTACACAGCAATGAAGACCCAACACAGCCAAAGATAAATAAATGTATTTTAAAAAATAACTTCATGGCAACCACAAACGAAAAGTCTGCAGATACACACAAACAAAAGAAAAAGCAGTCCAAACACAGCATTAAAGATAGTCATCAAATCACAGGAAAAGGGAACAAAAGAGGAAAGGAAGAAAAAAGACCTACAAAAACAAATCCAAAACAATTAAGATGGCAATAAGAACACACATATCCATAATGACCTTAAATGCAAATGGATTAAATCCTCCAACCAAAAGACAGACTGGCTGAATGGATAAAAAAAAATACCCCTATATGTGCTGTCCACAAGAGACCCACTTTGCATCTAGGGACCATAGAGACTGATAGTGAGGGGATGGAAAAATATATTCCATGCAGATGGAAATCAAAAGAGCTGGAGTAGCAATAACTGTATCAGACAAAATAGACTTTAAAATAAAGACTGTTACAAGAGACAAAAGAAGGACAGTATGTAATGATCAAGGGACCCATCCAAGAAGAAGGTATAACAATTGTAAATATACAGGCACCTAACATAGGAGCACCTCAATATATAAGGCAAATGCTAACAGCCATAAAAGGAGAAATCGACAGTAATACAGTAATAGTGGGTGACTGTAACACCTCATTTACATCAATGGACAGATCACCCAGACAGAAAATCAATAAGGAAACACAAGCATAAATGACACATTAGACCAGATGGACTTAATTGATATTTATAGAACATTCCATCTGAAAGCCCAGAATACAGATTCTTCTCAAGTGCACATGGACATTCTCCAGGATTTATCACATGCTGGGCCACGAAGCAAACCTCAGCAAATTTAAGAAAATTGAAATCATGTCAAGATTCCTCTCTGACCACAGGGCTATGAGATGAGAACTCAGTTACAAGAAAGAAAACTAAAAAACACAAACACATGGACACTAAACAATGTTACTAAACAACCAATGATTTCTTCACTGAAGAAATCAAAGAGGAAATCAAAAATACCTACAGACAAATGAAAATGAAAGCACAACAATCCAAAACCTATGGGACACAGTAAAAGCATTTCTAAGAGGGAATTTTATAGCAATACAAACTTACCTCAGGAAACAAGAAAAATCTCAAATAAACAACCTAACCTTACACCTAAAGCAACTAGAGAAAGAACAAACAAAACCCAAAGTTGGAAGGAAAGAAATCATAAAGAGATCAGAGCAGAAATAAATGAAATAGAGACAAAGAAAACAAAAGATCAGTGAAACTAAAAGCTGATGCTTTAGAAAGATAAACAAAATTGAAAACTGTTAGCCATACTGATAAAGAAAAAGAGAGAGGGCTCAAATCAATAAAATTCAAAATGAAAAAGGAGAAGTTATAATGGACACCAAAGAAATACAAAGGACCATAAGACTACCACAAGCAACTATACGCCAATAAATTGGACAACCTAGAAGAAATGGACAAATTGTTAGGTACAATCTTCAAAGACTGAACCAGGAAGAAACAGAAAATATGAACAGACCAATCACAAGTACTGAAATCAAGACTGTAATTTAAAAACGTCTAATTAACAGAAGTCCAGGACTACGTGGCTTCACTGACAAATTCTATCAAACATTTGGACAAGAGTTAATACCTATCCTTCTGAAACTATTTCACAAAACTGCAGATAAAGGAACACTCCTAAGTTCATTCTATAAGGCCACTGTCACCCCAATACCAAAACCAAGGATGCCACAAGAAAGGAAAATTAGAAGCCAATATCATTGATGAACATAGACCCAAAAATCCTCAACAAAATACCAGCAAACTGAATCCAACAATACATTAAAAGGATCATACACCAAGATCAAGTGGGATTCATCCCAGGGATGCAAGGATTTTTTCAATATCTGCAAATCAGTCAGTGTGATACACCACATTAACAAACTGAAAAATAAAAACCGTATGATCATCTCAATAGATGCAGAAAAAGCTTCTGACAAAAGTCAACACCCATTAATGATAAAAACTCTCCAGAAAGGGGGCATAGAGAGAACATACCTATATATGATAGGTATGATAAAGGCCATATATGACAAACCCACAGCTACTCAAAGATTAAAAACTGAAAGCATTTCCTCTAAGATCAGGAACAAGACAAGGATGTCCACTCTCACCACTATTATTCAACATAGTTTTGGAAGTCCTAGCCATGTCAATCAGAGAAGAAAATAAAAAGAATCCAAATTGGAAAAGTAAAACTGTCACTGTTTGCAGACAACATACTATACCTAGAAAATCCTGAAGATGCTACCAGAAAAATATTAGCACTCACTAATGAATTCAGGTTGTAGGATACAAAAGTAATACACAGAAATCTCTTGCATTTCTACACACTAACAACAAAAGATCAGAAAGAGAAATTAAGGATACAATGTCATGTACCACTGCATCAAAAAGAATAAAATACCTATGAATAAATCTACCTAAGGAGGAAAAAGACCTGTACTCTGAAAACTATGAGATGCTGATGAAAGAAATTGAGGATGACACAAACAGACGGAAAGATATACCATGTTCTTGGATTGGAAGAATCAATACCATCAAAATGATTATGCTACCCAAGGCAACCTACAAATTCAATGCAAGCCCTCTTAAATTACCAATGGCATTTTTCACAGAATTAGAAAAAAAATTTCACAGTTTGTATGGAAACACGAAAGACCCCGAATAGCCAAAGCAATCTTGAGAAAGAAAAACAGAGCTGGAGCAATCAGGTTCCCTGGCTTCAGACTATACTACAAAGCTATAGTAATCAAAACAGTATGGTACTGGCACAAAGACAGACTTATAGATCAATGGAACAGGATAGAAATCCCAGAAATAAACCCATGCACCTATGGTCAGTTATTCTACAAAGTAAACTAGAATATCCAATGAAGAAGAGACAGTCCCCTCAATAAATGGTGCTGGGAAAACTGGACAGCCACATGTAGAAGAATGAAACTAGACATTCTCTAACGCCATACACAAAAATAAACTCAAAATGGATTAAAGACCTAAATGTAAGACTGGATACTATAAAACTCTTAGAGGAAAACATAGGTAGAACACTCTTTGACATAAATTGCAAAAATATCTTTTTGGATCCACCTCCTAGAGTAATGAAACTAAACGAAAATAAACAAATGTTAATTAAACTTAAAAACTTTTGCACAGCAAAGGAAACGATAAACAAAATGAAAACATGACCCACAGAATGGGAGAAAATATTTGCAGATGATGCAACCAACAAAATTAATTAATCCCAATTAATTTTGGGATTAATCTCCAAAAATACACAAACAGCTCATGCAGGTCAATATCAAACAACCCAGTCAAAAAATGGGCAGAAGATCTAAATAGACATTTCTCCAAAGAAGACATACAGATGGATAAAAAGCACATGAAAAGATGCTCAACATCACTAATCATTAGAGAAATGCAAATCAAAACTACAATGAGAGATCACCTCACACCAGCAGAACGGCCATAATCAAAAAGACTACAAACAAATGCTGGAGAGAGTGAAGAGAAAAGGTAACCCTCCTACACTGCTGGTGGGAATGTAAACTGGTAGAACCACTATGGAGAACATTATGGAGGTTCCTTAAAAACTAAAAATAGAACTATCACATGATCCAGCAATCCCACTCCCGGGCATAGATCTTGAGAAAAACCATAATTTGGAAAGATACATGCATCCCAATGTTCACTGCAGCACTATTTACAATGGCCAAGACATGGAAGTAACCTAAATGTCCATCGACAGAGGAATGGATAAAGAAGATGTTGTACAATATATACAATGGAATATTACTTAGCCACAAAAATAAGTAAATAATGTCACTAGCAGCAACATGGACGGACCTAGAAATCATCATACTAAGTGAAGTCAGAGAAAGACAAATATGATATCACTTATATGTGGAATCTAAAAATAACGATACAAATAAACTTATTTACAAAAACAAAATGGATTCAGACTTTGAAAACAAACTTATGGTTACCAACAGGGAATGGGGGGATAAATTAGGAGTTTGGGATTAACATATACACACTATTAGACATATAAATATGTATCTATTTTATGTATAAAATAGACAATCAACAAGGACTTAACTGTGTAATACAGGCAATTCTACTCAGTAATCTATAATAACCTATATGGGAAAAGAATCTGAAAAACAACGGATATATATATATATATTACTGAATCACTTTGCTGTACACATGAAACACAACGTTGCAAATCAACTAATGTAAAATAAAAATTAAATTTAAAACAAAGTAAATTAAAATAAAATTTAGTGGATTAAAAAAAAGTATTGTTAAGTCAGTCCTCATTCAGTGTTTTTACATTTCTCCTTCCAGAGACTGCATTCTGACACGGTGTTTCCCTGGGGGTGAGAAGCCACGCTGCTCAGGGCGTGGGCAGTGCAGGGAGGGGTCGAGGTGGGGACACCCCGGGAAGGGTGGTCCAGGCCGAGGTGACCATGGAGAGACAGATGGGCAACACCAAGCCAGGGACTTGTAATCAAAACAAGTCCTGGAGTTAGTGACAGGCAAAAGTCAGCCCTCAGAACTGAGGGGTGGTTTTGTTTTTGTCTTTGCCTTTTTACAACTCTACATCTCTAATTTTTTTTAAGAAAATTTGATGGTAAATTGATTATGTAGGGGAACAATATTTTCCACCCCAAAATGTCTCTTTTGGCTTGTGGATTATTTCAAGCTGAAAATAATGAAGGGCCAAAATAATCTTAGGAAACATCTTTGACCTTCCCCCAGCTGCCTAAGAACTTAAAGGGCCAATTCCTTGAGTAGAGCCATCGCCAGAGCTATTAGCCAAGAGTACGGCTGGGTGTGGTGGTGAAGCTTAGCAGGGCCTAGGGATCCGAGTCCACTCTGTCCCACGGTCTCTGCCTGGCCCACAGAACATTTATCAACACATCTGCTTTTCCACCTCCATGTGAATTGCCTTCCTCTCCTTTGAAGCCCCAAACCTCTAACCCCAATATCCTCTTGTCTTTAGATATTTAAGGTCAGAATTTCGGCCATATTGGTGAGTTACTCAGTTTTCCTGGGTCTCTCCCATGTATACATGTTTTTTAAACTTTAATTTTGTTATTCTTTCTGATGTCAATTCAGTTCTTAGACCAGCCAGAACCTAAAAGGATAGAGAAAAATTTCTTCTGACAATTCACGTTTATAAAGTGAATAAAATAAAGGTGTAAGTGAATCTTTCTTCTTCCCTTAAGTTTTAAGATGTTATAAATGCCCCTGAAATTGTAATAAGATTCCAGAAGCTTCTACATAGAACTGAGTTTGAAGTAAAGCTGTCTATCTATCCACTCCCACAATTACGAGCTTAGAAACATACAGGTCCTGGGAAATCGAGGTAACGCTACAACTGTCATACATTAGGACAAGACTCATACTGGAAAGCAAGGAAAAATCCGCAATTCACAGGGCCTTCGATGACTGAGCGATGCACAGGAAGGACACTGCAGGGACCAACTGTGCAGACAGGAAGTGCGCTCCAAGCTTCCTGCCAGCGTTAAGAGCAATCCTATACTCACTCCTTGACAATCTGGCCGTAGAGGGGAAGCAGAAAAGTGCGCACTCAACCAGAGCAGAGAGGAGCCAGAAAGGAAACACACTCAAAGCTTTCCCTACTCCTGTTACCACAGAATCTGTAATTCCCTCCCTCGCCTCACACAGCTAACTACAATACATGGGCCTGAGGGGCTCAACCAGATTACTCAGGTTAGCCCCCCTCCAATGGGAATTGAGATTCCAGTTCCTTTCTTCTCAGACAAGTAAAAACTTTCCTAAAATTAAGTTCCTGGAGGATGAAAGGCAATTCGTTCATAGTGCTCTCAGTACAGGATTTTTTTTTACACGAAGGAAATTGAAAAATAATTTTGACAAGAACAGCTCACAGAGAACTAAAACAACCCCAGTTGTCCAGAAGGGCACTAAAAAAAGCAAGTTATAGGACGGTCTCTGTGCTGGGCCAAAAGTGTTCACTCTTTTCCAGATAAACTTTTTCAATTTCTAATGAACTTTCAAGATGGAAGATGGACATCGCTTGCCCTCTGCAAAAATGTATTTTGTTTTTAATGTGTCTTGTGAAATTAATCTGGCAAACGAGTGCTTATCATGGGCAGTAAGTGTTAGCAGGTCTCCATGGTTAGAGGCCCGAGGAAGGCCGAGCGTCCCTCTGCTCCCCGATTCCCAACACGGTCCCGGGGTGCATCACTCATCCACCCTCTTGTTTCCACATTTCAGGAAGAGGAGTGCAAAGTCATATGCTTTCTGTTCCAAAGATTTACATGTCTGGTTTCCCATCTCATTGCCAACCAGTTTATAGGAGCTTACAGGAAACACCTTTCCACGAAGTGCACCTGCCCCATACTCTGGGGTTCACGAAGGATTCTGTGAACCTCGCAAGCTTTGATATAGTTTCTCACACACGGTATACAACCAATTCATTACTTCAACAAACATTTATTGGCTCTCTGCTCTACAGGGCTCTACAATGGTAACTGTTCCTCAGAATTGTTCAGAGTTTGGGGGAGAAAATATGAGTTAATAGACAACACAATACAGTGTGATCAGTGTTTTAAAACCAGTGTCCTAAGAGTAGGGACACTGGGAGCTCAAACTTTTTGAGGGTTCCCAGAAAGCTTGCTGGAGGAAGTGACATCTACGCTGAGGTTTACAAGTAAACAGGAATTAGCCACCAGATGGAAATGATGGGAGAGACTTCCCAGGTCAGCTGAAACTTGCTGGAGTTGAGTCTGGCTCAGACATAGAATTCAACACACAGAAGTTGAGATGAGGGTAAAGAAGAGGTTCCACATGATGGGGAGCCATTTGGCCAACAGCAAGTTTAATTAATAGCAAGGACAGCGCACCCCCTGTGCAAATAAAAACATGCAAAGGGCGCTAAATCCAGGAGGGTCGTGGTAGCATAGAATTTAAGGAAAGTATGTTTCAAGAACGTGAGACAATGATGAACAGCGGGTATGAGAGACTGAATATATTACAGGACATCAGCCAGACCATAAACAAGAGAGAACGCTGACCCACGACCTGCAGCAACCAGCCCTGGAAGCCAAACCCCAGCTTCTGCAGCGATAGGCTCCATACGGCCAAGACCCGGTCAGTACCTGACAGCTCTCCTAGGTTCACCTTCACTTCCAACTTGGACCAACCAGAGAAACCAGATCCGCTGCCCTAGCCAATCACATAGCAGGCCCTGGTCCTGGTTAGCCCACCGCCAGCTTCCCAGTGCCCACCGCCTCCCATCAAGACACACCTGAAGCCTCACCGTTTGGTTTTTCTCCGTTAAGCTTCCCCACGCCCCTGCCTGCCCTCGGGTCTCCGTCAAACACAAGGGGTGGGGGGGACCCTCTTGCTACAGCAAGTTCTGAATCAGTAGCCACTGCTGCTCACCTGGGTGGTGTTTGTCTCCCCAGGTACAACCCTTTTGTTTTTTAAGGAGCTTGACCAGCAGGGGGAAGAGAAAGAGCACAGACTCTGCCACGATGGCGGCAGCCGCTCCGTGACTCCTGTCCAATGGCATCTGATTTCTGACAATTGGACGGAGATCAAACGACCTAAGAAAATAGAGAAGTAGGATGTCTGAAGCGAGGAAGGAAGGTTTAAATTAAGTGGCTGCTGGCTGATCACCACGACTGCGATGTAACTGCTGGAGTGACTCAGGGCACCTAGAAGGAGGACTCCTAGACCCCAGCTTGGTTTTAGACTCGACTCTTTCCTTAGACAGTAGAGCACAGTGATTAAGAGCTCGAATTTTATAGTTAGCCTGCATTCAAAATCCCAGCTCCACCACTTCTAGCTATGTGCCTCTGAAAAAGTCATCTCCCTGTGCCTCAGTTTCCCCACCTGTGAAATGGACATAATAACAGCACTAAACTTTGGGGGTGGTTTTGACGATTAATTGCTACTTGTAAAAGCATGTAGAAGAATGTCAAGGATGCATTCATTACCATATAATAAAATTATTTCCATGTCTTTGGAGGATTGTTAAACATCTCTCTCCAGCCCAGATAAAATGTTTAAGTCTGAGTCAGTACATCCAACTACCTAGTTTTCATCCTGTCTTGAACGGCTCATAGGCAACTGTCCCAGAAGAAAAATCACAATTGCACATCTCTCTGCAGTGTGTTTGATAGAAAGTGTAGAGTAAGATTATCAAACCAGAATCGCAATGTTTCCATGAGAGCAGCTTTTCTCCAGCTCCACGGGAGTTTGCCCTCAGCTCCTCAAGCAGGGCTGGGAGATAGAAGTTGGAGAAAACTTCTAAGGGGTAGGAGGAAGGTGATGCGGAGACCCCAGGGGTTTATCAATTAGAAAAGTCACGCTCGCCAATGAAAACGTGTCCAGCTGTTATGGTCACTGATATAACAATGATGCAGCTACAAGTGGCCTCCTTGGGTCTTACAATTACTAAAGTCACACACTTGTGCTGGATGTCGTGTCCTCAGGTGACTGACAGACCCTAACCAGGCTTTTCTACGTCAGGTAAGCCTCAGTAGCCTATTCCTTCTAGTCTACACCACAGAGACAGACAACACGACAGGCTGCCCTTCATCCTGTGCCCGCCACCCGGGAAACGGCACCTGCGAAGCCCGGGGCTGCCCGTGCAGACACCTGCCTGTCCCCGCTTCACACCCAGTTAACTCTCTCCAGGTGCTGTCAACTCGACTTTCTCAGCATTTCTCCAGTCTCCCCACTTTGTTGCATCTTCGAAGCCGCCACAGCGATCGCAGCCACCACCATCTCCCCAATATCCTGCACTAGCCCCCCCATACCCTGGGCTCCTGCATTCACACTTCTCCAATTTTCTCCACTAGCAGTCAGAATATTTTAACTTCTAAATATATGCTTTCTCCTTCTCTGCTTAAAACCTTCAAGAGCTTCCTGCTTCTCAGAGAAGGTGTCCACACCCTCAGCTCGTCCCTGTCACCCCCCCTTGCGTGAACTGGTCCTGACCCTCACCAGTCTCTCAGGGCACCCCTGTCCTCCCTGAGGTCAGATGGCTGGTCTTTGATTTTCTGCCTCAAGGGCTTCTCGGAAGTGGGTCTTCATTCCTGAACTGACCGCCACACCTGTGCCCCGTTAACTCTGTCCAACATCTCAGTGTCCACTGAAACATTGCTGTCATCGAGACAACTTGCCCCTGTTTTTGCTTTAACAGGGCTTATTAGCAACGCAGTGAAACAATTTATTGTGCAATTTTTGTTTGATGCCTGTCTCTCCTACTAGACTATGAGCCCCAATGAGATCAACATCCAGCCTGGCCCGGGTGTTTGTGAAAGGCTTATTGCATAAATATGAGAAGGCTATGGAGAAGGAAGTAGCTTTGGACACAGAGACAATGGCAGGTCATGGAGCAATATTTAGGGTCTGCTTTAGGTTTAGGGCATAATTTAGAATGACATCTATATGGCTTAGCAGTGGAGACCAGAGGTGAAGTTTTTTTGTTTTGTTTTGTTTTAGTATATTGGAATAACAGAACAAGGTAGTTAAAAAGCTTTCAAAAATTATTTAAGTTGATAGGATTTAAGAAGGAAGAATAGCCACCAGAGAATTTGTTTCTGGCTTCAAACATATTTGAGTTGGTAGTATATGTCGACTCATAAACTCAACGTAGAAATTCTGAACTTGATTTCAAGCTAGACCAGAGCAGTGTTGTAGGAAAGGGAATGATTTCTCTGCAGACTGTTTTAGGCTTCTGCTGATTCATGGCCAAGACAAGTACAGTAAAATTAATAATAAAAATTACTAGCAAACAAAGGGATCATGATTATTAGATTACAAGCTTACCTACACAAAAGACCAAGTTGATTAATATAGCTCATTATTAAAGTTGTAGGCACAGACACTGTTCGATTTTTTTTTTTTTTTTTTTTTAAGAAATGGTCATAGATAGTATAATTCACTTTCAGGTTGTCATTTCCAAAAACACACATAAAATAGTTTACTTATAAAACCACTCTGGGGCTTCCCTGGTGGCGCAGTGGTTGAGAGTCCGCCTGCCGATGCAGGGGACACGGGTTCGTGCCCCGGTCCGGGAAGATCCCACATGCCGCGGAGCGGCTGGGCCCGTGAACCATGGCCGCTGAGCCTGCGCGTCCAGAGCCTGTGCTCCGCAACGGGAGAGGCCACAACAGCGAGAGGTCCGCATACCGCAAAAAAAAAAAAAAAAAAAAAAAACCCACTCTGCTTGATATTAGGTTAAAAATATATCAATTGCCTTTACAGTGATTAAATGTTAAAAAAAGATTTTTTTAAACTTTGATGCTCAGAGTTTTCAAAAAATTCGTTATCAAATGCTGAATTAGTTATCAGGTTACCCTAGGCCCTAATGATTAGGGAACTACTCTTACTAGGACAGCTGGTAGATAGTTTGCATTCATTTAAGAAGCCACAGGACAAGTAAACAATTCTGCCAGATGTTTTGTGGCAGAGCAAGTGGGTTTTGTTTTCGCTGAGCCCAGCAACTCTTCCAGGGCATCCTGAGAGATGACATCCCGTGCAGGGCAACATGTGAAATCAGGTGTTGAGCACAGAGGAAGGACAATTTACTGTAAATGGTTATAACCGTCTCAGCAAAAAAAAAAAAAAAAGTTTCACGGAGGATAAAAAAAGTTAACCACTCTCTCCTTGCAGAAGAGAGTGTTAATAACTTCACAAGGTAAATGCTTGCCTTTCTTTAGACTTCATTCCCTTTTTGTGCAGGCTTAATAAGATTTATAAGTGAAATTTTAAAACAATTTTCTGCATCTTTGATGTTCTAACCCTTAAACCCCTCTCAAAGAATCACAGATCCAAGGGTATGGCTGGGGGAAGGGGTAGGGAGGGTAGGAATGAACAATGGTCGTTGCATACAGCTATTTTTTAATTGTCAAATACTAGTGTAAATATTCAAAAAAATAACTGTAGATTTCCTCTTCCCAGCCCCGTTCAATGTTACAGCACTGCTTCTCTACCGTTTCTTACTTCAATTTTAGGAGAACCTCAGAAAACTGGCATCTATTCAGACTCTGTGAGCACCTCAGCGGTCAGGCTATCAGGCTGTTTACATGGCAGTAGTAACTATCCAAATACCTCAAAAAAAAGCTATAAGTCATCACGTCACACTGCAATTCTATTTTCTGTGAGGGCACATAGGCAGACATTAAGCAATCTGGCAAGAAAAGTCACTAAAAAGATAATAATGCATTTATGTCACTCAGTCTGGCTCAAAATTACAGCTGGTGGTTAGTAATACAATAGCTTATTTGTGTAACTCTTTCTGGAACTTTCCAAATGCAGCACGGTACCTGCAGTGGAGTCAACACATCCACAAATTAGTTGCCTAAATATTTTGGAGGATTGGAAACTCAGTCAAATGAGTTTTTAAATTATTGCCTTAGTGACCATTTATCTGTGTACCAAAGCAGTATTTCTCCAAATAACTGCTCTCCAAAGTCTAAGTGAGAAGAAATTTTAAATCGATTCAGAAAAAAATGAGGACATTATTACATGTTTAAACTTTCACTTTATCCTAACATCTTTTTTTCCCTTTAGGAATTTACAGAAAGTTATCAGGAAAGAAGGAACAGTCTAATCCTCTATCCGTGTAGCACAGAGGAAAGGTAACAATTCATAGCCCTGATTTGTCATTGGAGACTTACTGAGGAGTGTTATGGATTGAATCGTGTCCCCCAGAAGATGTGCTGGAGTCCTAGACCCCTGTACTTGTGAATGGGACCTTATCTGGAAACACGGTCTTGGAAGATACAAACAAGTTAAGGTGAGGTCATTAGGGTACGTCCTAACCCTACAACACTGGTGCCCACAGAAATGGCAGAGACACAGGGAGGCGGACATGGACAGAGGAAAGACAATGTGAAACCTCACAGAGGTTATCACAGAGCAGAATCACGTGATAACAATGCAGAGGTTGGAGCGATACATCTGCAAACTCAGAACCACCAAGGGCTGACAGCAACACCAGAGCCTCAGAGAACGGCACGGAATAGATTCTCCCCTGCAGCCTTCAGAGACAGCATGACCCTGCCGACAACTTGACCTTTGAACCTCTAGCCTCCAGGAATGTGAGAATAAATTGCTATTGCTTTAAGCCACCTGGTTGGCGGTACTTTGTTATGGCAACACCTGGAAACTATCACAGGCTGCGTCCTCAGAAGCAGCACCTATAGGAAGTTACTGCAGCAGAACTGGGCAGAGGGAGAAGAAACTGATACAGTTACGACGGGACCTCAGCTGATCCCAGAGGAACCCTGGAGCTGCCGTGGCCCCCAAAGTTGACCCCAACTGAGGCCACGGCTGGGCCTTTGGACTCCTGCACAGACCAGTCACTGAATGCGGGCCACCCCAGGATGCCACCTTCCAGCCAAGGATGACGCCCAGAGCGAGACTCGGCTGTGAGCCCTCAACCCACACTGCCAGCAGCTGGGGGCAATGAGGGCCTCCACCCGGAAAGGAGGATCTGCACTGGCCACGATGTTTACTATTCCCTTGTACACACAGGTGAATATGTAGGACAGATTCCAACATTAGTAACATTGTTTGCTCAAAAAATGTGTGTGTAAGCTGGATAGACATTGCCAAGCTGCTCCCACTGAAGTTATTCCTTCCCCCGTCACCAGCATACGTGAACACTTATGGTCCCCCATCCATCATTCTTTAAGCTGTGGCCAGATGCGTGACAATATTTTAATTGATACTGCCAAGTTATTAATACAGTTAATACGGTTGACTGTTTTTGCAGTATAATTATTGGCCACCTCTTTTCTTCTGTCAAGTTTTTAGGCGTATTTTTGCATATTTCTTACTGAGATTTTTTTAATGATACTAAATATGTTTTCAAGTCTTTGCAGGCATACACACGGCAAATAATGAAATAATTTTTCTTTGTTACATAGTATCTTTACAATGCTAAAATATTCAATATTTCTATTTTCAAAATTCTTAAAATTTTGCATTTTTCTATTTATTGTCTGTCATTGTCTTCCATAAGATAATAAAGGTACTTGGGTATAATTTCAGAGTAATATTACATTTATCTTTTAATCATCTGGAATTTATTATGAAATGTCAAATGAGGATTCAGTGTTTTCTAAATTGATAGCATTGTATGGAACATTGACTGTTTCCAGTGTGATTTGTGATTAGTTATTAGTTTTCATATTTAGATATTTGTTTCTAAACCATGTAATTCTTTCATGAAATTGTTTGCATCAATATATCAAATTATACTATAAAGTTATAGTAATATCAAAGAGATGTTTAATCCTATAAATATTCCCTTGGCTTCATTTCTCCATATCTACCTGCAGAGAAATTTTAATTCAATTTGTTCAATTGTATTTTCAAAAAACTCATTTGGAAATCCTTTGACTAGCTTCATGATATTCGACACCCTCACAATACTGATTCTTTCCGTTCAGGGAACTTCCTTGAGGAAATTGTATCAACTTCTTCATAAAGGTCATGTTGATGCTTTTGATGTTTCCTTTGCTTATTGATTTTTTAAAAAGTTTATTCCTAGGTATTAGAGCCTTTGCTCTACAGTAATTCACGGGGTTTTGTTTTCCCTTATTAGCTGATTGCTATTTGTATATTGCTAGTTTTCTTTGTTTGCAACCACTTTTCCAAAATATTATTTATTGGTGATTTTCTAATGGAGCTCAGGTTTTCCAGAGGAAAAACAGCACGTCATCTGCTAATTATGACAATACAGTATCACTTTTTTCAATAATCATCCTTTTACTATTTCTGACATTAGAAATAGTCTAAAATTTTTTTTTAAATGCCATGTTCATTGTGACATCTTGACACTTAAGTTTTTTCAAGGTATGAAAGTTCTTCTTCCCAGTTTACAAAGTAACTTATTTTTGGCTCTTAGATTTTTTTTTTTTTTTTTAAGTTTCCCAGTAGTTTCATTGAGGAGTCTGGTTTCAGACCTAAACCCTATGAGTGATCCTTCAGGCCCAGCCCTAGGCAATGACACAGGCTTCACCTGGCTGCCCTCCACACCGGACGGACGTGGTGCACAGACAACGCACTGCAGTCTCTGGAGCGAGTTTCGGTCAAGGACTCAGCCCACCACCCTACAGGCCAGCCACGTTCTTAGCAAGACCTGCCCTCTGTGCCTGGGCACCTCCATTCAGGGGTAGCCCTTCGTCAGTCAAGACCTCTCTCAGGTGCCTCTGCTGAGACCCCCTTATGGGGAGGGCAGGGGGAGGAGGTGGGGGGACTTGATGCCTTTCTCCACCGTGACTCAGTAACTCCGGAATTCTCCTCCTGGCCCTTCCCCTCCCCCTTCCTCTGTCCTCTGTTCAGGGATCTTCGGGCAGTTGGGTTTGATGAGAACAAGTGTTTTAGTAGCATATTTGGAATAGTTGCTTTTGTTTAGTTTTAAAAATCTGAGTAACTTTGTGTTTTAATTACGTTTTATTTATTTATTTATTTATTTATTTATTGCGGTACGCGGGCCTCTCACTGTTGTGGCCTCTCCCGTTCCGGAGCCTCTCCCGTTCCAGAGCACAGACTCCGGACGCGCAGGCTCAGCGGCCACGGCTCACGGGCCCAGCCGCTCCGTGGCATGTGGATCTTCCCAGACCAGGGCACGAACCCATGTCCCCTGTGTCGGCAGGCGGACTCTCAACCGCTGCGCCACCAGGGAAGCCCTTAATAAGGTATTTTAAAAATCGTAATTATTTCGATAGCTGAAAGTTTGGACTTACCAATTTTTTCATTTACTGGATGTTACATTAATCTTATTTTCTTTCTTCAACATACAATGTGTTTTGTTCATTTCTTTTTATTTACTGAAATACTGAGAAATCAGATTTCTACTTTTCCCAATGTTCTTTCTTAAGATGTTTTAAGTTATATTTTTCTATTAATGTTTAGAATTTCAGTATCCATAATATTCAACTAATCAAAAAAAATCCTGCTTTTACTCAGCACCACAGAAGTTTATTGAAATCTGGAATTTTTATTCCTGATTTTTTTTTCTACTATGCTTTGGCTGTTTTAGAAATCCTTTAGACTTCAACTTCACACAGCCTCAACAATTACTTGTCTTGCATAAAGATTTTAAGTCTAGGTGCACCATTTTCTTTGTCAAGCAGGCTTTCTTATAACCCAAGATATCTTCTTTGTCCCGCTCCTTTTATGCTTGGTTGCATTCTTATAATTTTCTGTTTCTGTTTTGGGGCAAAGTGGGTGAGAGGTAAAAATTTGTTTCAATGCATATTCTATTTTCTCATACAATTTACAAGAGTTTTCCTGAGTAGAGCATTGTAAATTGTCTATAAGCCTAATATAAATTAGAAAACTGCAAAATACAACATGTAGGTGTGTGTCACTCTGGGCAGTAGGAACACCATGGCTGGGACACAGACTAGTGCAGCCATTCTGAAAACTGTCTAGAATTACTTAGTTTTACAAATAAATTTCAATCTAGTAATTATATTTCTTGGTGTATATATATCAATGAGAATTTTGCATACATCCAAATGGAGATGTGTATGAGAAATCCTATATTGTGATGGCCAATTAAAGGTGAATCAGGTTACACTATCAGAAGAACAGTTTAAATACAGTGAATATGCACAATGGGGCATCACAGAAGACAGAATGTACACATAACCAAAAAAATTAACTATGTCCTGCTTGGTAACATGCCATAAAAGATATATAATTCAAAAAATGCATGGAAGAACTCCTAGTAACATATAGGCTACCACCAACACTAAGTCATGAATAGAAAATGTGCAAAGTCCAATAACATAGTCATCAAAACCCTCCCAGTAAGGAAAAGCCCAGGACCAGATGGTTTCATTAGTGAATTCTACCGAACATCTAAAAGAGAATCAGTGCCAATCCTTCTCAAACTCTCCCAAAATTCATGGAGAAGGCAACACACCCAAACATTTTATGTGGCCAGCATTACCCTGATACCAAAGCCAGAAAAGGACACTTCAAGAAAACTACAGACCAATCTCCCTGGTGAATGAATATAGGTGTAAAAATTCTCAATATTAGCAAACTGAATTCAACTCATACATTAAAAGGATCTTACACCACAGTCGAGTGGGATTTATCTGTGGAGTGCAAGGACGATTCAACACACACAAGTCAATAAAGTGATACCACATTAACACAATGAAAGAGAAAAATCACGTGATCAACCCTTACCATAAAAAAATGGTAACTACATAATGTAAAGGGGAACTGGCTAACACTACAGTGGTAATCATTTTGCTATCAAAACTTATACATCTTAAATTTACACAGTGATGTCAACTATCTCTCAATAAAACTGGAAAAATAAGAATTTAAAAACAAGTTCTTAGTTGTGTTTGTCAATTCTACTCTTTGAATGTTTTACTATATTGCTTTTATTCTTTATTAATTTGTTCCTCCTACTTAGGTCACTTATGGGGATTATAGAAGTATATCCTTCCTATCAAAACCTTTAAAAAATAATTTTAAATGATGAATTCTTAAAGTGAACACAATGTATTGTTTGTTTTATTTGTCTTAATTTTGTGTTTTTTAAATCTGTTTCTAAAGGTTTGCGTAAGTATTCGTAAATAAAGGAGAGGATGGAGAATTGTAGAACAGAGAAGATATTTTATTTAGGCAAATATTTATTGAACTATAATATGTAAACAATGACAAGGAACATTTATGGATATGGCTATTCCCGTTTGAAGACATCATTATGAACAGGTCTATGAAGAGAGGAAATCTAATTGTCACCAATTATTTTGGAATTAGAATGTGTGTTTAAAGAACAATGTGTATGAATAATCCTAAAATGAGCAGTTAGGGGAAATGTGACTACAGTTCATCCTTAGTTTTGTAAAGCTGCATTCATTTCTAATAATTTTAGAATGAACGGCATGCGGTTCCTCCTGTGTGACAAGCATGGGTAGACACCAGCCAAGTGAATTCTTTTCAAATATAACTTGCCTGCCACACAAATAATTCATTTAGAAAACATACACATGAACATTAGATTTCACAAACATTCACTACCTTATCCATGGATATGTGATCAAAGAGTAAAAGAAAATTGGCCCCAACATTATGTTTTGAAAATGAAATGATTTTAAAAAGGTAAAACTATTTCATTAAGAAGGAGTCAGGGCTTCCCTGGTGGCGCAGTGGTTGAGAGTCCGCCTGCCGATGCAGGGGACACGGGTTCGTGCCCCGGTCTGGGAGGATCCCACATGCCGCGGAGCAGCTGGGCCCGTGAGCCATGGCCACTGAGCCTGCACGTCCGGAGCCTGTGCTCCGCAACGGGAGAGGCCGCAACAGTGAGAGGCCTGCGTACCGCAAAAAAAGAAAAAAGAGACAAAGGATAGAAGTGGCTGCGTGCAGCTCTCAAGTTCTGTATTGGAATCTGCAGAGACAACCATTCTCCAGAAAACCACTCTAACATGGCGACCAAACTATTCCACATATTCCCCAATTCACCACCAGTTTCCATGTCTTCAGAAGACTTATCACATCTGACATCATGTCGAGAGCTCCGTGGATCATTTGGCTTCACTGGGAGTTTTACTGTAAGTGAAACGGGAACCACTGGAGAATTTACACAGAAATGAAATGATCTGACTGACTTACATCATCAAGGGATCACTGGAGGCTCTGAGCAAAGGCAGAAGCAAAGAGACCAAGCAAAAAAGGGACCAAGCGACAGATGGGGTCAGCAGCACGGCAGTGGCAGCTCAGAGAGCAAACGGGCCGCTTCCTCGCCAACACCGGGAGTGTAGAGGACAGCCTTCCAGAGAGGCTCCACCAGCTCCCAGAGCTACGCAAGTTCAGGTCCCCGTGACAAATCCCTTATTAATATACGTAACGGGGAGGGGGGGAGGCAGGATGAGACAATACACACGTATATACGTCCTAGCGGTTTTACTTCTGATCACATCCTGACACACACAGTAAGGTAAGTAAAATCTGAGCAACATTTAGGAAGTAAAATAAATATAAACCTAATCACCGACTTGACAGCAGCGAGGAGGCCTGAAGGAGATGGAAGAAGTGGGCATGATCGGATGGACGGCGGCAGCATCACCAAGACTGATGTGAGAGAGGTAGTGAGTTTAGTGCGTTTACGTGGGAAGCCCAGTCCCCATGTGAATCTAATGTGCGATGTTACAGTGTATTCGGTCGGCATCTACTCCCATGTTAATTCAAAGGGCGAGTTGGAAAAGGAACATTCTAAGAGCCAAGAAGAGAAACAGCAAGAGGTGTCCAGTAGCCCGGGGTGAAGAATTTGAAGATGGAAGGAGCAGGGACCGGGGTCAATTGCGGCAGAAGGTTTAAGTAAGGAAAAAAGTGTAGAAGAGGACATTTGCGGTTAACAATGCAGGAATTATTAATGACCCTAGTTAGCAGTTTACATTTTATGTTTACATTTATTTTATTAATAGGGAATGAAAAACAGTCCCCGAAATGGGTTATCAGTGTGTCCTGTTTGTGATTTTGTGTGCATTACATAAAGTCTTCTCAGCTAGCTTTTAAGAAAAAATAAGGCTTTTAGTTCTGCATTTGCCTTAGAGATCAGCATAATGCAAAACACCTGCTCAGTGTTTGCAACTGGACACCTTTCTGTAACCCTCGGCCCTGCTGTCCACCCCTCCACAGTGCTTCCCTTGCCGAGTCTCATTTCCCACATCTTATACTCCTGACCCTATCTCCCTTTCTGTGTCTGTAGGTTCTTCTCCAATTTTTAAGTAATGTAGTGAACTGCTGCGTATTCCAATACTAACAGCTCTTCAAGATCTACTGAGAACAATCCGTCGTTTTACAAGTTTCAGGGGTCACTACGCCCTCCCCAGAGTTCAAAGCACTCCTTGCAGGATGTTAAGCGGAGTACAGACGTTCTTAAAATATACTGACGGTAAATTGTGAAATATTCGCTTATGGAAATGAGAGCAAATGTTAGAAGTAAAAATAAAATAGCAAAATTAATATTTTAAACATGGATATTACATTCTGGAAACTGTTACAAATATTTTATATGCATTATCTCACTTTTCATAACTCTGAAGATACTATTATCCCAGAATTATGGATTAGCAAACTCAAGAACAGAGAGGTTAAATAAACTTTCCCAAATTTACACTAGTAACAGCTGAAAAAAGATTAAGTCCTTCTGAGTCCAGGCCCAAGATACCCTGATATGTGTGGTAGTGTTCACACCAAATAAGAGATACCCATCTTGGAATTCATGCAAATATTACACATCACTCAGGAGCACAACATGGCACGAATGAAATTTCTATTTTGAAAAAACTTAGCATTTTACTGTCATTAGAAAAATCAGCTGTATTTTCTCTGAAGGCAAATGAACATATTCCACATTCGAGATAAGTCCGATCACAGTCCTTGGTAACCTCATAAAAAGTTATTTTAGGGCTTCCCTGGTGACGCAGTGGTTGAGAGTCCGCCTGCCGATGCAGGGGACACGGGTTCATGCCCCGGTCCCGAAAGATCCCACATGCCGCGGAGCAGCTGGGCCCGTGAGCCATGGCCGCTGAGCCTGCATGTCCAGAGCCTGTGCTCCGCAACGGGAGAGGCCACAACAGTGAGAGGCCCACGTACCGCAAAAAAAAAAAAAAAAAAAAGTCAGTTCAGAAAGTGAAATCTTAAGTTACTAAAATTTTCCTGGTTATAAAAAACTCTCATTTTTTAAATCGCCAATAATCCACTTGTGTTAGATCAAGATTATCACATCCCACAAGACAATGTGGAGGTGATGGAGAGGAAGGGCAGAGTGAGTAGTTCTTGGAAGGAAAACTGTCTAGAAAAGTAACAAGAGGTTGCAATTGCTTCCTGAAAAGCAAGGGAAAATGCAAGTTCCCCACCCCCCCACCCACCCCGCCCCCGAGGAAATTGGAGTGAACCTGCAACACCTGCTCACAGGTTTCAGAGAAAGCAGGAAACCCCGCACTCAATGCCTTGACTGTTATCCATGGATGCAGCCCAGGACACAGAAAGGGGACCTGGGCCTCATGACAATGACACAGATGCTTTTTACTTCACTACACCACCCCTCCTTCCCGATCAGCTCCCGACAGCTGCACCAGCTCACAGAAGCGAATGCAGATGTGACCAAGTAGGCACACCAAGGAGTCCACGGCCAGGAAGAGGGTCCAGTGATAAACGCTTGGTTAGATGTCTAGAGATGCAATCCTTTGGGCTAATCTGGTAACTTGTAAGATAAGCAGGATCACACATTGAAGTATATCTCATCCCTCACACCTGCCTGTTAGCTATTATTTTAGTAAAAATGCTTTCCTCCAATTGCTAAGGGAATGGGAGCTTTGAAGGAGATGGTAAAGAAGGATTTTGGAGGATTGAACCGTATCATTTGGGAGTGAGTTAGGAAGGCTCTACCAGAGGCTTCCATCAGCCAAGGATGACCAGCAATGTGTAGAAAACATGCTGCTATAAGAAAAGTTAGAATTTTTACAAATTTCTCAATCAAAACTTGGCTAAAAGGAAATATGTCTAGTATAGGAAACCACCTTGGAGCTGGGTTTGACCACAATGGGCCATTCCTTTCTATCTGTAGAACCAGCAAAATAAAAGAGTGAGAAAGAGAGAGACATCAGTGCCGAAGACATGCCCACAACAAGGATAAGTGAGAAGACACAGACCCCTCCCCAACTCCCAGGCTCCCTGATTCCACAGGGAGGTGGGTCAGAATTTCACTGAGAAACGCAGTCTTGCATGTTAAGAATCAGCTGAGGGGAGACCAGAGCCGGCCTGCCTGCATTTCTTACCGTTAACCAAGGAAGGGGATGAATCACCCCTCGAGCACCTTCCCTAACACCACATAAAGACACTTCTCCTAAGCCATCAGTCCTCTTTCCACAGGCATCTTCTTTCTAGAACAAAGATGTTCTAGGATGCCTGATCCCTAGCACAGCACGAGCCACAATTACCTTGATTCAGACACTCTTACGGTCAATGTCCTGCCAACGTGTCTCTTCTGTCCTTCACAGAGAATCGCACCGGGCAGCAGCTTCTCAGAAGCTAGATTCTGCCACCAGGTAGGACCACGTGACTGGCTCCTGCAGATGAAGTGACCCGAGGCACTTCCTGGTCTGGCCCCTGAAACGCCCACCCCTGCACTGCCCTGTGCTTCTCCCTCTGCCGGAACAGCTCCTCCCCCACCCAGGGGGGCTTAGAAGCCATTCGTTGAAGGTGCTAAAGACCCTCACACCAGCGCCAGGACGTCTGTGTGAAGGGGGCTGCCCTGCTGGCCTAGACAACTCTCCGGTATTTTAGTTTCTACTGTGTCTGAGCCATTAATCACTTGGGGGCCAGTTTCTTATTGGCTCTAGTCCCCCCACTAACAGACACACCTAGAACAGCAGGACCTCCTGAGGCGCCGCCTGCCCCTGCGCTTTGATGTGAGTGCGAAGCTTGCCCATCCCATTGCAGCTTTCCTTCCTTTGTGATGAGGCCTCACCTGTTCGGCCTCCGGCACAGGTAGTCAGGGATGATAATGCACTAAAGAAACTGAGAAATGCTCAGGGGGGTCATTTCAGAAAGATTAAAATAGCCTAATGGATGAGCAGTACCCTGCTCCTCTGCTACCATAAAGGACAGTTATTAAAACCAACGATTATTGTTAAGGACAACTCTCTGACCCTGGGGGGTGGGGTAGAAATCATCCGGCTTCACTTACAACCATTTGGCTTCCCGCACCCCAGTGACTTCTCAGAAAGACCAATTAGCTCTGTGGGAAATGTAACTGGAGACAAAGATACAAGCACGGGAGAAAAATGTGAGCGATACCTTTCATTTCCTTAAAGTTAAATGTCCCTTTTTGTTCCCAGCAATATCACGCCAGCCATTCAGTCTCAAAGGGAGAGAGGTGATTTTTCATCGGCCCCTAGAAACTGCACTGAGCCCCAGGAACCGTGATGCAGAAGCACGCTGTGTGACAATGGCTTTTCTCTGTCACTCCCCAGCTCTTTCCCGTGTCCCTCTTCACCCCATTCAGTTTTTAATTTGCTTGTCATACAATCCCTCTAACCTCGCCTATAAACAAAAAAATAAAAGCTCTCAGCAAGACGGAGCATCGCTGTACACCAGAGCGCTTAAAACGGGTGCGTTTCACTCCGTCTGCAAAATCCCTGCTGCGGTAGCTGCTGCAAACCACCGATCCCCCAACCCAGTCAGCGATGCCCACTTCCTACGATCCCCCTGCTCGGGCTGTCAACACACAAGATCCCCTTTTTGAAGTTCTCAGCATCTCCCCCCCAAAATTTACCTTAGGCCACCGTGTCACAAGTCTCAGCCACTTCAGAGACGGACATCCACTCAAGAGGGTTTGCTGCTTGATGAACTCATGTCTGCCTCAAAGTGAGGGCTGGGCGGCCTCTCTCCCTTGTTCTGTGCCGAAACAGTCACGCCAAGATTGATTTTAGAATCAGAATTGTGGTGCTTCAAGGGATCTTACAAATCCTGTAGTACAACTCTGTGGGATCTACAGGTTAAGTGACTTGCTTGAGGGCCACCAGATTCACGAGTGGAACGTCAGCTACGTTAACCCAAGGCGCCTGGTTCCCAGTTCTCATCCTTCTGTGCTGTGTTATGAGGATTTTTTTTTTTTTTTTTTTTTTTTTGCGGTACGGCCTCTCACCGCTGTGGCCTCTCCCGTTGCGGAGCACAGGCTCCGGATGTGCAGGCTCAGCGGCCATGGCTCACGGACCCAGCCGCTCCGCGGCATGTGGGATCTTCCCGAACCGGGGCACGAACCCATGTCCCCTGCATCGGCAGGCGGACTCTCAACCACTGCGCCACCAGGGAAGCCCATGAAGATTGATATTATGAAACCCTGTACCATCTAAAAGATTAGGGCAAAGATCAGTTTATGCCTGTGCTGCCCTATTTCCAATGTTAATTAGCGAGTTCCTCGTGTGACTCATGTCAGTGATGCCGCACAGCTCGCTTTATGCACTTCAACGGGCAAATCTGTCAACTTTAGCTCCCGGCTGGAAACATACGAAAGGTTCAGCACTGGACCTTCCAGTCAACATCAACCTACCACCATACAAGCACATGACCAATAATGAACCAGGAAGAAACTTTATCAGTTGGACTTTAAAAAATGTAAACATAAGTATCTATTATTACAGCTAAAATCCACAACACTCACAGCACCGAATTCTGGAGAAGACGTAGAGCAACAGGAACTCTCGTTCATTGCTGGTGGGCATGCAGAATGGCCCAGCCGCATTGGAAGACAGTTTGTCAGGTTCTTACAAAGCCCGACAGAGGCTTATCATCCGATCCAGCAATCATACTCGTACGTATTTACCCAGGTTAACTTTTGTTCACACCAAACCTGTACATGAATGTTGATAGCAGCTCTATTCATAACTGTCAAAAACGGGTAGTAACCAAGACATCCTCCAATAGGTCAGTCAATAAACTATGATACACCCAAATAATAGAATATTATTCAGTGATAAATAATGAACTGTATCAAGCCATGAAAAGATGGAGGAACCTTCAGTATACACTGCTAATTGAAAGAAGCCCATCTGTAAAGACTACATACTGTATGATTCTAATTATGAAATTCTGGAAAAGGCAAACTTAAAGAGAAATTAAAAGGATTAGTGGCTACCACGGTTTCAGAGGGAGGTGATGAGGTAGAACACAGGTCATTTTTAGGGTGGTGAAGCTATTCTGTATGATACTGTAACAGTGGATACATGACATGAATTTGCCAAAACACAAAACTGTACAGAGTGAACCCTAATGTAAACTATAGACTTTAGATAATTATGTATTAATATTGGTTCAATATATTATAACATAATATTATATAATTATACCAAAATACAAGATGTTAATAGGGAAACTGTCCCCTATGAGGGGGAAAATGAGAATTCTGCTCAATTTTTCTATGAACATAAGACTGCTTTAAGAGTAAAGGCTATTTTTTTAAATGTAAACGCTGCATATTCAACAAGAAAAGCATTACCATGTCGATATAGTTCTTGCTGACGTAATCTTCCAACTGCAAATGTTCTCATCTTTCAATCCAAGTTACTGAGGCCATCCCCAAGCCTCTTCAATCACTTACGATCAATTGTTTAATCGTAAGTCGCTGCCCTTGTGGATAGTACCTTCTAATGATGACAGTGTCATACATTCATGTACTGCTGACGTAATTGCCACGCGTTGCTCTAAATTCTTCCTATGTGTCAACACTCCCAAGGAATGAGGTCGCTAGTATCATCCTCACACAGATGTGAGAACTCTGGCTCCTGGAGACTAAGGTACTTGCCATAGTTAGAGACAGAAAGGTTCTCAAAGAACTGAGATTTGAACCCAGACCACCTGGTTCTGCAATACCTGCTCATAACCACTGCATCAGCGCAGGTAAAACTAAGGTGAAACTTATGAGTCTGACAAGTGGTTACAGCTCTTCCCAGAGAACCCAAAACGCAGCGGCAGAAACTAAGGAATCAAAAATGAACGAAGTAAGATTAGGAGCCTCAAAATCTATCAACTAGCGAACTGTGTTAAAGGGCTGGAACAGCAAAGCAGACGTAAAGGAGATCTTGGGGGATCAGACTTCAGAGAAGACTTCATCTAAAAGACACTTGAAGGCGGGAGGCGGAGCAGAGGGGCACAAAGGAGCACTCGTATTTGGGAAGCGCGGGTAGTTAGACAAACCCGCCTGAGCGTGAGAAGATGGTCCAAGATTAGGTGAGCCTGGGTCAGATAAGGGAGAACATTCTGCGCTCGCGGTTCTCCAAGCGTGGTCCCTCGGCCAGCAGCAGCGGCATCACCTGGGAGCTGTAGATACGCAAGTTCTCGGGCTCCATCCTCAGTTTCAGCATCTACACAGCCGACCCTTGAACAACGTGGGGGTCAGGGAGGCTGACCCTCCGAACAGTTGAAAAGCTGCGTGTAATATGCCCTCCATACACAGGGTTCCTCTCTATCCGATGTTCCTCAGTCTCTGCAGTTCCCCATCCGAGGAGTCAACCAACTGGGGACTGTGTAGTATTCTACAGTATTTACTACTGAAAAATATCTGTATATAAGTGGACCCACGCAGCTCAAACCCATGTTGTTTAAGGATTAACTATTTTAAAGCCCTCCAGGTGACTCTGATGCATGCTAAATCCTGAGAACCACGAAGTCAAACATGTGGATGTCATTTGGTATGAGATAGAAAGCTACAGAAGGATTTTATGAAGGGGAGAAACAGGTGTAGCTAGTAAAATCTACTCAGCTCGTCAACATCGAGTTCCATGGTCATTCTAGGTTGTTTTGGAAATCTAGAAGATTACACCATCGACTGATTATGTGACTCCCCAACTTCCAAAAATTTGTCCCTGACGCTATTAGTTACTTTAATAAAGGGACTTACTGGACTTAAGTCTATTTCTTTGGCCAATAACTAATACCTCACAGCATCCCCATCTCAGACTTACATATAGATATACATTCCACTTACAAGAAATACTCTGCTATGAACCCAGAGAACATATTTGAAACCAGAAAATAAAGCCTTTGGGAGTCATTGGAGAGGCCCTTGTTTTGTTCCCGTTCTTTTTTTTTTTTTTTTCCTTTTAAAGTACCCATTTTAAAACTGGCTGGGGGCTACCTCCACTTTATAATGAATCCATCACCTTTAAAATTCCAGAGAATCTCACTGGTCTGTGAGGACAGAATTGGGTTTTGGCCGGGGTGGGGGTGGGTGGGGATTGTGTCATTCACCTTGTTTCCTCTCCTCTTTTGGAAGAAGGGCTCTTGTTTTACCCCAGCTGGTTCAAGATTAAGAATTTGGAGGCTTTCAACAATAAAAATCACCTGACAAGGTAAAGTCTTTAAAAATGTTGGTTCATGGAGAAATGAAAATTATGATTGTACTAAGGACAGAGTTGACAATCCTAAGAAGTTACCATCCTGTTGTTGGCAACTTTAGGTTATGCGAAGGGGGATTCGACATACCACTAGGGAAAAGATTTGAGGAAACTATTGTTATTGCCATAAAAAATCTCTTCCCACCTACGCTGTTCTTGGTTAGCCACTGTCTTTGGAATCTACTGGAGACCCCCAAGTTTGAGATAACTATGTAATTAGGTAGATTGCTTCCTTGTGTGCTCTATTCCATTTGTTTATGACTTTCCAGTTTATATGCCTAAAGGATTATGGGGAAATGGAACCATTCGCTTACTAGAAAGGGATTCATGATAACAATAAACCCACCACTTGGATTTATGTGATTTCTAGGGCCACCAGAATGGAATTTGCTCTCTTCCTGGTTAAGTACCTTGAACTTCCCACCTGTGCCTTCATGGCCACATCTGTCTAGCACATGACACACTCCAAGCCCCTGAGAGGCATTTGTCAAAGTCAGCTATTCAAAGGACAATAAACTTTAGAACAGGTATTAATAATACGTAGCTCCCCTGCCTCTGGCCTGCCTACTAAAGAAACATCAATCCCACTTTCTCCTTTCCTACCTAGGATTTTTAACTATATGCACCTTTTACTGGTTTTCTAGTTTAATTCACTTTTTCATGTGAATAGAAAATAATCTACCACCAAAATAAATGATGTGAGTGGTCTTAATAGTAACTACCACTTTTAAGCAACCATAAAATAGACTTGATATATTATGACAAAGCAAATGATTTTTTGTGGAAACAATATAGATTTTAGAACACTGTCTTGAAATCTTGACTGAATAAAAAGTCCATTATTAGGATGTCTCAAACAAGTAATGTGTGTTTAACTTTAAATCAAATTCCATTTGAGACAACTAACCAACTATATGAAAATATGTCTTTAAGACAAATTAACAAGGAATACAATAAATCTCTTCCCAAACACCATTTTTCTGGTTATAGAAAATTCAAAACAAATGCCAATCTCTTAGCTTACTTTTTTAAATAACACAGTGAAATTTAAGTCCTTCCATTTTAATTCAGAGACAAAACCATTGATAAATTATTGAAAATATAACTTTATAAGACAATATTGTTTTTATCACCTTTATTCAACCAGTTCTCATTTATGTTGCTTACAGACATGAGATTCCAATCTGGACTCACTTTTGGATTATACCGAACATGCTCTTAAGAGATATTGAGACAGGCTGGGACCTGGGACCCTTAATGCAGGGCTTGCACCTGGACAAACGTCTCCACGAGCAACAGATACGCAGAAACTCTAAGGGACTAGAAATGACCGCCGGCATGCGCAGTTGGGGCAAATTATGAACAACAAGACACAGAAAGGCCAAAAAGCAACTGCCATTTCTGAGGTGCTGGGAGCAAAAGCAGGGTCCTGCGCGTGATGCCGACACACAGCATCGTCAAGGGGGTGGGCGGACCACCTAAGACCCCCTCCAGCCCGACCCAACAATCCGCTCCCACCCGCAACCCATTTAAGGCATCAGCCCGCCCCACTCAGGGAGCAGCAAGGGCACCTGGTACTCGTCGCCGCCCCCTCGTGCTGCAACAAGAGGCCCGGAATAGCCTCGGCTGAATTCCTCCTCCGGCCTCTGATCGATTCTACTGATTAAAGAGTCTCAGAACCTGCAGTGGTAACTATTACAGAGCAGCACCGTTCTACAAATTATTAAGCTTACCAAATTCAACCCCTCATCAGAAACTCCACAGAATTTCCAAGAACGTGGCCAAAAATTCGTTAGCTCTCACCACACATTTTATACTTGGCCTGATTTGTTAGAAAGTTCTTCCTCATACTGACCTCAAATCACTTAAATTTCAATCTGTGTGGCTTCTAATTCTATCGCTTGGGACTAAACAGTGCATCTTATTTTTTAAGAGTATCATGTTCTCTTATTTTCTTCTCTTCCGACAAGTTTTTTTTTTTTAACTGTTCTTAACATGCCAAAGTTTTAAGCCTTTTCCCATCCATTTCATTCACCTAGAGAAAAAAAGTCACGTATTTTTAAAACCTTGCTGTTGAGAACTAAAAGTACTTGACTTTCACTTTACATTATGATTAACTACTATATAAGCCATGCACTGGCCTAGATGCTCCGGGTGCAGTTCAACAAATTAAGGACTCAGCCTACCAAAAGTAAATCCTATTTTTATTAGAAGCCCAATATCATGTTTTACTTCTGCTAGCGTTTATGCACCTTTCCTCGTATAAGGCTTGGAATTAACAATAAAGGTTTTTTGCCTTTTTAATGTTAGTAGTTGCTAAGCCTCGTATCTCCCACACTCTATACTTTAAGATAGACTGATAGTAGAAGCCAGCTCAGGCAGTATCGTTTGTAAATAATAACAAGAAGGCTACAAAGCAACAGAGTTTGCTGTAAGACTGAGGTTAACTGGAACAAGACATTTGAAAATAGATTTCTCAGTATATGTAATAGGAAACATCAAAGTGTTTAGACCGCTTAATTTCTGAATTGAAATTTCCATTTTGGTGAATTTGTCCTCAGGAAATATTGAGAGGAAGTGCATAAAGATGTGTGTAACAGCAGTATTTTTAATATTGTTTTGGTGAAAATAAAACCTAAATATTTTTTTAAACAGGAAACCACTGTAATAATTACAATTGTTAAAATCAAACACAAACGGAGGTCAGATTTGGAAACTTCTTGAGCAGACAAAACCACTTTACTCATACAAGCAACACTTAATTTAGCTTATTTTGCAAGACAAGTGAGGCTTGACCTCGTACACCTCTTGTTAATGCCTCTGAAAATCATAAGCGAAACTGAAATTATTCCAAGTTGATAGAAACTAACCAATTCCCTACTGTCAAAAAAACGCTAATATTATAACCAACCACTGTGAGGAATACACAGTCGCTGCCTCCTTATTGTATAAACTCCTTTATAACACGCCTCTGAGGCTCAGTCCATGTTTGGTTTCAGGGCTCCCGGTTCACCAACTTCGTGTGTGTGCACAATAATTTTTTACTAATTACTATCACAGTGTTTCAGTGGTTTTAAATCTGCTATTTCTGAGCCTTTGATGCAACTATGTAAAAACACGAACAGAGTTCTGGATAGAAAACAAACGCATAATCTAATTACAACAGCTTGGATTTTTAGTGCATTTTAAAAATATATTTTCAGTTCATCCAGTATATTGCAGTGCTTTTACTACATTTATTATAAATTTTTGCATTTGGAGTCATGAGACTTGGGCCAACTCCCAGCTCGTCCACTTACTGGTTGAGACCAAGTAACCAAACTACCTTAAGTTTTAGTTTTCTCATCTCTCAAGTGGAGATAACGCCTACTTCACAAGTTTACAGTAACAAATATTTCTCTAAAATCTAAAACACTTTACCAGCACTTCATGAGACTGTGTCAGAACGACTAACAGAAGTATTTTCTTGCTTTGGTTTTCCCCCTAAAGAAGCAGCCATATAAACGTTGTGAACCAAAGAAAACAACTGGTATGTCTGCTAACCTTCTGTATCTCTCAAGGGCCAAAGGGCAAAAAGAAAACATAAAGGGAAGCAGAAAATCATAACAAGGTTGGAAAGCATGACGTGGAAAATCTACACTCCGAGATGCTGAGAAACAGACGGATGGAAAACATAAAAGCCAGGGGAAACACTCACCCAAGAGAGCAGAGGAAAGCGTGGTCCTTCCCAGAAGAGCTCTGAGCAAACTGAAACCGAGAAGCAACCAGTATAAGAAGCAGGTGTGCACCTCCCACCCACGGGCAGGGTAACCACTGACAACCTTAATTCATAACAGGGGGTCACGTGGGTGCTGCCTCTCCCCGTTCCTCGGGCCCAGGGCTGCGAAACCACTAACAAGGTCAATTCCTGACAGCTGGTCACATGCCTGCTGCTTCTCCCCATTCCTGGGTTCTGTCGGGTGGAAAAAAGCTTTAACTTCTTGAATAAAACTTGAGAACCACTCTCCAAAAAAAGTGGTTTGTCTAGGTAGCCACTGGGCGCTCAAGCCCAAGTGAAAGAGCAAAGCTTGAGGAAACTCTGGGCTTTGTATCATATGCTGAAAAAAGAAAGAAAGAAAGAAAGAAAGAAATCGCATGTGTAACAAAAACGTCGAAGGCAGCTTTACGCGGGAATAAATGCAAGTGTTGTCCCTGGAGATTAGGAGCCTTTATGTTGGCATTTGGGGGGATCTGCAGCTTGGCTCCCTCTGTGTTCTACCCACACCCAGGCCCACTTCCCAAAGCCACCCCATGGGTCCTTCCATTAAAAGGAACGGACTATTAGGAAAACGCGTCCACAGCAGCAAAGGAAAACCACCCAAGCCAGCTTATATCCATCAACCTAATTCTTCACGGTAACAGGTTGTAAGGGGTGATCACCGAGTTTCTGAGGAAAATGAATAGAATGTGTTAAATACAAGACAGCAGGCCCAAAATGGAGTCGCTCACGCTAAGCTACATGTAGCCAAACCAGGACAAACTTGATTACAGTTTCGGCTCTCCGGGAAATGGGATCTTAAACCAGTCAGTCAGGAATCAGCTGATCAGTACTAGTTAACGTAACCTGCCTGAGACACCCCTGCCGTCCCCTAAAGGAAAGTAACTTTGCAGTAACCAACCTGCTCTTTTTGCAAAGTATAACTTCCTTGTTCCCATTCCACTCTGCCTGTAAAACTCTCATTTTATACAGCTCTTTGGAGTTCCTTTCTACCTGCTAGATTGGATGCTGCCCAACTCGAATGGATTTTTGCTCAAATGAATTGTTAAAATGTTTCATATGCCTCAGTTTATCTTTTAACACATGAAAAACATTATCAACACTCAGTTCCTAATCCAACAATCATAGCTATAGCCATTTAATTTTTAAACACAACGAAACAGATGCTTTGCAATTATTCATACACTTCTGCCAACAAGGTTCCCTGATTGATGGCACCTTATCAACGAAAGAAATTCAGTGAATCTGATGTGATTTGCTCATAGCAAACTGCTGTCTGCACCTGGTGTGTCTTAGTTCTACATGCAAACATTCCATTCTTTGAATCGTATGAATAAAAATCCTGCCAGAGATCAATGTTAAACACATGAGTCTCTACTTTTCTAAATCTGACAATGTCCCCAGTTTAAAAATCAGAATGACATTGTCTTGACATTTCTCCCGTTTTCCACATGCATCAAAAATGACCCACCTGATTCAGCAATTTCCAATTTCATTTGCAAATGCCTTTGGTAGGGTAGGAAGAAACTTGAGCCTAAAACTTGTTTTTTTGAAAAATAACATTTTGTGTATCTGCATAAGAGTTTTATACTATTATTTCTTCATTATCCACAATCTATGAGTCATATTTTTTCTCCTCATTTTTAGGATAAAAAGGATAGAAGAATGATGCTCAAAGAAGTAAGAAATTTCCTAAAGTCTAAGAACTACTGAGTGACAGTTCCAAGTTCCAATCTATGTCTGGGGAAAAACAGTCCTCTTTTCGTTTTATCTATATTCTTTTCACACATTTTTTGTGTGCAAAAATAACTTAGAAGATAGAAATAGAGTAACAGTTAAAAAGGCCAACCCTTATCATTTCACAATAGACCCTAATAGCAAAACTCTTCTGATCTTTCTAAAATGAAAAACTAATGAGACTAAATAAATAAATTAATAGACCTGTGTTGGTAGCATTTTGGCGTCTGCTCATTTCAGGACACAACCTTCCTTACACCTTACAGCTCTGTGCCAACACTTGCTATTCGCTCTTGAGTAGGGAGCCCCATCACTTCTTCTCTGTCTTGTACACATCCTTTCAGAAATGGGAACTAAGAAACTCCTACACAGACAACCAGATTGGCATCTTTAGATACTGCACCCTGTTCATCACAGGGAAGTTAAACAATTGCACACTGGATTGAATTGCAAGAGAAACTCAACTCTCTCAAGACATTTCTTTTCCAGAGACTTGTGGTTTGAGATGAAGCTGACATTTCACTTAAGCTTTTGAAATCTGCTATCATAGAGGAGAGCAAAGCAGTTAGTTTTCTCTCAATTTCTCCTTCCTTGATGATAATACACCTTTGGATAAAAGTCACATTTCCTTGAGTTCCTTCCCCAACTTCTGTTAGACTGTATTAGGAGAATCAGTTCAGTCAATTGTTTCCCATGTCTTTGCAGTTCTCATACTTTGTGTGTACATAAGTATCAGCAAGTATCCCCTGGAATGACTGGTTTTAAAAATCAGAAACTTTGGTACCACAAGCAAAATTTATTGAATCTTTAGAAGACTCTAGAATCTGAATTATAAAGTATTGGGTTGGCCAAAAGTTATGGAAAACCCAAACAAACTTTTTGGCCAACCCAATATATACCTTAAGATTTTTGTTGTGGGTGTTACATATTAATATTTTGACAAACTATGTTCTACCTTGTAAAAAATAAAATTTTCGGGGCTTCCCTGGTGGCGCAGTGGTTGAGAGTCCGCCTGCCGATGCAGGCGATACGGGTTCGTGCCCCGGTCCGGGAAGATCCCACATGCCGCGGAGCGGCTGGGCCCGTGAGCCATGGCTGCTGAGCCTGCGTGTCCGGAGCCTGTGCTCCGCAACGGGAGAGGCCACAACAGTGAGAGGCCCGCGTACTGCAAAAAATAAAATAAAATAAAAGATAATATAATATAATAAAATTTTCATAAAGATCCATCAGTATTTTCCCCTGATTCTCCACCTTAGGCCAAGAAGTGATCCAGCCAATGCCCAGAGAGCAGACCCTAAGAGCTTGCCTGCATCTCTTCTGCACCTGTCATTTATGTTATCAGTTTGTCCATCTGGCTACATAGTTCAATCACGTTCCGAGAATAACACTTGCTTTAATGTCTCTATTTGGCCACCTGAAATGTTCACTGATATCTGCAATTTTCTGTGCAGTGTAGATATTTTTGATGCATAAGATTACACTGCCTTCTCCTTCCCAGCTTTCATTGTACAATGTATACACTTCCTTCATGGTTGAAACCCAAAACTTTTTCTGCATTTACTGAGATGACCATATGGTTTTTATTCTTCAGTTTGTTAATGCGGTATATCTCATTGATTGATCTGCATATACTGAAAAACCCTTACCTCCTGGGAAAGAATACCATATCTTAAAGACGGTTCCTTTTTCCTTCTTTTTAAAAAAAGAGTCTGGCAGTTTCTTACAAAACTAAAGATAGTCTTACCATATGACCCAGCAGTTGTGTGCCCAGGTATTTAACCAACCAATTTAAAAATTTTATATCTATAAAAAAAATACAAAAAATACCCTACATGCCAAAAACTAAAAGCAACCAACATATTCTTAAATAGGTGAATGGATAAACAAACTGTGGTACATCCATACAATGGAAGATTATTCAACAATAGTACATGTGCTATCAAGCTGCCAAAAAACATGCATGAAATTTAAACATATATTTCTAAGTGAAAGATTCAATTTTGAAAGACTATATGATTCCAATTTTATGACATTCTGGAAAAGGCAAAACAGACAGTAAAAAAGATCAGTGATTCCCAGGAGTTTGGGAAGGAGAAGGGTGAATAGTTAAAACATAGGGGATTTTTAGGGTCGTAAAACTATTCCATATGGTAATGTGATGATGGATATTTAATATTACCCTTCTCTTCTATTTTTTTGAAGGGTATGTGAAAAGTTGGCATTAACCCTTCTTTGAGTATTTGGAATTCATGGGACTTTTCTTTCTGGGAGATTTTAAATTATTAATTCAATCCCTTTTCTTTTATGGGTCTGTTCAGATCTATTTTTCTTGAGTCATCTTTGGTAGTTTGTGTTTTTTAAAAATTGACCAGTTCATCTATGTTACCTAATTTGTTGACATTTAGGTGTTCATAGTATTTCATTCTAATTGTTTTTACTTATGAAAATTCAGTAGGTATGTCCCTCTTCCTCAGTTTTGTTCATCTGAATCTTCTCTTTTTCTTACTCAGCCTAGCTTAAGGCTTGTCAATTTTAGCTTTCAAAGAAACCACTTTTACTTGTGATGCAAAGCCGAATTTTGAACACACAACATTATTTAAAAATAACTGCTTGATCCAAGTGATATTGTTGGGGTGACATAAGGCAGAATTGTTATTAACAATTCATGCACAAACTTTGAAAGACTCCTTATGTATATATTTAATAAAAACTGAGATCTGGGAAATGGAAGGATAAATTAAGATTATCTTCTGGTGAAAATTAAAATGCATGGAATGCATCACATTTCTCCCTCATGTCCCCAGGTGCACTAGAGAATTCCCTCTCTGCCCAATCACAGCTCCAAGCACACAATACGCACACTAAAACCATTTGCTGAATTTAATTGTCCAGGCACATTTTAGACATTTGCTGCTGGCAGCAAGCTGATGAAAATGTGGCTCTTCAGTGTGGGGACCCCAAGCGGACAGCTGATAGAACACTTTTGCTGATGTTTCAGCCATAAGATTAAAATTCATCTCATCGTCATTATCAACATGGCTCTTCTTGTTAATAAAGAGACCAAAGCAATGAAGTATGGATTAGACTCAAAGTATCTGAGTGTTCTGCCAGCCATGTATATGTTTGTTTAGTACCAACCAAGTACCATACTAAATAGTGTACATATGAGTTTATTTAATTCCCACAACAAACTTACAGAGTTTTACATATTCCTTTTACCATTTTATAGAAGAGGAAATTAAGTTGATTGACCAAAGTCTCCAGCTAGCAAACATTAAACCCAAGATTCGAACAAAGAAAGTCTGCCTTCCTAAGCACCATACGTTAATGATATTCTATTCCGATAGACACACTTTATTGGTAACCTACACAATCACTCATTTCCAGAAGAGTGATTATCACAGGACAGGCTCATACTCTTCACTTTTATGGAGGATCATAGGGATTTTGAGCTATTTTTGTTTAAACTAAGATAATCTTATTGCTTCACTCAGATATTTCAGCACGCATAAATACTGAGGATCACTGAAATAGAATTACTAAAATATTAAATTGAAAGTTTGAAATGATGCTTAATATTTGTATTGAAAAGGAAATTATATTAAGCATTACATTAAGCATGTAAAAAAACAGCCACATATTTTGAGACATCTGTGGGGGGAGGGGTTATGTATAACTCTTTTGGGGAAAATATTTTTTATCTTCTTTACCAAGAACAATCTAGTTTTCAAAATTCAGGACAACAGTCATGGCAATGTTTTACTAACATACAGAACCATGTAAAACTAAAAGCACATTTACTTCTTTTATATATTATTATTTTCATAAATATTTTAATAAATTTTGCAGTCAACTTTGAGCCTTCTACATTGGAATACTTCTGTGAACTTCTATGGTGCCCTTATAGTCATCTTACGAGACCCCTTATGGCTAAATCATTGTTGAGTTCCCTCTGGGCATGTATATTGCGTGTCCTACCATAAATCATTTAAAAGAGTAGCTTGAAGTTCCTAAAATGCTTGCTGGTGATATTATATGTCCTTTACTCATAACCAGAGTACCTTATTTTACCTTGTATCAGAGTATTAGAAAATGAAAGGCATTTGCTTTTGTGAAACAGGATGTGAGTAAATCAAATGTTGATTATGTTTAAAGATGTTGACCTTCTTCATTCACGTTATCATTTAGCTTTCTCATTTCTGCCTCCAATTTTATTTGAAACAGTTATCTAAGGACTAAACTCATTTCATTATTACTATTTTTGTACACAATTTATTTCCAGTGCTATGGGGGTTGTGTGTGTGTGTGTGTGTGTGGTTTTGTTCATTTGCTTGCTTTACATTTTAGGACTGTCTGCTGATACTCAGGCAAGTATGATATATAGTTAATATTCAGAACTATTGGGAACATCACCTGAAACAAGATATTTGAGGAACTATATACAATAGCGAATCTTCAATCAGAAACAAGTCTAGAAAACAGATGGAAAGAGTAATATAAAAGTAGATTCCCTTAGCAAGATTTACAGCACTATAAATGCCAGGTAGCTTCACCTCCTCAGATTTCTGTGACCTTCTGGCACAGATGTATAGAATAGAACTAAACCGTGTTTTTCACCTTGTCCCTAGATGACTGCAAACATGTTCTGATTGATGACATCTTAAGGCCAAAGTTTTATCAGAGTCCATTAGCAAACCAAAGGCATATATGTAGATCCTGAAATTTACAGAATGGTTAGATTATATTCTTATTATTCAATTAGACATGAAAGTATGGTGATTCAGAAGGATGATAAATATTATCTCACCAGATGGGAGTCAAATCAGGAAATTCCCAACTGAAAACCTGCACTTGAGAATTACAATGTCATTTATTTCAAAACGCAGATTTGCCATAACTGAAGAAGTTAAAAAATGTTGGTATTTTTTGAGAGAGAAAAATTAAATTGCACAGTAGTAGTTGGCCTGTCAGAAAATGAGATTAAAACAATTCCTATTGTAGAGATCTGTCCAGAAACAAAATATAAGAAAAAAAGATGCTCCAGTAAAATCCATACAAATTGCAGTTAAACTAAATCTAATCAGTATCGACTGAATGAAAATTTAGAGTTCATATGTGTTCTAAAAAATCTGTTTTCTATTTGTAACTGAGTATTAAGACTTTAGGAGAGTAAAAAAGATATAAAATCAGCATTGATTTCTTTCTGTGGTAAAGCTCAGTCCTTTAAAAAATATTCATTAAAATGTGGCTTTTTACTTCTTGTCTCTAATTGATTGCTCTGACAATTCTTATGACAGAAGTTACACCATTTTAAGTGGCAAATTTGGATTCAGCTTTCATTTTCAGTCAGTATCCTCGGCATTTTTTCAGGGGAATAAAAAGACATTTGTTGGAATATGAGCTTGTTATTCCAGTCATTCTTGACACACATTTTCCAAATGTTAAAACTGGTTATTTTCGCCTAGTAACAATTTTGTTTTCTCATATGTTATTATTTTATTCAAAATAATTTGGCATTCATTGAATAGAGACAGTTCTAAACCACATCTTTTTTCTTTGTGTAGTCTTTCAATATACTTCATATGGTATCAAGAATAACATTTTAAATTTCATAGAATTAGAGAAAATTATTAACATAGATAAACTGTGTCTTTGTAGATTTAACGACACAAATATTTTTATCCAAACATTTCAATGTCATCTATATAACATAAAATGCTTTCAAGGGCAAGAAAATGGGTGAGTTTTTTGTAGACCAATTCAGTTGGCTCTTGTTCTTAGGAGAATTCATGGTACCTGGGAGAAAATGTTGGTATGCTTAAATGTTAGTGCTTGTTTAGGACGGAAACAATAAGCATTTGTACAAGGAGAATCTCTAGTGGATTTACTGTGTATGTAATTCACATGCAGCTTTGAGCAAAAAAGGAACCAAAAATCTTAGCAGTTGAGAGGATTTTTTTTTTTTTTCTGCTTTCACAGTATTGACTTGTTCACTTTTGATTTTTCTTGGCTAGGGCAGATTTACTCTATTAATCTTAAATTTTTCTGTTCTACAAAAGTTTAATGTAAATCATAGGCGAATTTAACCAAAAGCTAATGAAACAAAGTTTAGGAATCCTTACTCACATGGAGCCAATCCAAAACCCTGGGAGGAAACCCAAATATCTTTACATAGTCAAATACATTTGTAAATTTTGCAAAAAATAAATTTAACTGCAATGAGTTAAGATCACTTTCTTTTATAATGTTCCAACTATTTTTCTATCACACTTCTATTTTGGCTGGCATTGGAGAGCTATCAGCTTTGGGAAAAAGTCTAGAGAAGCTAAATTAGGATAGATTTAATTTGAGTTAGGTGGGCTATATTTTTGTAGTTTTTCAGTTATATTGCTGTGTAGTTTCACTATTGCTAGTTGTTGTGGTGTAAATGGTGGTTTCTAGGATCACTCCTGCCAAACACTACTTGGAGGTGTATTTTGATGTGATCACTGCTATGGTCTGAATTTTCATGTTCTGCCTAAATTTGTGTGTTGAAATCCTTATGTCCTATTTGATGGTGGGGCCTTTGGGAGGTAAATAGGTCAAAAGGGCAGAACCTTCATGAATGAGATTAATGTCCTTATTAAAAGAGACCCCAGAGAGAAAGCTTGCCCCTTCCACCATGTGATGACTGGCAAGAAGTCTGTGACTCAGTGAGGGTTCTCACCTGACCATGCTGGAGTCCTGATCTCAGACTTCCAGCCTCCAGAACTAAATAGAAATAAATTTCCATTGCTTATATAATTCTCCCAGTCTGTGGTATTTTGTTATAGTAGCCCAGACAAACTAAGGCAGTGTCTTTAAGCTCCATGCATGGGCCGTACAAAGGTAGAAGAGGAAAAACAAGATTTGAAATACATGTAGACAGGAGATTATATGCAGTATTTTAAATGTTAAAGCACATTTATGATGGAAATTTGAGTAGCTGACAAAAATCCAAAAATTTTATATGGCATTGCCAATGATAGTTGTCAAACTGAAACTACTTTTTATTAATCACCAATAATAATCATTTTTGTAATAAAATAAACAATGCTAGAAAAAAAGGACTGAACTACATTTCCATATTCCTCTTAAAATAATATTATAAAATTACCAACATATAAAGAAGAGATAGATAATTTAGCATCCCCACCAAAAAAAGGAAAGATTGTTTCATGGAGGCATGTCAAATATAGTATAAATTATTATGTTACTGTACCTGATTTTACAACATGGGGCTTGTTTATTTTGTAAAATAGTAATTTTCATAATTTCCTTCAAGATATGATTACTCTGCCTTTATATTAATACTTAAATTTATATTGCCTTTAAATACTCAGATTCGTGTAATCATAATATTGTTTATACACACTTCAGTTATTGGTATATTGTTATAAGTGTTTAAGAATATAGATTTCCCCAAACTTCCATAAAGTCTGCATTTAGTATTTTCTTTGGTGCTAATTTCCATATACTTGGTCAATTTCCTTTATTTTCCTACTTAATTTGAGAACTTTATCATTTCCACGTGTATACATGTTTTCTTATTTTGTTATTAAATTCTAGCTTTCTTGTAAGCACAGATTGCTATTGCAATCATTTTGCCATTTATTACACATTAGAGTCTAAATATATGGTCAAATTTTTTTATGAATCATCTAAGAATTGACTTTCAAAAGGTATATTCTCTGTTTTCAGGATTTACAGTTTGATATGGACCAATTTGTTCTTTATTAATTGTTTTACTTTAGTCTTCTGTATCATGACCAATGTTTGTCCTCTTGACCTCTCCAAGAGGACAGGGGCTGGTGCAGACACACACATAATGGTGGCACCAGTTCTAGCATCAGGCCCCAAAGCAGCTCTGGGGGCCCTGGGTGTCAAGGGCACAACCATGGCTGCAGGGTCACGGCAGGATCACAGCAGCTGGGGCTGGTGAAGGGAGTTGGGCTTGAGGGGTTTGGGGGTGTCCAGGGGCGCAGCCTGAGGGGCTAGGTGAGGCGAGTCCACGGGTGGAGGCCAATTACTGGACCTTGAGCCGAATGCAGGCCCACAAGCAGCTGTGTGGGCGTGGCTGTCACCCTGCACTTCTGTGGCTGGATCTCCATGGCAGGAGTCAGGTGCACAGCTGGAGGAGAGGCTGAAGGGGATGCTGGAGTGCTTCCCAGGCTCTGGCTGGGAGCTGGGGGTGGTGAGAGGGGGAACCGGGTAGGGACTCAGTGGCTGGCACCTGCCTGCATTTATACCTGTGGGGAGAAAACCCGTGAAATTTGCCAGGGGTTGTGGCAGCTGTGCTTGCCCTTGGTTTCTTCAGTGGGGAAGGCGGCTGGGGGCCTCTGCAGAGCAGCTCACTGGGAACCAAGTTCACCCCCATTGCATGGTTGATACGGGTCGTCCCTGCTCTTCTTCCTTGTCCCTGGCTGTCTCTGTAAGTCTCAGCTTTGCAGGTCTCTGGGTGGGCTGCCTGGAAAGCCAGGGAAGCTGCTTGCTCACCTGCTCTCCCTTACCTGGGAGGGGAACCCCTTCTAGCTCAGTTCTTTGTGCTGAGCAGTGCCGCCTGGGTGATGGGATCACACAGGCACAATGAAGCTGTTCTTCCTTCCTTTTTTTTGCGATTATTCCCAGGGTTTTTTGTTCCACAGTGTTGCTGAAGTTTCTAAGTGGCCTCCTGAGCTCCCTCGGAGCTGTTTTTGTTCCCCGATAGCTGTTGATTGTTGATCTTTGCTGGAGAGATCAAGGCTAGAGTCTCCTACTGAAGCATCTTGGTGACACTGGAAAAACCAAGGGGTATATTTGAAAACAAAAGAAAAAAAAAACACTTCAAATGTTGAATTGAGAGGATAATAATTTACCCTTTTAGGATATATTTAAAAATACGTGTATTGTAACTTCCTGATTGTTTTAGCTTAAGGATGAAATCAGCTTTCGTTATGATAACTGCAGCACTTGGAAAGATACAGCAGTCAGATGTAATTTCAGTTAACTTCTGTTTTGTGTTTGGGAAACCCAGACTACCAATTCCAGCTCTGTGTTTAATCTGGGGGTAATAAACCAAAATTGACATAGGCTTTTTCTTTTCTGTAGTTCCCCAGTATACCCAGTATATAATAATTGTTTTATAAATCATTTCTAGTTGCAGTTTTACCAGAAATAAAATACATTGCATCTAGATATCTTTTAAAGATAATTTGAATGGGTTCATTATCCTATATATACAACATATCAAACCTGTCTTGTAAATCAGTATACACTTCATCAACACTAGCAAAGCTTGCATCAACAAGAGCCTTATGAGTCTTAAATGATAATTATCACAGTCTAGTGAATTGCATAAATCATTTATAATGAAGGGAAATAAACAAGTACACTGCGATGAGCACATTAATAGCTTAGGTTTTTCAAAAGCAATGAGTAATTTATATGGTATATCCACAGACAGTAACAACTTGAATTTTATTTGTGAAATAATTAGCAGTTGACCTAAAGGGATATAACTTATCTACTAGCAATACTTCAAACTGAAAAATAAAGATTAATTTTATCTTTGATGTAGATTATTCTGATAATACCCCCTGATTTGAAAGTCAGTATAAAGAGGGAAAAGATAAAGATTGATTTAAGTTCAGCCTGACGAACCTAAAATTTATTCTAAAATATGAACTTCCATGTTTCACAATTCCAAGTAATTTGCGAATTACTATCATTTTTAGAGATCCACTCACTCAAGTGCTAATTGGATTTTATTTTTCACATATTTATGAGGGAAAGGAGGGAGTTTATAACTCCTATCTTTAACATTTTAATTTGGATCATGAAAAATACATTATTCATTCTTGAGGTTAACTTTCATTGGTTAAAAAGATATTCTCCCAGACAAAAAAACTCAAAAGTAATTAGTAAACCCATTCTTTTCCCCAAGTAACATGCATATTATCTGGGCTAATATATTTATGTATTTTATTTCTCTTGACATTA
This sequence comes from Delphinapterus leucas, assembly GCF_059928025.1. Taxonomy (NCBI): domain Eukaryota; kingdom Metazoa; phylum Chordata; class Mammalia; order Artiodactyla; family Monodontidae; genus Delphinapterus; species Delphinapterus leucas. The sequence goes on from NC_143142.1 coordinate 83,531,297, forward strand.
TGTAACCATCATCTTCTTGTTCACAATTCAGTTTGAAAACAGAATTTTTTCCAATCCAGTAAACTTTCAGTTTATTCCTCCATTGAAAGATAAACAATATTTCACAGTAGGACTGTCTCATATTTGAAATCTACATATTTATTCATCCGTAGGTTTTTTGCAATAACAATGCACCATGTTCTGTGGTAAGACCGGTGTATTAAAATGACCAGGATATAACCTAATTCTGAGGAGTTCCAAGCCCATGGTGAAAAAGAGTTACATTAAAAGAATAAGCACAATTTAATGTAAAAGCCATTTTTTTGTGTATGATTTATGCCTAAGACTTAGTATTGAAGAAAGAGCCATGTCCCAGCTAGGCCGTTGGGATTTTATCCACTGAGGAGTTTCCCAAGTGAGCAAATTGGAAATTGTCAAAATCAGAGTTATAAATGAAAACTAGAGCCATTTTAGAGATGGAAAACACCATGCTGCATCACAAACCTGTACACAGACAAATCTCCAACATACCTCAGGGACTCAGTGGCTAAGTTCAGAGTTCAGAAGTAACTCTGAATAGTACAGGGGGGTGACAAGAAGCCAATACCTGAGAAAGAACTCGTATTTGGATATCAAAATCAAAAGGTATGGGGTGATGACCCTTAAAAAATGATGCTGTTCATGGCTTCTCCCTTTTTTTTTTTTTTTTTGGCTGTGCCTTGCGGGATCTTAGTTCCCCCACCAGGGATCAAACCTGCATCCCCTGCAGTGGAAGCACAGAGTCTTGACGACGGGACCAGCAGGGAAGTCCCTGTGGCTTCTCTTTTTTAAGCTAACCTACTTATGGAGGTGAACCAGTTAAACCTCAAGAACTAGGACATAATAAGCCAATTTTAATATTTAGAAATCCATGAAGAAATATCTTTTCATAGTATTATTTTTAATAAGTGTTTCTTACAATACAGACATTATTTCCAGTCACCAGATTATTGACTGCCATTTATTCAAGGAAAAAGATAAAAATACATATGTCTTTCATTTCATGTTCTTATTATTTTCCCGTATGATAATTGTAGTTGCTTTTATTAATGAGTCTTTCTTGTGCAGTATTTTTTTTTTAATTTAATCCTTCCATGAGGAGAGCTCAAGGGCTACTTTCTCCAGATGTGCTGAAATCAATGCCTATCACTCCAAGTTTATAAAACTAGTTTATTCCAATAAATGTATGGAATAAGTCTCAAAGGAACTCTGGTGCAATAAAAAGATGTAGACTTGGTCTTTGTCATCAGTTCTTGGCCTTGAGCTCCTAAGACCCTTGGAAAGTCCTGATTGATAGGAGCGTCTTCGTTATACATAATGAGCTCCTTTTGACCATCCCTGAGTTTACGCTGATGAGATAACTCTTGGTGGGCCCCTAGACAGCTTCAGGATGGGGGCTGGTCACCACAGGAAGCAACCAGGCCGTGAGAGGGTTGAACCTTTTCGCCTAACCCCCAACCTCTGGGGAGGGGAGAGAAGCTGAAGATTGAGTTCAATGCTTTAATTAATCATGCCCACATAGTGAATCTTCGGTAAAAACTCTGAAACAATGAGACTAAGGAAGTTTCTGGGTTGGCAAACACATCCATGTACCAGGAGGGTGGAACACCCCAATCCCCAGGAACAGAGGTTCTTGTGCTTGGGACATTTTCAGACCGGCCTGCCTCATTTGTATCCTTTATAGTAAACTATAAAAATAAGTATATCATTTTCCTGAGTTCCGTGAGCTGATCTAGCAAATTTTTAAACCTTGAAGGAGGGTCATAGGAACCCCTAAATTTAGAATGGCCCAGACAGAAGTATGATAACCTGGAGACCCCACTTGTGGCTGGAGTCTGAAGTGAGTGAAGCCTTGTGGTACTGAGCCCTTAGTTAGTGTCAGGATTTAACTGAATCATAGGACATCCAGTGGGTATCATAGAATTGAAGAATCGTTGTTTGGAAAACTATAGAGAGACGCACAAGAGAATTAGGAATCAGGAATAGATCAATAGAAGACATTACCTTACTTAGAGAGATAAGGCCCTTAATAATGGATAATGGCAATGTTTATTTGGAAAAAAATAATTAGTTTTATCAGAATCAGAAATATTTCATGTAAGTTCATAAGGAGATTCACTGGGTACAATTTGGAAGGGCATGTAAGAAAACAAATGAAAGCAAAGATTACAGCTTTATCCCTACGTGTGGTGGAGAAGAAAAGGAAACCATGTAGGGAGCAGTTCAAGGTTTTCAAAATTCAGCAGTATCTACATAAAAGAAGAGCAAGAATGGAAATGGAACATCAGAGGAGGCAGCATCAGGGCCTCATTGCTGCTGGAAGACAGATGGTAGAGAGGAAAGTCTTTTGCAGTTGAAGTCCTAGGAAATTCAAAAGGAGAAGGAAACAAAGTTTTAGGGGAGAAAGGGCAAAAACTCTAGGCATGAAGGCTTCTGAGGACACAAATTTTGGAAGTTTCAGCAACACCCCTCAATCAGAAATACCTGAATATGGTTCTCCAGCTGAGACATAGGACAATTCCACAGCGGGGTGGGGGAGTGGGAGGGGGAAAGGAGCTCACAGACCGTGGAATTCCTTCAAAGAAAAGGACAACAAGTTGGTATGTTGACATATTAAATAAGCCTTGGTTCCTACTGAGGTTCCTACACTCTGGATTGAGGGTGATTAAAGAACATAACTTAAGGTTCTAATATCAAGAGATAGTAGACTATTCTATCAATGAGATTTCATTCAACTCAGCCTTTATGGAACAAGAAATAAGAGACAAAAGGGAGACATGAGTAGAAGAGATTTGTAATATGCAGATTGGCCACTAAGAAAATGAAAAAGACATCATGAAAGAGCAGTAGCCATGAAATATTCTCATTTTCAAGAGGACTGGACAATTTAAAATATTATTCTCCTAGCGTGAACAGGTTTGTTTTGATAGTTGGTTGCCCCTGATATGGTAACCAATATGAGAAAAACCTCTTAGTTGGGAGATCTCTTCCTATTCGGTTTTATGTGACCATTTTATGAGATTCTGAGCATTAACAGCTGGCCGTTCTGTCCAAAGTTAAAAAGAAATTCACAATTTGTCTTTTATTTTCTCCGTCTACATAGTCCTCCAGAAAAAAAATACACAGAAAAAGAACATCCATACATAACAACAATTAAATTTCAGTTAAAATCTGAATAAGATCAGTAAACAGAATCCAAACTCCAAACAAATGTCTGAATGAGACATTCTTCCTAGGAGTAATTAGGCCGGGAAAAGAAAAAAGATATTTTTGGAAGGTAACTTATAGGAAATCCTTAAACAATACAGTTCCAAGCTTACCTAATAGAATATAATGCATGAAAATGCGATTTTTATTGAGATGCCGAGAGAAACAGAGAATCGTGTCATTTTATGATCAGCTTTTCACGAGGAAAAATTATTCTACTGATAGTTTTTTCCATGGCAGGTTTTTTAAATATTGTATTACAAATACCAGTTTTGTTTCTCTTCTCATGCATGACTCGTAAAAAAAAAAATTCTGTCTGCTTTCAACAAAGAGGAGCATATGGCTCCCTGTCAGTTTCAGATCTTTTCTCCTTGAATTGCTAACAAAAACCAATTAGTAAAAGACATCAACCCTATTCATGAATTTTTTTTTCCTTAACCCTCTTTCAAATACATAAGGCATGTTCTTGGGGGATTCATTCAATCAAACTTCACACACATTTTCATTTACATATTCAAGATTAAAAAGAATTTTTGCAGCAGAAAATAAATTAGAAGCATTAAACAGCATATTTATTAACTATGAAAAGAATGAAGTGCCACATTTACCTATAGAGAAAGCACTTTCTACACCTAGATAAATTCACTCATTATTTCAGATATTTATTGACACCTACTATGTGCCAGAAACTGAGCAAGCTTGAAACACTACTTGCTTTCCTGAAGTTTATAATCTAAGCAAACTCAGTAGAATGGATTTCCAAATATACATTCAAATTCAGGAATGGACTCTCTCATGGGTTCTGCCTCTGAAATCTTAATAATGAAATGTTGATAAATTCAGAGATCTGTACATGTGTTAGGATTAACCGTTAAATATGAAAACCTATTGAACAGTAAATCTTAAAAATGCAGAGGAGCACATAACATTTCACTATTTGTCCAAATCTACTTGTATAGCTGTTTTCTTCTTAAAACGTTTCATTTGTATATTGTCAAGTTTTTCCATACTTTCTGTTAGTCTTTTGATTTTTACAGCTTGCATTCAAAAGATTATCTTTACTAAGAAGCAATTTAACAATTATTCTATATTTTCTTCTAATATTTTTACCATTTTACTTTTTACAATATTTAAAAAATACTGAACCTCATGCAAGTTATTAATGCATGATTATGACAATATTATTATTACTCTTTTAATGATCTGTCCTTTTCTCCACAAAATTGTATGTCCATTTTATTACATGTTAAGTTCCCAGTGTACTCAGATCTATCTATGGAAATATTCATTCTTATTTACTGATCTTTTTGTCTATTTTGGAGCTCATGCTATATGCTTTTATAGAGCATTTTATAGTACATTTTAAATCCAATACACCCCCCCAATTCTTCTGTTGAAAATTATTGGCAAATTACATATTAATTTCTCTGGGAAGATGTTGAACAACTTACATAAATTTCAAAGTCTCATTCTGGATGGGGATCAACTGAGATATTTACCTTCTCCTAGAAATTTAGAACCAGGGGGCAATGATTGTGCTGACTTAACCCTAAGGCCATACAAGGTATAACAAGGCAACAAGGTACCTTAAAGGGATATTACTAAGAAAAAAATAAAGTAAAATAGACAGGAAGGGAGGAAGGAAAAAAGGAAGAAAGGAAGGAAGGAAGGGAGGCAAGGAGGAACGAAGGAAGGAAGAAAGGATGAAAAGAAGAAAGGTAAGGAGGGAGAAAGAAAGGATGGGATGGAGCAAGACAGGGAGAGAGGGAGAAACATCTCATTCAGAATCATGTGTGGCATTTGGTTGTTTAATGTCCTTTGTCTCTCAGTCTGAAACAAATAGTCATTCCTTGACTTTCTCAACCTTGATATTTTTGAATATTATAAGCTTTAGCTTTTAGAATATCCCTCTGTTTGGGTGTGTCTCAGTTCTCCTGACTAAATTCAGATTATACACCTTTGGCAGGAGTATCACAGGAGTGATGCCATGTTCTTTGCATCCAGCCTGTGGGGTGGCATTGGTGATGATCACTCTGAGCACTTGATTAGCGTGGGATCCGCCAGGCTTCTCCACTGTAGAGTTATCTTATTAATTAATAAGTATTTGATTGCAAGTATGTATCGCATTATTCACCAAACTTTTCCCTGACATATTTAGTTATTTACATCTCCATGTAGTTATAGCTCCACATCCAGTATTAGTCAACAAGTTACACTTTAGATCATTATTTATTTTTTACCTAGGTTATCTTGATATGGCCAGTGGGAACCCGTGAAGACTGTCTTCTATGTCCTTTTGACCTGTCCTCATTATTCTTCGAGCACTCCCTTGCTTTCTGGAACAATCACATGTCCTAGCCTTTGTTGGTACTTTTTCTACCTTAGTCCTGGAATTATGCACATTTCTATAATAAAAATAAACAAAAAAATTTAAATTCTAAGGTTGGCAAAGAAGAGTTTCAATGCAAAGAATGATGGAGAATTGTAGATGGATTATGCTAATATGACTTTGTTCTCAATAATAGGGTCTCTCCCTGATTAATCTTTCCACATTTGTGTTGATCTCAGAAGGAGTCTGCTCTTGCAAAAATAAGATACAACACTTTTAAAAAACTCTCTTGCATTTGCTAAATTAAGGCAAAGCCATTTAAAAAGGCATACTAAACAATTAGGGATAACAAAGAATATTTAACTCAGAGGATATCCCACTTCTAAAATATTTCATATTATTTAGATATATCATTGTTCTAATTGTTGTCTCCCCTATACTCAGATGCCTCCACTCACTATTAATATTTATTATAGTTCTAGTATGTATTAATTACCACCCCTTTATTCTGACCTCTACATTTTCTTAGCTGATATCACAATGCAAGATAATACTGTTTTTAATAAAAGTTTAATTCAATTAAGAAGTGTTCACTGAGAACTTATTATGAGTGAGTGCTATATTTGCATGTTGGAGAATAAAAATGTAAACAAGATACTTTCCTTATTTTCCAATAAATTATAATACAATTAAAATATAAGGCAGATACATGTATCATAGGTCATGAATGCTAAAAGAAATGTTCATGCAAATCGATATGGTAGCATAGACTGGAGAACTTGAACTTGTTTCAACAGGTAATCACAAAGGGCACTTAATTCCCCTATCATCACTGTTGTTAGAGGTTTTGCACTATCCTCTTTCCTCATTCCACGTCTTCTGAGGGAACCCCATAAAAATCACCTAAAGAGGAATCTCCATATCAGGATCTGCTTCCAGGGAAGACGACCAGCTCTCCACTGAATTTTGAATTTCTCAGGCCGCACCTGAAGCCTTCCCTTCTTTTCATGATAAAGCTTTTCTATTCTTTTATGGCTCTTGAATCTCTACCAAATACAAATAATGGGACGGGCCTCCTCATCAGAGCAAGCTCTGAATTGGCAGTCTCTGCTTGCTCTCATGTGGGTGGTCTTTGTTTATTTCCACGATGGAAATGAAAGCTAGGTGGTCCTTGAAAGTTATGGCAATGTCAAAGTCATTGAGGAGAATTTACTCATTATTTAGACAACAGTTGTGAGAGAAAAGATGAGATAATCTGAAGACCATGAGTAACTGGAAGTTCTTACCATTCCTTTTAAATATGGATTTCCTCAGAAGGCATTTTTAAGGTAAAATGTTCTGCATGTTCATAACAACTAAGCCAAAATTTTATTCAGTCCCAAATATAACTCTTGGAACCTGAAGTTGATATTGTCCCTAATTCAAATAGTTTAATACTTATTATATTTTTTAATGTCTAAAATATTTATATTAACATATTTCCATACAAATAACCCAAAGAAAGTTCAGTATTAGTTGGTTTTTTTGGCTTGTTTTTGTATACTGCAGGTTCTTATTAGTCATCAATTTTATACACATCAGTGTATACATGTCAATCCCAATCGCCCAATTCAGCACACCACAACACCCACCCCACCACCCCCCCTTGGTACCCATACGTTTGTTCTCTACATCTGTGTCTCAACTTCTGCCCTGAAAACCAGTTCATCTGTACAATTTTTCTAGGTTCCACATACATGCATTAATATACAATATTTGTTTTCCTCTTTCTGACTTACTTCACTCTGTATGACAGTCTCTAGATCCACCCAGGTCTCAACAAATGACTCAATTTCATTCCTTTTTATGGCTGAGTAATATTCCATTGTATATATGTACCACTTCTTCTTTATCCATTCATCTGTCGATGGGCATTTAGGTTGCTTCCATGACCTGGCTATTGTAAACAGTGCTGCAATGAACATTGGGGTGCATGTGACTTTTTGAATTATAGTTTTCGCTGGGTATATGCCCAGTAGTGGGATTGATGGGTCATATGGTAATTGTATTTTTGGTTTTCTAAGGAACCTCCATACTGTTCTCCATAGTGGCTGTATCAATTTACATTCCCACCAACAGTGCAAGAGGGTTCGCTTTTCTCCACACCCTCTCCAGCATTTGTTCTTTATAGATTTTCTAATGATGCCCATTCTAACTGGTGTGAGGTAATACCTCATTGTAGTTTTGATTTGCATTTCTCTAATAATTAGTGATGTTGAGCAGCTCTTCTTGTGCTTCTTGGCCATCTGTATGTCTTCTTTGGAGAAATGTCTCTTTAGGTCTTCTGCCCATTTTTGGATTAGGTTGTTTGTTTCTTTAATATTGAGATGCATGAGCTGTGTATATATTTTGGAGATTAATCCTTTGTCCGTTGATTCGTTTGCAAATATTTTCCCCCATTCTGAGGGCTGTCTTTTCGTCTTGTTTATGGTTTCCTTTGCTGTGCAAAGCTTTGAAGTTTTTTTTTGCTTTTATTTCCATTACTCTAGGAGGTGGATCAAAAAAGATCTTGCTGTGATTTATGTCAAAGAGTGTTCTTCCTATGTTTTCCTCTAAGACTTTTATCGTGTCTGGTCTTACATTTAGGTCTCAAATCCATTTTGAGTTTATTTTTGTGTATGGTGTTAGGGAGTGTTCTAATTTCATTCTTTTACATGTAGCTGTCCCGTTTTCCCAGCACCACTTATTGAAGAGACTGTCTTTTCTCCATTGTATATCTATGCCTCCTTTCGCATAGATTAGTTGACCATAGGTGCGTGGGTTTATCTCTGGGCTTTCTATCTTGTCCCATTGATCTATGTTTCTGTTTTTGTGCCAGTAGCATACTGTCTTGATTACTGTAGATTTGTAGTATAGTCTGAAGTCAGGGAGTCTGATTCCTCCAGCTCCGTTTTTTCCCCTCAAGACTGCTTTGGGTATTCGGGGTCTTTTGTGTCTCCATAAAAATTTTAAGATGATTTGTTCTAGTTCCATAAAAAATGCCATTGGTAATTTTATAGGGATTGCATTGAATCTGTAGATTGCGTTGGGTAGTATAGTCATTTTCACAATATTGACTCTTCCAGATTGCTTTGGGTAGTATAGTCATTTTCACAATATTGATTCTTCCAAACCAAGAACGTTGTATATCTCTCCATCTGGTGGTATCATCTTTAATTTCTATCATCAGTGTCTTATAGTTTTCTGCATACAGGTCTTTTGTCTACCTAGGTAGGTTTATTCCTAGGTATTTTATTCTTTTTGTTGCAATGGTAAATGAGAGTGTTTCCATAATTTCCCTTTCGGATTATTCATCACTAGTGTATAGGAATGCAAGAGATTTCTCTGCATTAATTTTGTATCCTGCAACTTTACCGAATTCATTGATTAGCTCTAGCAGTTTTCTGGTGGCACTTTTAAGATTCTCTATGTATAGTATCATGTCATCTGCAAACAGTGACAGTTTTACTTCTTCTTTTCCAATTTGTATTCCTTTTATTTCTTTTTCTTCTCTGATTGCCATGGCTAGGACTTCCAAAATTATGTTGAATAATAGTGGTGAGCGTGGACATCCTTGTCTCATTCCTAATCTTAGAGGAAATGCTTTTTTCACCATTGAGAATGTTAGCTGTGGCTTTGTCATATATGGCCTTTATTATGTTGAGGTAGGCTCCCTCTATGCCCACATTCTGGAGACTTTTTATCATAAATGGGTGTTGAATTTTGTCAAAAGCTTTTTCTGCATCTATTGAGATGAGCATATGGTTTTTATTCTTCAGTTTGTTAATATGGTTTATCACATTGATTGATTTGCGTATATTGAAGAATCCTTGCATCCCTGGGATAAATCCCACTTGATCATGGTGTATGATCCTTTTAATGTGTTGTTGGATTCTGTTTGCTAGTATTTTGTTGAGGATTTTTACATCTATAGTCTTCAGTGATAAGAGTATCAGTGATATTCTTTTTTTGTAGTATCTTTGTCTGGTATTGGCATCAGGGTGATGGTGGCCTCATAGAATGAGTTTGGGAGTGTTCCTTCCTCTGCAATTTTTTGGAAGAGTTTGAGAGGATGGGTGTTAGCTCTTCTCTAAATGTTTGATAGAATTCACCTGTGAAGCCATCTGGTCCTAGACTTTTGTTTGTTTCAAGATTTTTAATCACAGTTTCAATTTCATTACTTGTGATTGGTCTGTTCATATTTTCTGTTTCTTCCTGGTTCAGTCTTGGAAGTTTATACCTTTCTAAGAATTTGTCCATTTCTTCCAGGTTGTCCATTTTATTGGCATAGAGTTGCTTGTAGTAGTCTCTTAGGATGCTTTGTATTTCTGTGGTGTCTGTTATAACTTCTCCTTTTTCATTTATTTTATTGATTTGAGTCCTCTCCCTCTTTTTCTTGATGAGTCTGGCTAATGGTTTATCAATTTTGTTTATCTTCTCAAAGAACCAGCTTTTAGTTTAATTCATCTCTTTGATATTGTTTTCTTTGTTTCTATTTCATTTATTTCTGCTCTGATCTTTATGATTTCTTTCCTTCTGCTAACTTTGGGTTTTGTTTCTTCTTTTTTCTCTGGTTCCTTTAGGTGTAAGGTTAGATTGTTTACTTGAGATTTCTCTTGTTTCTTTAGGGAGGCTTGTATAGCTATAAACTTCCCTCTTAGAACTGCTTTTGCTGCATCCCATAGGTTTTGGATTGTCGTGTTTTCATTGTCATTTGTCTCTAGGTATTTTTTGATCTCCTCTTTGATTTCTTCAGTGATCTCTTGGTTATTTAGTAATGTAGTGTTTAGCCTCCATGTGTCTGTGTTTCTTACGTTTTTTTCCCTGTAATTCATTTCTAATCTCATAGCATTGTGGTCGGAAAAGATGCTTGATATGATTTCAATTTTCTTAAATTGACTGAGGCTTGATTTGTGACCCAAGATGTGATCTATCCTGGAGAATGTTCTGTGCGCACTTGAGAAGAAAGTCTAATCTGCTGTTTTTGGATGGAATGTCCTATAAATATCAATTAAATCTATCTGGTCTGTTGTGTCATTTAAAGCTTCTGTTTCCTTATTTATTTTCATTTTGGATTATCTGTCTATTGGTGTAAGTGAGGTGTTAAAGTCCCCCACTATTATTCTGTTACTGTCGATTTCCTCTTTTACAGCTGTTAACAGTTGCCTTATGTATTGAGGTGTTCCTATGTTGGGTGTGTATATATTTATAATTGTTATATCTTCTTTTTGGATTGATCCCTTGATCATTATGTAGTGTCCTTCCTTGTGTTTTATAACATTCTTTATTTTAAAGTCTATTTTATCTGATATGAATATTGCTACTCCAGCTTTCTTTTGATTTCCATTTGCATGGAATATCTTTTTCCATCCCCTCATTTTCAGTCTGTATATGTCCCTAGGTCTGAAGTGGGTCTCTTGTAGACAGCATATAGATGGGTCTTGTTTTTGTATCCATTCAGCAAGCCCGTGCCTTTTGGTTGCAGCATTTAATCCATTCACATTTAAGGTAATTATCAATATGTATGTTCCTATGACCATTTCCTTAATTGTTTTGGGTTTGTTTTTGTAGGTCCTTCTCTTCTCTTGTGTTTCCCACTTAGAGAAGTTCCTTTAGCATTTGTTGTAGAGCTGGTTTGGTGGTGATGAATTCTCTTAGCTTTGGCTTGTCTGTAAAGCTTTTGATTTCTCCATAGAATGTGAATGAAATCCTTGCCGGGTAGAGTAATCTTGGTTGTAGGTTCTTCCCTTTCATCACTTTAAGAATATCATGCTATTCGCTTCTGGCTTGTAGAGTTTCTGCTGAGAAATCAGCTCTTAACCTTATGGGAGTTCCCTTGTATGTTATTTGTCATTTTTCCCTTGCTGCTTTCAATAATTTTTCTTTGTCTTTAATTTTTGCCAATTTGATTATTATGTGTCTCAGCATGTTTCTCCTTGGCTTTATCCTGTATGGGACTTGCTGCCCTTCCTGGACTTGGGTGGCTAGTTCCTTTCCCATGTTAGGGAAGTTTTTGACTATAATCTCTTCAAATATTTTCTCTGGTCCTTTCTCTCTCTCTTCTCCTTCTGGGACCCCTATAATGCGAATGTTGTTGCATTTAATGTTGTTCCAGAGGTCTCTTAGGCTGTCTTCATTTGTTTTAATTCTTTTTTTTTAGTCTGTTCCTCAGCAGTGAATTCCACCATTCTGTCTTCCAGGTCACTTATCCATTCTTCTGCCTCAGTTATTCTGCTATTGATTCCTTCTAGTGTAGTTTTCATTTCAGTTATTGTATTGTTCATCTCTGTTTGTTTGTTCTTTAATTTTCTAGGTCTTTGTTAAACATTTCTTGCATCTTCTTGATCTTTGCCTTCATTCTTTTTCCGAGGTCCTGGATCATCTTCACTATCATTATTGTGAATTCTTTTTCTGCAAGGTTGCCTATCTCCACTTCATTTAGTTGTTTTTCTGGGGTTTTATCTTGTTCCTTCATCTGGTATATAGCCCTCTGCCTTTTCATCTTGTCTATCTTTCTGTGAATGTGGTTTTTGTTCCACAGGCTGCAGGATTGTTGTTCTTCTTTCTTCTGCTGTCTGCCCTCCAGTGGATGAGGCTATCTAAGAGGCTTGATGGGAGGGACTGGTCAACACAGTGAGAATCTTCAGATAGCCAATGATATGGTAACATCAGTTCTGGTGTTAGTTTTAAATTAGAAGTAAATTATGTAGGCTCAGTGAACTGATACCCTCTGTTCACATAATTCTTTTATAATATGCTACATAGAAGGCAGAGGAGGGAATTACCAATTCATGTTTACATGAATTTACATTACACAAGTCACGTCATTTACAGTGGCCCTGTGAGACAGATGTCATGACTAATACTTATTTTACAATGTACTCATTTGAGATATCATAGACTTTGCTCTTTTCTCTTCTAATTTTCACCCAATCTGAATGATTTTAGTGTGAACTAGTTCAATCATGCTCTGCCAAAGTTGTGCTACACACTCCTACTTTGGGATTCTGGGATGTAAAAAGTATATTACATGTAGGCTCAGTAGCTATATTTAAAGATAGAGAAACATTATTAACAGACTTATGGTAGTGGACACAAACTCAAATACTAGAATTTTTGCTTTTTTACCTACCTGAACTTTTTTTTCTGAAAAATGCTCACATCGCAACAAAAAATCAGTTTTGCCATTCAGAAGAAATTAATGATAATGAGAATACACAGCAGCTGGTATCACATGTAGAGATGGCCCTGTTTGGGCACATTTCTGTTACCAAAGCTCTGTAAGTCTGCACAAGAATAAACAGTTTAGCAGATAGATGCTCAGAATTTCTAGCTGTGATACTGATCAAGAGTGATGTTGACTCCTGAGATTACATCCTCCTGACCAGGGAGAGGGACCACATGGAATTGCTGTATTGCTTTCCTGAGCCTGTCTTTGGACATAATTGCTTCTTGTGATTTTTTTCCACCTTATTCAGAAGGATTACCTACACTCTGCCACACATATAAAATCTCTGTGGTCTAAATCTCTGCTCACCTGAGTCCTTCTATGTGCATTTGACAATAATCCAAAAGCATTGAGAAATCTTTCTGAAAATATTTCTTCTCAATTGGGTCTCCTCTTAGATATATAAGGAAGTTATGAAACACCAAATAAAATGATTACAATATTATGCATTTGAAGATAATTTATAAATGAGCATATTCTTCCTCAGTCTTTCTATCCAAAGATGATCAGTATATGCAGACACATCCTTCAGTGGAAATAGTAATATGGCTTTTGAAAAATGATTTGCATGCTTTAAAAAATATTTAGGCAAATAAATTTATTTTTAAGGAAATGTTATTCAAAAGTTTCTTAATAATTTAATGGGCTTTAAAAAGGCAATTTTATAGGTATAGAACATTACTAATATATATCATATTGGGGAATTTATGTGTACTGCTTTTGGAATAAGCAAAATGCTTCCCTGAGTTTAATATACAGGACAACTAAGGAAAATGTGTAGTGTATTCAATGTCCTCAATTCTCATGTATTACTTGGGGAGTTTTACCAAGGATTATGAGATATGTAAATCCCTGGGTGGTTTTCCTGTCATTTAAAAACTGTTAAAATTACAGTTATTCAAATGTCATTTTAAAACTCATTCATTTAAATAGTTTTTTGTACCACAAATAAATTGTTCTCTTCAATGAAGCAGCACTTTCAAATGTAATTGATCTTTGCTCTATTGACTCAGAATCAAGTCGATATACTATATTCTCCTGGCAAAAATGTTGACTTGACATATTTCACTAAATATGTCCTACTTTCATTTCCAAGAAGCTTTAGAAGTATAGTCACTGAATAATAAACATGCGTGAATCTATAGTGAATCCATAGATCTCTTAGTAAATTTTATCTGAAGTAAATATATAATCTATTCGGGTAAAATCTCCATTTGAAATGAAATCTAGCTCCTTGACTCTGTGAATTCCAAACTAAATAGTTATTTTGTGAAAAATTTTTATTTTTTAAAACTGCTGCAAGCATACAGTTTCAGAATTTGTGGTTTTTCAACTGACCATAATATGCCAAAAACATATGACAGAGGCTAAGTGACCTGTATCAGAAATCAGACTGCAGTATATTTTATATATATATATATATATATATATACACACATATATATATATTAGAGAAAGGGATACAGAACTTAAACTTTAATATTTACTTCTTAATTGCTGGGTTACTTAAGCCAGCTTTGATTTCAGTAAAGATCTTCATGGAAACATCTGACTTTGGTAATTCCATAACTCATATTTTTATTCTCCATTGCCTCTTTATTAGTTCAAGGGGGTTCTTTTTGTTTGTTTTGGGGGGTTTTTTTTGGTTTGTTTTTAACAGGTAAACATGTGACATCCAAGTCATATTCCTAGGACACTATGCTCAAATAAATTTCCTCTTGAATTGTGATGGCAAACGTTTTTATTACCAAAAAATAGTGCCCTTACAAGCTGGGGAGTGAATTAAAGGTTATTTATCTTACGCTTATCCTTCTAATCACATTTCTTATACATGTAAATAGGAGTTGCCTTGCTACCTTTTTCTTTTTTTAAAGTATATTTTAATAAAATCAGAATATATGGTACACACTATTAATTATTATTATTAATAATGTAACTTGGAATTTTTCTGCATGGGATATTTTTCTATTCTCCATTTATTTATTGATTCAATTGTTTATATCACTGTGAACATATGAATATTGATTTTAGACTTAGGTTTAAAAAGCCAACAACGCTTTTTAAATTTGTTACTCTAGTTGTCCAGATTTGGCCATTGGAAACCCTTTCAGTTCACTCCTGTGCTCTTGTGACATTTCTGTCCGTGTCTGTGTGTCTGTGGGTGTGTTAAAAGTTCCTTACTTTCTGGCGGGACAAGATGCTCCAGGCTCATCTTATATGTTACCTCTCCAAGTCCTAGAATCATCATTTTCTCCAGAGTCTGGGTCCTTTTATTGGAAAATGGTATAAGAAAGCAAGACATGGGCTCTTTTGTGCTTATTGCTACTGGTCTGGAGGGCTGATGTGTGTAGGACCTCACCTGGCAGGGTAAGGAAAAGTGTGTGTATACTAACCCATTTACACACATATCTATATAACCATTGATACAGGTATTACACTAAACATGAATCTATCAAATTTGTGAGCATAGTGTTCATAGTTTTTGGTTTTGGTTTGGAGTTTTTCTTTATTTCTTTTTTTTTTAATCAGCCTTTTAATTATGTGAGATCAGTAGCAATGACCCCTCTTTTATTTTTGAGATTAGTAATCTGTGCCTTTTCTCATTTTTTTCCTGGTGAGACTTGTCATAGATCTATCAGTTTTACTGATCTTTTCACAGCCAGCCTTTGGTTTGGATTCTTCGTCTATATTATGTTTTTCCAATTACACAGATTTCAGCTCTGAATTTACTTTCTTTGTTATGCTTGCTTTAGGCTTAAATTGCATTTCAGTCTCCAGTTTGCTAAGGTAGACACATTTTTGATTTGAGATATCTTGTTTTCTAATAGGTGCACTTAATGGTATACATTTCCTTCCCCTGCAAGAACTATGGGAGGGTCAGTCTCGGCTTCATGGTGAGAATCTGGAGGGGTTCAAGGAGGTAAAATGCAGAAAAGAGTTGAGGCCACCCTAAGACCAGCTAGGATACCTACCAGCAATTGCCAAAATTCCGTAATCAAAACTGCTCACGTGCTTTGACCTTTGATACAAAATGCCATCAGTCCCACTCTTAATTCCTGCTGAGATTTCCCCAGGTCTCCCCTGATTTGACGAATCCATCTGTTTTACAGGTATGTGATCTTTCTCACTACTGTATGAGCCAAAATATACACTGTCTCTTTTATAACAGAAAAATCAACCATCAGTAAAGAAATTCCACAGTCACTGCTGTTCTGTCTGCTGGATGATGACTAGACTTTCTTTTTTGTTCTCTTACTTTCTCCCTTTCCTTTGTACTCACATATATCTCAGCTCTTTTTGAGTTAAAATAATCAATAGCAGCACTATTTTGTGCCTGTATGTGCTCTTGGAGAATACGTGAATTCTCATTTATACTCTCAAGGGTTTTGCATTTGACTAGGTGAATGAATCATTGGCAGCAACATTTCCTTCTCTTTGTTTTCCCTCTTCCTTTTTTATTGCCTGATGTATATGAAGCTCAGTGGTGTACTGTTCATTATTACGCCTACTGTATTAGCGACAATGATATGGATCAGGAGTATCTGTTCATTTTATGCTTCATTTAGTAGGTAATAGACTTGTTGGTAGATTTGTGCTGCTTAAAAAACCTCCCATGGTTTCTGAGCTTGTATTGTACAGCAAAGTATCATGAGAAATGCCTTGTTGGAAGAATGTAATTGAATTTTCATTTACTTGCTTTCCTTGGAAGTGGATACATTAAAAGCAAATATTCACACCTATTTTGAATGCTGAAGACACAGTTTTGGGCTAAGTCTAGGAGGCTGAAAAGCAATTGAAGATAAAAGCAGAATTGTGGATTGTGCATGAAGGATCACTCTATCACACATGTGATTTGAATAAATCTCAGATGGTTTCTAGAATGAAATCCTTACTGGAAAAAATGTCAAAAAGTGTCCTCTTATTCCATAGGCTTACAGTCTTAAGTGTCTAGAAAGCATCACACAAATATACTACAAAGAAACATCAGTTGCATAGGGCATGACATATCAAATCAAAACACCAAACCGATTTAATCTTCTTTATTATCCTGAGAATGCCCTCAGAGGTGAGCAACACACATCACCAGGTGGGAAACATGCCTTTAACTTGTTTTATACCACTAGTTTGAACTTATGAGTTTGTAGGGGGACCTGTTGAATATACTTTTAACTTTTAAACACTATATAGATATATTATAAATATATAAATATAAATAATATATATATTATAAATACTGAAAAATACAGCGGTTTTAAAATGATGGCCATTTTTCTCTTTTTTTTTTCCTTTTCTCAGCATCCATGAAAATATTTTAAACAAAATGTTAACATTTCTGTCATTGTTACTTTGGTGTCTTTATTGATTGATTGTATTGCTGTAGTAATCAGGATGGGCTACTTTATGCTACAAAACCAAATAGTGCCAAAATCTCAGTTAGCTTAACACAAAAACTTATGCTTCTTTTTTCTTTCTTTTATTTTCTGTTTTTGTGTGTTTGTTTGTTTGATCCTCAGAGAACTAAGCTGTGAAGGTTCCATCTTGACATATGCTTTTGTGTTTGAGGTAAAGGGAGAGGGGAGAGTACAGGATGAATCAGTTCTGGCTCTTAATGGCCTCCGTCTAAATGTGAAACCTGCCACTTTTGCTCATATTTCTTTGGCCAAAGGTAGTTGTGGCCTCAGCTGACTTCAGGGATGCAATGAGGGGGAGATTCAATCCTACCACATGTCTAAAGGAGGCAAGACGAAATATTGGTGAACAGCTCAGGGACTACTATGTTTGTGTAAGTTGAAAAGAAACAAATGAAAGCACACTGATTTTTTTGTCAATTTTCATGACCTCTCTAGTGAAGGAGAAAATTGAAAAACAAGAATATAGTGTTACTACTGAAAAGATCTACCGCCATGCTTAAGTGCCACCAGAACCAAGTGGTTTTAGAGATTCAGAGCAGAGATTTTTATGCTTAACACACTTGTAAGGTTGCTCATGAGACAGAGTTCCGTGGAACCTCTGCAATCCCAACAGGAACAGGCAGACCTACCCAGTTTTCCCACCTTCTCTGATGAGTGCAAAGGCTCCATCTCTACACCATCTCTCCTGAGGTCGAACCATCTTAACCCCATCTTTCCCCAGTATCTTAGCCCAGGCTCCTCATGATCTGTGTTTATTACCCTAATGTGCAAAATATTCAGTTGTTTTGTTTTCTAAAGGCAATGCCGCTTTGAGCAATTATCTATTTTAAAATCGTTTACCCATAATTGAAATTTTCTTGATTTCGTTTGTGACCTACCCTCCGTATATAACTTCCCTATTTATGGTAACTTACTGCTTTATTCAGCAAATCAACAAAATTTTAAATATTTAACTATCTGTGTGGTAATGGTTTAAATTTTGAAATTCCTCTGTGCCTAATAAGTGGTAAATATCTGAAAAAAAAGAGTGTTAAAATTCTGGCTTAATTATCTAATGATTGAGATGAATTAACTCCTACATCTGTTATTTTATTTAGTTTTATGGAAACTTAGAGTTTATAGCACAATTTTAATTTTACTCATTAGAGATGATCAGAGGCAGGGTGCATATTTCATTAAACATAACATGAGTTCTAAAATTTAAAAAATTTAGATTTAAATTCCCGATTGATAATAGTCTCCTGAACAAATTTACCCTCTGTGACCTTAAGCAAATCGTAAAAATGTTCTGACCTCAATTTTCTTGTATGAAAAATAAAACGATGATTTCTAACACACAGCGAGGGAGAACACAACATGAAATTCTACATGGAAAGAACAAACGCCATGTCTGAACCATAGTAGACATAAATAAATGTTACTTTTATTTTCTTCATTTTCTTTCTGGTATTTTAACAAAAATAGCTTGATATAATAAGCAAAGAAAATTTGAGGTTGCCTCACTGAAGCATATTAAGAAAGGCACTTGTTCTCATGTCCCTCTCAGAAAACAAACCACCCACAGCAAAAACCTCCACAAGTTCATTCCTTTTGAAATCCTAAAGAAGGAAAAGGACGAGGGAGAGTGGAAGAGGGAGGGGAGGGGGAGGAGAGCAAGGAGAAGAAAGAAGAGTCGAAGGCTTCCCTGGTGGCGCAGTGGTTGAGAGTCCGCCTGCCGATGCAGGGGTCACAGGTTCGTGCCCTGGTCTGGGAAGATCCCACATGCCGCGGAGCGGCTGGGCCCGTGAGCCATGGCCGCTGAGCCTGCGCATCCTGAGCCTGTGCTCCGCAACGGGAGAGGCCACAACAGTGAGAGGCCCGCGTACCGCAAAAAATAAAGCCAAAAACAAAAAACAAAAACAAAAAAAAGAAAGAAGAGTCGTGACACGAAAAAAAAACACCAAAGGGGAAAGGTGGGGTGCAGGGATAAATCAGGAATTTGGGAATAACATATACACACTACTATATATAAAATAGATAAACAACAAGGACCTACTGTACAGAACAGGGAACTATACTGTGCTCAGTAGTTTGAATAACCTATACGGGAAAAGAATCTGAGAAAGAATATATATACATATAACTGAATCACTTTGCTGTACACCTTTAACACAACATTGTAAATCAACTATACTTCAATTTAAAAAAACAAATTAATTAAAAAAATGGACAGTGCGTGTCTCGTAGCCATTTTTAAAGGGATTTAGAAATCACTAGATGGCCTGTGCTCTCTAAATATAGGATAACTATTGTTTTCTATAATTATATAGTCTTTAGCTTATCAGGCCCCCAAACTTGGGAGTAAACTTAAGTTCATTTCTCTGATTTATCCCTCCATGATGGTGCTGAATTCTGAAGGTAAGAAACAGCAGCTGCAGTATTCATCAGTGCTTCAGGCAGAGTTGGAATTCTGCGAAGTTGGAACAGCAGTGAGTGTAAATAAATCCAGTTGTCCTAGTGGGTTTTATGGTGACTTAAATTAAAATCAGCTATATTCCAGATGGGCCATCCAAATGAACTTGATTTCCAAGTCTCATGCTGAAAATAAATCATTGTTCTAGAGAGATGATTGCTATTTACATATTGTGTTCTTCTTAGCAGCTCCATCTAGGCAAAGCCCTCAAGGACATGAGAAGCAACAGTTTGGATAGTTACCCAGGTGATTTAGGCTACTGTCCCAATTTTAGAGTTAGGTAGGTATTCACTATAGTTTTCCTGATACTTTCATCTAATAACTAAATTTACTTGACTCTACAAATTAACATATTTCAAGGTGCTTAGCACATTTTCAGGTGACATTAAATATTTTTAAAACATTTAAAACTGAAAGTCCCTTATAAAACATCTCTCTGAAATATTAGCACAAAATTATTTACCCAGTTCACATTTTGCAAATTGAAATTCATTCTGTACTTAATTTACCTCCAAAACACACAATTTATAGAACTAGGTTTGAAAGCCATATTCTTTGTGTATTTTCACTGAGATTAAACTCTTTGTTAGTATAAGGTTTTAATTGTTGGCACTTTTAAAAAGCACCAACTTTGAAAGATGCCTTTGCCCCTGTTTTTCAATGATTTATTGTTATATAATTATATGGAGAACTCAGGGAAATAGGAACCCAGTGAATATTGAAACATGGAAAATGTATGTAGCAATGTTTACTGAGCAACTGTTTTATATTAGGCTCAGTGCTGGTGAGTTAGAAAGTGACAAAACTATAATAAAATATGATGAGTGATTATTTTTCACTAATAATATAGAAATCTCTTGCTATATTAACATATAAAACAGTTGAAACAATGAGAAATTGTTAGTGATGTCTTTGTGATATTTTTCTGTGATAAAGATATCAAATATTAGGTAAGTCAAATGGTTTTTCTCCGCATTCATCTCTATTCGATGTTAAAAACTGCAAAAATTATATACAAAACATGACAAAATAAATGCAAAACCAATATTTTGTTATGTTTCTATATGCAGAAGTAACATATTTACACTAGTTTCATCCTTAGTGTGATTCTTATTTAAGATACAAATCATTTATGAATCTCTTTTCTAAAAGGGCAAAGTGATAAAAAATAATATAGCATTTTCAAAACATTTAACATAATTCATATTTCTTTCATTTAATGATAAAAACTATTCTAAACCTACCTCTTTATTTCTATTATAGCTTTGTTAAATAAAGGAAACATTTACTGTGGCATTGTTTGTTCAATATATCATGTAACTATAAAACTGAGAAAGAAAAAATTATAGCAATTTAATTTATTATAGCTTATTACTTTTCAAAGACTTAAATAGTTGCATATTAGTCTTTTATAATCTCAAAGCAAATTTTTAAATACTAATGTTTTTTCAAATTTTATTTGTATCAACTCCTAGCTAATAGTCAATAGAATTATTAAGGCATTATTTCTTCTATTTCCTATAACCCACCTGAGTCCCAAATTGTAAAGATATACTATTTTTAATAAATAAACTAAATGTCATTCACTATGATTGGATAAAAATATTTCTTATTTACATATTAATATTTTACCTTTTTTTGTAGCTTTACTTTTTTTTTTTTTTTTTTTTTTTTTTTGCAGTATGCGGGCTTCTCACTGCTATGGCCTCTCCCATGGCGGAGCACAGGCTCCGGACACGCAGGCTCAGCGGCCATGGCTCACAGGCCTAGCTGCTCTGCAGAATGTGGGATCTTCCCAGACCGGGGCATGAACCCGTGTCCCCTGCATCAGCAGGCGGACTCTCAACCACTGCGCCCCCAGGGAAGCCCAGCTTTACTTATTTTTATAGTCCTTCTTGTGGTTATAGCTAACCCTTGTCCTGAAGTTGTTACAACTGACTGAAGACTTAGAAAGTAAAACTACAGAATTAATTATTTTTCATTTTGCCAATGAGACCACCATAAAAAAAAAACACACACACAAAAGTGTCACTAAATATCTTAGTCTGTGTACCCCAGAAACAGAATCTGGGACAAAGGCTTAAGCCTGACAATCTAATTATAGAATTCAATTCTAAGGAAATGAAAGTGAGTAAAAAGACGAATTAGGAAAGCAAAGGAGGGAGAATCAATAACATACTTTATTGTTCATCCTATTCCATCTACTGACCTTCTGAACTGACTGCAGCATGCATATTACCTTCTTCCTATAATTACTCTTGCATTTGTTTCCCTGTCAAAATTTTCCAATCCTGTCAATTTATCTTCTGCAATGTTACCTAAAAAATCATCTGAAAATAAAATTTAAAAAATAAAGCTTTATTTTAACTCCTGACCAGTAACACAGTCCAAAATTATCCTCCTACTGAAACTGCTAAAAAAGAAGGAAAAAAAAATACTAAGAAAATTTTTTTTTAAATTGATGCAGACTTTGGATCTCAGCAGTGTAGGAAAGCAATTCCTGAGAAATAGTTACAAAACATGTGAGTCCTAAAATTGCCCAAATCACTGCCCCAAACAGGTATCCAGGCCACTGGACAGGCACAAAGAACCCCAGGAGGATCTTGCATTGGCTTGCAGTCAAGGAATGAAAGCTGTTAGTCTAAGGAGCCAAGGTGGCTGGAGTTTGGAGGGACAAGAACCAGAGAGGTGAGACCTGCAGAGACAAAGAGAGATAGACAAACAGACAGACAGAATGAGGGGCAGAGAACACTCTGGAGTTCTGCTGAGGTCCTTCTTGGGTCTTCAGCCATGAACTGACCAGATCATGCATGTGAAGGAACTACCCAGGGTGTGAAAAGTAACCCCTGAAAGGAATTAAAGGTAATAATCTCTAAAGCTCCAAAAGGACCAGGAAGAGTTTGTATCCCCCCTGGTCAGAGTGGAGAACTTCATACCCTTCAGAGTGTAGGGTAGAGTGCTAAGAAGGATATTGATTCCTGGGGATTCTAAAAGCCAGGAAAATACAAGCCACGATAAGAACAAAACCATCAATAGAGACAGAACTATATGTGACAGAGGTGATAGAATTAGTAGACAGGGGCTTAAAAACTTCTATTTTAAGTACATTCCTTATGTTCAAAAAGGTAGAGAAGGGCTTCCCTGGTGGCGCAGTGGTTGAGAGTCCACCTGCCGATGCGGGGGACGCGGGTTTGTGCCCCGGTCTGGGAAGATCCCACGTGCCGCAGAGCGGCGAGGCCCGTGAGCCATGGCCGCTGAGCCTGCGCGTCTGGAGCCTGTGCTCCGCAACAGGAGAGGCCACCACAGTGAGAGGCCACATACTGCAAAAAAAAAAAAAAAAGTAGAGAAAAGAATTGAAAGATATAACAAAGACAAAATGTAACTTCTAGAGATGACTGTAGCAATGGCTGAGTTAAAAAAAAATGCACCACGTGGGATCAGCAACAAATTAAATACTGCAGAAGGAACTTGAAGAGACAAAAATATAAGCAGAGAAAGAAAATGACATAAAAAACAAACTAGAAACAAACAAAAAGTTTACAAGGAGAAGAGATTAGGAGAGCATGAAAAAGCTATGGGGCAGTTTTAAGTGGTCAAATATCTGTGAGAGTGCTGTGCACATGAGGGAGAAGGAGAGAACAGAGGGAGAGGAAATACTTGACGAAATCATGGCTACAATTTTACAACTTTGATGAATAATAGGAACTCTGAACAAAGGAACTCAGTGAAACAACATAAAACATATACAGAAAAACAAAGATGAGATGGAGAGGTCAGATTTCTATTCTGACACAATGCAACCTAGACAACAGTGGATTATTATCTTGAAAACACTGCCAAACAGCTATAGTAACAAAAATAACAACAAAATCTTCAAATTAGAAATCTATATAAACAAAAGCAACATGCAAAAGCTAAAACAATTCATCACAAGACTTGTGCTACAGTCACTGTGAAAGGACCTCCTCCAGGAAGGAAATGATACTTGGAATTTGACACCTTAAATTATAAATATAAATGTATATATGAGTTTTCCTCTTTTTATTATCTTTAAATATATTTAGCCATTTCGATCAAACTCAGTAAGAATAATAATCACATTAAATGAACATGGTACCATATAAAAGATTGTCAGATTGGATAGAAAAACAAGAACCAAATATATACTGCCTGAAGGAAACTACTTTAATGTAAATACACAACATAATGTAAGTACACAGAATGTTTAGAAGTAAATGAATGGGATAAATGCCATGTTATGACTAAGCCCAGGAACATTTAGTGGTTATATTAATATCAGATGAGGTAAATTCCATATCAAATGCTATTACCGGGAATAAAGAGGGCATTTTCACAATGATCAAGGGTTAATTCATCAAAACGATATAATAGGGCTTCCCTGGTGGTGCAGTGGTTGAGAGTCCGCCTGCCGATGCAGGGGACGCGGGTTCGTGCCCCGGTCCGGGAGGATCCCACATGCCGCGGAGTGGCTGGGCCCGTGAGCCATGGCCGCTGAGCCTGCGCGTCCGGAGCCTGTGGTCCGCAGCGGGGGAGGCCACAACAGTGAGAAGCCCGCGTACCACAAAAAAAAAAAAAAAAAAGATATAATAATCCCAAACATTTATACACCTAATAAAAGAGCTTCTAAATAAATGAAGGAAAATCTTATAGAACCGTAAGGAGACACAGGCAAATCTACAATTATAGTCAGAGTAATTGGTAGAAGCAAGCTGGTGGGCAATCAGCAAGGACATAGTTGACTTGGACAACACAGTCAATTGACATTTACAGAAAACTTCCCCCACAAGAGCAGAATAGAGCTTCTTTGCTACATCTACCTCTAATTGGATTACCATTTTACCAAATTTCCAGGAAACACCAATAAAGTGCTTGGCAAAGACTGATTTCAGTCAGTGTTGAGTAAATGAATATTTAATGAATGAGTATATCTGTATATTTCCATTCTATCAGATGACATTTAATATAAAATTTAATGTGGCTAGTAATAGGAAATATGGTAATATATTTTCTGAATGCAGAGTATATGCACAAGAATTTAAAAATATATATATATTGTATTTAGATAGAATTCGAGTTTAGGTATGTAGTCTAACATTTAACAAGAGAGGACTGCATTTGATAAAACACCCTCAGTGTCTGCCTGTAATCATTGTAACAGGGACAGCTGAGGTCTTCAGCTCCAGAACGAAGGAGCCTCTCACAAAGGACAAGAGCTGCTCCCTTCTGTTTTGTGGAAAAATAATATTTCCAACACCTTTTGTGTAAAATGTTACTTTCAAAATACAACCGACACTCTTAAAATATGGGAACTGAGATGATACCTAGGCCTATAAATTGTTCTCCTTGCTTGTCATTCCTTACCACAATTTGTAAAATCAGAATAAAACAGATTGTTTTAAAATATAATTATTATAACTCCTATCTCCTATATACGAACAGAATTAAAAAACAAACACACATGGAGTTTGATGTCAGGTAGAACCAATTTTCATGTTCCTCAGTATATTAGTTGTGTGAACATGCTTACGGTACTTTTCACCTCAAGGGCACAAAGAACACTATTCTATCCTGCACCATTCGGATATGATGTGGGCGCTACCTCTCTCCATTAGTCAGGGGATAATGCAGGAAATAGAAAACACTCTAGGTATTTTAATCAGTAAGAGATTTAGGACAGGGTATAAGAGCTTGTAAAATCACTGGAACTGCTGGGAAGAAAGAGCTGGTTGACTAGCCCTCAAGGTGAATCACTGTGCAACACTGGTCCAATTTTTCCATTGAAATATTTCTATGGAATTTGCTGCAGGAAATCATCATGATGCAAGACAGCAGGAACAGCGAGAATTGCAGAAAGATCGTCCCTGCCTAACTCCTGGTGGCAGAAACCTGCACAAAATCACCTAGAAACCAGGCCAGTTATTCATCTAGCAACCGACTTAAAAGGGAATATGTCATATATCTAGCTATAGCTCTGATACTGCAGGAGACAAAAAAAAATTGGGGGCGGGCATCAACAGGAACTCCTTCGCAGTATTTTTGTTTTTTCGCAAAATAACCATGGAGCTTTTACAGTTCACCTTAGTTTAATTCAGTTTACTTTTTTTAGTCAAACCGTATCAGGCTTTCACTCAGCATGACCTTTAAATTGATGTAGTCAATGTCTTTAATAATGATGAGATACACACAACCTTAGCGTTTTTTCTAATTAACATATAATATTGTATTAGTTTCAGCTGCGCAACATAGCGATTCTATGTTTCTATACATTATGAAATGATCACAGTAAGACCAGTTACTGCCGTCATTGTAAGAAGTTGTTCCAATGTTAAAAACTATATTCCCTCTGTGTACATTGCATCCAAGTTTAAGCCTCCACAGTGGTCCTCAGTTTTTAATTCCAGGCTGAGTTATCCCAACTGCCCAATTTTTGACATTTAAAAGACCTTAACAAAACCAAGAAACAAGTAATTGAACTGTACTACCAGCATTTTCTGATTGGCAAACTTAAGAACATATTCCATAACCTCTAAAAACATACATTTTTCTCATAGCACAATTTCTCCTTAATGTGGTATAAGATGCATGCTTAATGAGCCCAAACATCTTCTAAAGTTTTCTTAATTAAGCCAAGGCTGCAGTCTCAGGCAAAGTGGGTTGTGTTTGTATTTCAAGGACATGATAAAAGTTAACCTCAAGCTTTCTTCTACGTATGTTTTGTTCTCATGTAGAGAACATGTATTTGTTCATGTACTTGTTCTCTCCTACATATAGTTTTTGGTCAGAATTCTGAAAACAGTATTTTATCAAGTTTCTCTAAATGTATATGCAAAAAGAACCAGCTTTGGCATTTCATAAAGAGTTTGATCTTAACCAATTTTTTCCAGAGTCTAAAGAATACAGTTGTCATATATTGTTTAAAAAATTATCTTTCTTTTTACTTTAGTCATAATCTCATAGCTAAAAATTTTCTAATCACACAGTGGAATATACACTCACACACCAGAAGACAGAACTGTCACAGATCCTCCAAGAGGATGACCCATACAAGGTCCCAAACAAATACTTCCCTAACACAAAGGGCCCTCGACGTCAGACACACATCAGAACCAACTGGCAAAATGCCCAAGTAACAATTCATGCTCAAAAGAGGTTTGCCCAGATGCACGCCAGTGGACTTACTTGGGCTTGGATCTTCCAGATGCATGTTTCCATTCCACCAAGGAAAAGCATTCGTTGGCAGCCAGTGCAGACCAGGGGAGAAACAGGGAGGGTCCCCAAAACAAATGGCTTCGGCAGCTCCTAAGACTGTCCCCCCAAATCCCCTCTGGGGGCCAGCAAGCCACAAGCAGCGGGCGCCTTGCAGCAGCCCTAAGCGTGTCATCACGGCCACGGCTCTGCTGGGGGAAAATCCGGAAGCCAGATGTCGCGAGAGTTCAGCCGCCCCCCGCCCCCCCACCACCATGGGGCAGGACTGCTCCCTGCTCTGAGGCCAACGAAGAGGCAAGGTTCATGGAAAGTAAAGTTTGCTTTATTTCGGAGGCCAGCAACCAGGAGGTTTTGCAGGGGGACGGGCAGACTTTTGTACAAAGGCCGACTCCCCCCAACTGACAATCAGGGGACAAGAGCTTTTATAGACGGAGGGAGGGGCTACATGGAGAGACAGCACAGGCAGCTCTGACAGTCACCTCGAGATTGTTCATGTGGTGGTCTGATCATTGTCGCTTGATTGTTTTAAGCCCAGTTAATCTTCAGTTGCAGAGACAGTTTGTTCCCATTTCCTTGAGGCCAGTTCTCACAGCTCTGGAGGCTTACGTCATGGCTACAGTCTGGTCATCATGTAGTTAACTTCTTCCACCTGGTGGGGCTTTCAGTCTCTATAGGACAGCTCACAGGATATGGCTCAGAATATTATCTAGAGCCCTTGAGGAGGAACTAAAGGTCCTTGACTTTGCTTAATGACTAAACTATTATTTCGTCTTGTTGGACTGTTTTCTTTTGTTTCTGCATTTTTCTCACCTCTCGGATTAAATTTGTTCTTTGGCTAAAGTTTTTCCACAGACAAAAGGCAGGCTGAGGACATGGGGGACAAGGACCGTAGGGTCCTGCTCCGTTTCAATAACAGGTAACCAAATTCCATTGGAAGAATATGGCTTTTCATCTAAAACCAAATGCAAATTCAACTATTTGCTAAAAGAAAGGACAGTTTAGTTATTTGGCAAATACAGTTACAGTCAAATTCATGAACTTCACATCCTTTCTCAAATATATTGTCAATAGGCAGGGCCACTTCCTATAAACAGTGGGTAAAGGAAATGACACCAGTGGAAAGAAGCACTGGGCTGTATGTGTGGCCAGATGTGCTGTTGCATTAAATGGTGTTTGTACCAGTGGGGGCTGGACTGCCTAGGTGAACAATCATTTCACTTACTTACACTTTTCTTCTCTTTGATCCAAAAGGAAAGGACAAAGCTGAGAACCTCAGAGGAAGAACTAAATGGATACATTGACTAAATAAAACTGTATCTGAAGCCTCCTGCATGACTTTCGCCAGACAACGGGAATGTCCTATATATGACAGTTAGATAATGAATAAGCCAGCTCTTACTAAAAAAGCTTACAATATTCCGGCAAAAACTCACATTGTGGTCAGCAGGATGCCTAGAAGATATCACCTTGACAGTCAGCAAACACAGGTGTTTGTGTGAAACCAAACCACAGCAAAAAAATTTATCACTTAAAGTTCAAAATTACCAGTTTTGCTTAAAGAAATGCAGTTTGTTACAGATAGTTTAGGTTCCAGAAAACAGGTTTTGATCCCATTTGTATTTAATCCAAAGCAACACCGTACAAATGAGATGAATGTCATTTTTGGTGGTGGGCACAGATGATGTTTTGTTCTGTTGTATAGTTTTGCTTACATCAGTGAAATTTCATAAGAAAAGGAGTTCCTATATTTCTTACCCACTTAGGATACTGATAAAGCTCATCAGGCTTTATGCTGAAAGAATCAAGAATTGAAGGTGGGCTTTAAAGTAAAAATTTGAGTCCTAGCTGTACTATTGTCTCTTCTGACTAGAAGGTCTGCTTGCCCGGAGTGCAGCAAGGTGCACCCTTGAATACTTAACACTGGACATCACAAGCTACCTGATTACAGATGTTCTTAGTAGCTATTTTTGATTAAATTTTGACCTATCTGTATGAAAATGTTCTTAGGCTTCAAAATGTATTTTCTATTCACCTCCAGAGCAAAATGATAAAAACATTTGCCTTTGAAAACTTTACCATCTGAAATGGAGATAATTGTGCAGGGAATATGACGATGCCAGGGAATATGAGGCCACATCTCGTGATTCAAAATGTTAATATACTAACATTTTGAGCAGACATGAAGGGAGATTTAGCAGTGATGAGAAGGTGCAGACGTTTCTCCTATGAACTCGGAATATTCAAGGGACTAAATTGCTATCACATAGGGAAACATTAGCAAAATATTCACTTTTAGCAGAAAGCAGTGAAGAGAATAGTAACAGAATTTACCACCAATAATAGATAAACTTCTCTCCGCATCTATCCTGTCGTTAAAGTGAATGGGTATGCTCATGGAAAGGATGCCTTTCCAAAATCTCAATATTTTAGTTGTACAATAATCTCTTTTTTGAAGATTTTGAAGGGTGTTTGGTACCAGTGGCATATAACGTATATACTCTAAGCGCTACAGATATACATGTTATTTGAAGAACAATGTTTTAAGCTTTTTATGTTTATTATTACCCAGTCATGTTCACATTTGATAGCTTCAGTAATTCTCTAACCATCATCATATCTTAGGCTACCAGGGAATTCCCAACACACTGGCAGTAATGGTACCACATCAATTCCCTTTCTCCCCCTTCTTCAATGTTTCAGTTCCACCCTATTTTTGAGCCTTACTAAGGCTCCAGTCTGGGGAAAGCCAGGGGGATAGGTTGTCATGTATGTTGGTTTGAAGATCAAGGATGTTCTTTACGTATATTACTGATATTATTAAGGAGGACTTTTATGAAGTACTCATTTTTTAAATTAATTTTATATTTAAGGGAGTTTCAGCTTTATAGAAAAAAAATTGAGAAAATAGTACAGAGTTTTAACATATGCTGTACACTGTCTCCCCTATTGCTAATATCTTAAATCAGTACGGTACACTTGTTACAATTAATGGAACAATACTGATACATTATTATAAGCTAAAGGTCATAATTTATTCACTTTTCCATAGTTTTTACCTAATGCTCTTTTTCTCTTCCCACCCAGGACCCCATCTGAGATACCACATTACATTGATTCATCTTGTCTCCTTAGGTTCTTCTTGGCTGTGACAGTTTCTAAGATTTTTTCTTGTTTTAGATGACACTGACAGTTTTGAAGAGTACTGGTCAGGTGTGTTGTAGGATGTCCTTCTACTAAATTTGTCTGATTTTTTTTCCATGATTAGATTGGGTTATGGGCTTTGGGAAGGGAGATCATGAAGGGTCAGTTTTACCCCATTGTATCAAGGGTACATGCTGTCAACATGAGTTATTGCTGTTGATGTGGACCTTGGTCACCCGGCTGAGGTCTTATTTGCCAGTTCCCTGCACTCTACATTACTTTCCCCAACCTGCCCCTTTCTATATCATAATTTTGGAAGCCCTAGACCTAAGGAGTAGGAAGTGATGGTCTACCTTCATGAGGGCAGAATATCTACATAAATTATTTGGAATTTTGTCTGCATAGGAAGTTTGTTCTCCTTCCTTAATTAATGTATTCAATCAGTTATTTATATCCTTATAGTCTTGTAGAAGTATTTTGTGTGTTTGGGGTTATAACCCAAAGCTACTTTATTTATTTTGTGGTTAAAGTTGTTCTAGATTTGGCCATTGGGAGCTCTTTCAACTGGCTTTGGTGATGTTTGACATATACCCATCAGCGTGTGTGTGTGCGTGTGCGTGTGTTCACACTTACTTTCTGAAAGTGTAAGACGCTTTGGGTGAGTCACTTAACTTGCCTGCACCAGGCCTAGAATCAGGCATGACTCGAAGGAACTCTGGACATTTTATTGCTTTACTGTTGATCTGTTCTCCTACAAAGAGAATCTTGAGCTTCTGTTTGTTTGACATTATGAGTAAAGCTACTATAAACATTACTGTGCAGATACTCTTGTGGACACAAATTTTCAGATCCTTTGGATACACATCCACAAGCATGCTTGCTGGATCATAGGATAAGACTATGTTTAGTCTGGTAAGAAACCGCCGAACTGTGCCCCCTCCCCGGTGAGTGTATCGTTTTGCCTTCCCGTCAGTAATGAAGGAGATTTTGTGCTCTTCTGTATACTCACCAGCAATTGATATTATCATTTTCTTGGATTTAGCCATTCTAACAGGTGTGTAGCAGTATCTTATCATGATTTTGATAAATTATTTGAAGATAGCCTTTGTTCTCTTTTATTATTTGAATTTAGAAAAGCAAACAAATTGTTTCGATATCAGCTCCTTTGTATCAACAGGCAAGCAAAAATGTGAAGAATTTGGATTTTTACCTGTGAAAGTGTTTCTGTTTGTAACATATACCACATATTGAACTCGGCCAAGTCTTAGAAATTAAAGAAGAGAGAACACAAATGGTGGAAGATGTGTCTAGGTGCACTCTATAAGCTGGTTTCAAGATCTCAGTTTTCTGCGGTAACAGCTTTTGATGCAGAGTAAATTGATACACAACTTAGGTAATAAAAATAACACAGGTGGGCATATTTTTAATCTCAAGTATATGATCATTCCTTACTCTTATAGCCATCTGTACAATTCACTCCTTGCCTTCTGGTATCTGGTATCTTATTTAAATAGAGATTTATGAATTCAACATATTTAAAGTTTTTTTTTTTTTTCAGCAACAGAGACATCAATGGTTTAATGAATGGGGGAGTTTACATGTCTGAATGAGGCCTGGAGTGACACCCTACTGTGTCTAAAGTATTTTTATTTAGGCGACATAATTTAGATGACAAATTAATGCAGGACAATTTCTCTAAATAATATTTCCTTGGAATACCAGGTAAATCCCAAGTAGATCATTATTTAATTCAGTGGAATATGAAATGGAATATACTTTACTTGATTTGCTCTTAATGTCAGAGTTAGTAAACCTTTGCTCTCTCATTGCTTCCTCATAAATGTTTCAAAAAATGTGTGGTATCAATCTGCTTCTGATTCTTTACAGGCTAAAATGATGACGATATTGTATACATTTTGCCTGTAGCACCTTTTTTTCTTTGGAAAGGAATTAAATAATTTAAGAGAGAGGACAATTATTTTGCTAAATACCAATACAAACTTTTTCTAATAGATTCAATTATATAAGAAGTCCTTTGACTATATTCTCTCTCTCTGTCTACTGGCCTGGAGAGAGACATATATAATGGAATGAAAATACTAAACATAATATCCAACAACAAGTTTGTTCTTTTGTTCCAGTAGGTTTTAGGTGAAAGTAAAATAGCTATGTGAGATAAAAATAAGAATGACTTTTGCATGAATACTTTCAGTTGAACCAAAAGAAAAGAACTTTAAATTGTAGGCTTTGACAGGATGAGGAATAGTGACGGTGTGTGTGCTGATATCATTGCTATACCATAATCAAACATTTTAAAAGTTCTCAATAATAACACAGTGTTCCTCCCTGTTTTAATCTCTTCGTCCATCTGTTTTCACCTTAATATAGTATAATACTTATCCTATAGTATATTTACTGTTAAATTTATTCCTTCCCAACTAGATGTGAGATACTTTGAGAGAAAGAGTTCTGTCATATTAATATTTTTATTTCTAGCATTCAGCATAAAGATTAGCATAAATTATACACTCAATATATGTTTGTTGGACTTGGGTTTAAACTGAATTTAAAAGGAAGTATACTGTGGAAGTCAGATTTATATGAAATTGAAAGTGTTGTTATTGAACAAACTGAGTATATACTAGCCATATTTATATTTGACATTTAGTAGCATCATACAACCGTATCATTCCAAAAGGGAGTTTTATGACATAAAAAGTATGACTCACCACAAAGCCTTAATAGAGAGATCAAACAGAGGAAATTCCAAATCCCCAGAATAAGTTGCTTTCTAGGATCTGATAGAGAACTGTTCATTTCTGTATTTACTCTATCATAAAACACCTTAGTTTCAATTTCAATTGTTTAATTAATTGAAAGATTTCATAGAAAAGTTTCCTAAGTCTCCACAAACTTTCAGTTCTTTCCTACAAATGAAGACAGTAGGATTTTGCAAAATGTCAAGTGAAGAAAATATAACAGAACTAACAGTTCTTAGAGAACAGTGTTACAGAATATCTACTTATTATTCTCAGAATTCTCTTCCTGGAGAATGTCAGTTAAAGGCTATATTTGACTGCAGCAGCAATGAAGAAGACCTAGGGGCCTGATGATAAAATATATATTTTTTAATATATATTTATATATATATATTTAAAAATTTTTAAATCATTTAACAAAAATAAGGAATTTCAAAACTTGTCTTCTGTGATCTTTCTGTATTACACAATTAAGGCTAATGAAAATAAAAACTTTCAGTTGGACTATATCTGGATTTCAACTATAGGATAAACAGTATGGGACTGTGGATAGACCTAGGGACAAAATTGCCATGTTTATTCACTTTATTATAATATTTGTTTACTTCTGTTTTTTAAAGCAGGGTTTAAATTTGATTATATTTATCAAAATCTGTTTAATAAATATGTATAAATTAATATGGGGAAGTTAGACAAAAGAAATAATGTTTCATTACATTATTTATCATGGTTCTATAATATCAAGTTGTCTGAAAATGCAGTGATAGAGAGGATTTCATCATTAAGGTGTAACATGTAGGTTGAAAAACCTTTCATTTGAGCACAATTTTTAATACTCTGGTCAACATTTTTATATTGTCTATTTAATTGAATAGGGACTAAGATATATTGCCAGACTAAAAACTTTCTTTTAATAGGACAACTATTTGCAAAGAAATCGATTACCATAAGGGTTTGGTCCATATCTTATTTTTTTACATATTTTTCCTAGGTATGATGTCATATTTAATATATACATTGTTCAGAATGTGGTAAATTCATAAGTTAATTAAAAAACTTAAAAGATAAATGTGATTATTTGCTAATGCAAAGGATCCCAGGCAGTTCTGACATATGCTCTATTTTGGTCAGACCCGAAAGTTTGGGTTCACTGAATGTGGATTTCAGCATAACCAGGAACATTTTGATCTCAGTATTTGAGGTACAAATTTATACTTTTGACTAATGTTTGTGGACAATATTTTAATGGAAATATATTTTTTTAGTATCTTATACAAATAGGATTAAAAAGAAAGTAAAATCCTACGTCCATTTATAAAAATAAACATCTATTTTGTTCATACTTTTTAAAAAATGTAAAGCATTGAAGGTAAAATTTTAAAGTTCACATATTTTAAGTATAGCTGTTGAAAACTACATTAATAAATATATGTTTTCTCACTGGTAAATAGGTCAAGGATATCCAGCTTTTCATTTGGGAGCTGAAAAGTGTAAATTTAGGGACCATTGGGTGTATACTTACACCTCAGGCTAAATTCTAAAGCCAAGTTCTCATTTCACTGTGTAAAGAACTAATGGGTAAAGTTTTATAAATAGGTCAAAAATAAGTTTTAACTTCATAACTATCAATATAAAACAAATGGAAGTTAAAAAGTACAAATTGCAATGGGGAAGTACTACTTCCAAATTTTTTCACTAGGAAGCATTAAGAGTTCTTAAAATCAAAATGTATTATTTTAAAAATAATGTTTCTTTGTTAAGGTTTGTTAATGCAAGTATATCAAGAATATCCCTATGCATATTGAAATTGATTATCTTTCTTCTAACATAAAACAAGATTCCCTTAAAAGTGATGAAACAAAAATATTTACCTAGGTTCCAAATCTTTAACACAGTATTTAACCATTAAGTATATTTGGTAACATCTTTGGTATCTTTAAGTTTGAATACTACAATTAGCGTCTGATGGTAAATATGCCTGCAGGTTCTGAACTTACTGAACTATATAAATTCAACATATCAATACATTAGAACATAAATATGTGAAGGTAAACTTAACTTTTTCCTTACCATAAAAGAAGTAAAATTTTATTGGTATTTTGCAAAATATTTTCCTGAGGACTTTCAATAGTGATATATAATTAAAATAAGATTATTCATAATCTTTTTTCATAACTTAATCAAATAAGTTTATTTTAATCAGCCATACTTACAAACGAGCATATAACCCTTCACTGCCATTGTGGTTGTAACAGCCATTCTTATTCCACTTTCTAGTCAGACCTTATAAGAATTTAGAAAGTAAAGAATTGAATATGCTTAAGGATTTTAGCCCAAGATATAAGCACAGAAAGCATTTATATCTCCAAACAGAATTAATTCCAAGAAAACATTACATGATTTGACTTTATATTCACACTGCCGTTTTAATGAATTACCTGTTAGTCAGCTAATACTTACGAACCCTTACAATGTGATCAAAATGCATCTAGTCCCTTGGTATGCAAAGTGGGATGGTGTTCCCTCCTCTAAGAGTCAGGTGGAGAGATGTGAGAAATTATTAAATATTTTTATAATGAACAGAATACAGTTGGTGGATAATTTCAATGAACATATCTACAAAGTGAAGAAAAGGCATGGTGTAAGAATTTTCTTTGGGAAAACAGGACAGGCTTCCGCATTCATCTGGAATAACCTCAGTGAAGTGATTTTGTTTTCAGTACCTAAATATTTTTAGGTACCCTGATGATGAAGGAGTCTCAGAAATCTCATTTTCCCAGACCTTACTCTTTGTAACGGGGAAAATCAATCTAAGGTTTATAAGGGGTGCCACATGCTCATGAGGACACCCTCCAACTAAGGATACATCTCACCAACCACCCAAAGAGTTAGCCGCAGTCTTGGTGGCTTCACTTCATATTTCTTGAATCCTTCCAACCCTGCGGAGTAAATATTGAGTTTGAAGATGAAATAGCTTAGAGACTTAACTGAGGACACTTGGCTCAGTCCAGCTTTAAAATATAATCTATTCACCACATGATGCTTCTCCCTGTATGTGGATATGGACAACTTATATGCATTTGGTGTTTCAGCTCCTAACACTGAATTGATGAAAATTTTCTGTCACATTTTCATTCTAGCATTCACACAAATCCTAAGATTTACAATTTCTTTATAATTTATGAGGAAAATTGTTGTAATCATCAAAATTTTATAATCATCAGCAATTGTACTGATACTTTGAATGTTTCAAAATTAGAAATATGTTTTAAATCCAGCTACTAAGTGTGAGGGACATTTTATCCACTTTTACTAATACTTATTAATGTCTTAAATTTACTCCAATAATTCATGCATAAAAATTAAACTAAGAATTACTCTTTTAAATGTAAACTATTCTATATAATTATGTTTGTGAGTTTGTTTCCACTTATTTGCTGTTTTTGTACACGAGAGTGGTAAAGGGATTGTGCTATTGATAAATGTAGACAACTGACAATCATACAAAGCCAAAAATTAAATTTTCGCTCGGACAACAGAACCATCACGCCTATTGTTAACTTGTTTTAAGGAGAGTAAGCCAATTATAATAAACACTAAAAGTCCAGTACAAAATAAGCTTGTTGATGCTACCTGTACTCCAAAATTTATTTTAAATATAGGAATTGCTGAGGATGCTTTTAAGTAGATTCCCTCTGAATTTTCTCAACGCAGACAAACGTGCAGTATGATATTGGGAACACATCCTCTGTCATTTTCCCAGCTGCCTACACAATAGAGGATGTGTTCAAAGTCCGTGTGGATCATGAATGATGTCACAGGTGGCTATAGAGGATTTAGTTCACATTATAAACACTACCACCTTCATATAGAAAATTCAGATATCAGCTAAGGTCATTTAAAAAAGTTTTCTCATTAGTAAAACTTATTTTTAATATTAAATGTGGATGGTCTTATTTATGGATTATTTTAGTAAATTTATTTATGGTGTTTTATTATCATTACCATTGGTTTTAAGCAACTTTACTTTTTGCATGCTGTAATGAAAGTGCCTGCAGCATATTCCTATCTATGATTTGTACTGGGTTAAATAATTTCCTCCCAAATTGTAGTCCACCTGGAACTTCAGTATGTGACCTAATTTGGAAATGTTGTTAGCCTTTGCATATGCAATTAGTTAAAATGAAATCACTTTCAATTAGGGTGGACCTTAACTGCTATAGACTGAATGTTTGTGTCCCCCCCAAAATTCATATGTTGAAATTCTAAACCCCAATGTTACTGTCTTCGGAGGTGGGGCCTTTGGGGAGGTGATTAGGTCATGAGCAGGGGCCCTCATGTATGACAATAGTTCCCTTATAAAAGAGACCCCAGAGAGCTCCCTCTTCCTTTCTGCAAGGACACATCAAGGTTGATTTTGGACTTCTGGCCTCCAGAACTGTGAGAGAATACATTTTGTTGTTTTAAGCCACCCATTTTGTGGTAATTCCTTAAGGCAGCCCTTGGAGTTTAATTCATAACCCTACTTTCTTTTCATACCATTCTTTCCATTTCAAAGATCTCAATTATATTTAATTTTGAAATTTATGCCTTTACTTTTTTTCTAAAATTATACAGGTTTTCAAGGTTAGAGTGACTGTTCTTTTATCTTTTTACTTTACAGATTTCATTTATAAATTTGAGGTCAGAAATGAACTTTTAAAACACAACCAAAAGCATGATTCATGAAAGAAAAAAATGATTAATTTGACTTCATTAAAATTAATAACCTCTGCTCTGTAAGAGACACTGTAAGGAAAATAAAAAGACAAGTCACAGACTAGTGGAAAATATTTACAAAACATTATCTGTTAAAGGACTTCTATACAAAATGTACAAACAACTCTTAAAAACCAACAATAAGGGAAAAACCAACCCAATTTAAAATGTGTAAAATATCTGAACACACATCTCACCAAAGAAGATATACAGATGACAATTAAACATAAAAAGATCCCCAACATTATCCATCACTAGGTAATTGCAAACGAATTCAACAATGTGATATCACTTCGCATCTATTAGA
The DNA here is from genome assembly GCF_059928025.1 of Delphinapterus leucas. Taxonomy (NCBI): domain Eukaryota; kingdom Metazoa; phylum Chordata; class Mammalia; order Artiodactyla; family Monodontidae; genus Delphinapterus; species Delphinapterus leucas. Next base: position 83,569,153 of record NC_143142.1, read on the forward strand.
AGGGTTAAAATAAAAAGAAAACAAAATATCAAGTGCTGGTGATGATTTAGAGCAACAGGAACTCCCATTCATTTTGGTGGGATTGCAAATTGTACAGTCACGTTGGAGAACAATTTGGCAGTTTTTTTGCTTGTTTGTTTTATTTGTTTGTTTTTACAAAGCCTAATATGGTCTTAACTTAGGTCCAATAAGAATCCATACATGAATATTTATAGCAACTTTATTTATAGTTGCCCAAAACTGGATGCAACCAAGATGTTCTTCAAAAGATGAATGGATAAACAAACTGTGGTACGTCTAAGTGATGGGATATTATTCAGTAATAAAAAGAAATGAACTATGGGGGGTGGGAGGGAGGTTCAAGAGGGAGGGGATATATGTATACACATAGATGATTCACTTTGTTGTATAGCAGAAACTAACACAACATTGTAAAGCAATTATACTCCAAAAAAAAAAAAAAAAGAAAAGAAAAGAAATGAGCTATAAAGCCACAAAAATACACAAAGAAAACTTAAATGCATATTGCTTAGGGAAAGAAAATTGTATGATTCCAAATATATGACATTCTGGTAAAAACAAAACTATAGAAATACAAAAAAGATTAATGGATGCCAGGTGGGCTTGGGGACAGGTGGAAAGGATGAATAGTTGAAGCACAGGAAGATTTTAGGGCTTGAAATTATAATGTTATGCATCTCTCAAAACCCATAGAACTGTATAATACAAAGAGTGAATCCTGATGTAAACTATAGACTATAAGTAGGCTTTAGTTAATAATAATGCATCAATACTGCTTTGTCAATTTTAACAAATGTACCACACTAATGCAAGATTTTAAGAATAGAGGAAAGAGTGACCAGGAGGGAGAGGGGGGTATATGTCAGCATTCTCTTCTATCTTCTCAATTCTCAGTAAACATAAAACTGCTCTAAAAATCAAGTCTATTAATTTAACAAATATTATACTATAGAGAACTAGATTACCTGCAGTAATCATATTAAGTCAATTTAATATTGATTTCAACTGTAAAATTCTATGTTCTGTTACTGGACATTATGTCATGGGGTAACATATGTTATTTCACTGCATTAATGCCCTTAAAAAACCTCCTGATTTAACACAGACTCTCCTTTCCCTTGGCTTTGTTTCCACAAAAAGGGTGCTCCACTGGAGTGATTCCCCTCATTTCTTCACTTATTCCTCCTCAACAAAGTCACTCGGTGTGTTTAAAGAACAATACGGTGAGAAGGCATAGTCGAGCACAATGACTAATGGAATGAGTGGTTGTCAGGGTCAGACTGTGTAAGATATCAGAGCTTATGTTAAGGTGGCCCGATCTACTTTTATCACACAGGGAGCTCAGAGTAAGGCTGGGGTAGGGTAGTGATGTTACCTGATTTATGTTGTAAAAGGATCATACTCTTAAATGATAATGTAAGAGTCAAGAGCAGAGACAGAAAGTATAGTTAAAAGTCGATTCCAACTGTCTATGAAATAGGTGATGATGACGTAAGTTAGAATGGTACATCAGCGGAAATCTCGAGAAGTACAAAGATGTAGAAAACAAAATTTGCTGAAGGAAGCAGGAAAAAATATATGAATTAAAGTTTTTTTAAAGATTGAAGTCCTGAGAAAATAGTAGTGTTACTTATTGATTTGGGCAATATTTGGTCATAGCAGAGATAAGATTTGAATTAAAAGAGCAGACCAAAGATGGATGACCAGGGCTTCCCTATCCAGGGCTTCCGTATCCAGGGCTTCCGTATCCAGGGCTTCCCTGGTGGCGCAGTGGTTGAGAGTCCATCTGCCGATGCAGGGCACATGGGTTCGTGCCCCGGTCCGGGAAGATCCCACATGCCGCGGAGCGGCTGAGCCCCTGAGTCAGGGCCGCTGGGCCTGCGCGTCTGGAGCCTGTGCTCCGCAGCGCGAGAAGCCACAGCGGTGAGAGGCCCGCGTACCGCAAAAAAAAAAAAAAAAAGATGGATGACCTAAATTAATAAGCTAATCTTACGGAAACTTATACTTTTGCAGTATGAATAAGCAAATAGAAAAAGAAGGAAAGGAGGACTAAAAGATATATTGTGTCTGTTTTATATTTTCCCTAAAGCAATCATTGCTTTCATTGGGTTAAAGAATAAAAACAAGAATCAATACTCAGTGATTTTCCCTCTAAATATATGTATAAGTAAGAAATGTGTTTAACTTCAAGTAATAGAAAACCTGACTAGAAGTAGAATAAACGTGGGTGTTTCTTTTTCCCCCCCGGATATCAG